>NW_026599317.1:0-329959 GCF_023634085.1 Falco cherrug | reverse complement strand
TATGGATTGAGTCTTGGGGTTAACTATAAAGTTTAATGCTTAAGTTTAAGTCTTAGGGTTAACCCTTAAGAGTTAAGTCTTGGGGATAAGTCTTAGGGATAACTCTTTGGGTTAAGTCTTAAAATTTAAGTCTTAGGGTTATGACTTTAGGGTCAAGTTTTAAGGTTATGTCTTAGGCTTAATTCTCAGGGTTAAGTCTTAAGGTTGAGCCTTAAGTTTAAGTCATAAGGTTAAGTCTTAGGGTGAAGTCTTAGGGTTAAATCATGAGTGTAAATCTTAAGGTTAAGTTTTAAGGTTAAATCTTTAAGGTTAAGTCTTGGGGTTAAGTCTTAATGGTACATCTTAAAGTTAAGTCTTAGCGAATGCTTAATAGTCTTAGGGTTAAATCTCAGGGTTAAGTCTCAAGGTAAAGTGTCAACGTTAAGTATCAGACTTAGGGTTAGGACATACCTAACAAAGGTTTAGGTAATGACTAGAAATTCAAAAACAGCCATGCTATTGCCCATGTTCCAGAAACACGTCTGTTCTGGCTGTTGCAAAGGCCCCAGCAATGTCCATAACTTACAGCCAATTAAATTCTTCTGTAAAAATTGTGTTAGGTTCCAATGAAGAATTAACGGGTCGTATGAAAAACGGTAAACAGCTTCTGAAGTGCTGCTTCTTTGTGTCTTGCAGATGAGTAATACTGCAGCATCACACTGAGGCCAATAAGGTGCTCCCCTTCCATCTTCCCAAGCTGGGAACTACTCTCTACAGGATAGTATCAAAGTATACGCACATTTTAAAGTTAGGATAAACACTCTGAATTATTAACAATTAATGTTTTGCTCATATTACAGCAGTTATCCAGCTAGAGAGCACAGTGTAAGGTTTACAACCACTATTTCACAAGAAAGTACATCTAAACATACCTTAATAAGCTGGGCCAGAGAAAGAGATGCGGAAGAGTCGCCAATCTATTCAGAAAAATTAAACACATGTTCAAGTTCTGCATACAATCAGAACATAGCAAGAGTTCACCCCTACTGCTGTATGAAAGCCTGCGCTATAGCCTCTGAGCATCACTGAAAGAGCCACCTCCAAGCCAGTGGAATTTGTATTTGTTCAAAACAAAGTCCAAACCTTAAACAGCTTTACGTAGGCCTACGTTGTTAATGGGAAGAAACTAAAGTAACCAACCCCTCTTGAGATCAATCTATCGCTCAGGATACCTCAGAGGGGGACCCTTGCCAAATGCTCACAACTGCTTAAAAGACGGAGGGTTAAGGAAGCTGTCCATTTTCAGCTCAAAAGGATCTAAAAAAAATATTTCCGTTTATTTGAGAAGGAAGTGTCTCTACAGGAAACATTGCCAGTGCAGTTTATAAATTAATCAGTTAATAGCTCAACATTTTCTAAATGCACACAGGCACGGTTCATGAGCGCAGCATAGTTTTTGCGCTGTCTTTCATTTACTTTCATTAGACCCCAAGTTCATGAATTTCTAGGTTAAGTTATCCTAAGAGCTTACAAAGTGATCAGATCCCGTGACCTAGAGCTCGTGTAATGCCTCACACCATTCGAGTGAAGAAAAAGCAGTTATACTTACAGATGAAAACCAAACACCACCACAAAGTAATGTTTGTACTATGAGGGCTATTCTGAAATGCATTGTTGCACGTAGCATTCCACCCAAGGGCCAAATGGAGATCTAGGCCATCACTAGTCAAGTATCTCCTCGCGTTACTTATTCATGTCTTAGCAGCAGAACGACAGTGTTTTCTGAACTGAAAAAAATGCTGCCCCTTTTCCAAATGTAAATTCAAAGTGGTGGTGTACTGAAGGGTGGCACCAAGTTCAGTGGTGCAAACCTTGAACCTGCAAGCTCTAAAAATGAGCCCACATTATCTGTACAACACACAGTCATACAAGAAATGTTCTAGCCTATTCAGTACGAAATGCAATGCGTTACTAGGCACAAATACCACTGCTCACATTAGCACCGTGCAAAAGTTGGCATTGCTCAGTTTTCACTATGCTGAATCAAATACATTGGATTTACAGCATACACTGTGTTTCACTGGAAAGTATGTTTTTATATATATATTACAAATATTATATATAAAACATTTATATTTTATATATATAAAAGAATTAGTACAAGGCTACATTTCTTAGGCTTAGGTGCAGCATGCAGAAAAAAGTTTCAGCTTGTGTTTTTACATACCTCTTTTGATGTTCTACTCGCTGGCTCAGTTTGACTTCTAGAAGAAGAAAGATGATCAGAACTTAAAATAAAGCACTCGTAACCAACATAAAGCCGTGAAAACAGTTTATAAAACCTGAGCACCAAAACACCGTGTTCTGATAGTCTTATGAATATGGAAATTTATTTCTATACATAAAGTGTGCTCTCCTGGTACATTCAGTGCAACTGAAATAAAACCCCAAATCCCATTCCTTCTTTGTCCCCAATTACTCTAAGATACAGAATACAGCAGTGCAAGAAGAAGTCCTCACATATTTTCTTTCTTCTCTCTAAGTCTCAAAACGATGAAGACTGTGCTACACTTTTCTGTTCTTAAATAGTCAGCCATCCAAATATGAAGGCACCTTCAGGCAATCTGTATAGCCCCACTATCACAAACAGGTACCAGATAGAGCACTTTGGTTTCTACACTCCCCTGACAAAACAAGAACAGGTGTCTGTAGAAAAGTGCTTCTTTGTGGAGGCCCAAGCACTGTGTTCAGGTACCCACCATCCTCTAGCCTAAAGTGACTACCAATAGCAGTAGAAACATCACCTGAAAGCAGTTCCAAGGATTTTCTGTGGTCGAGGAGGCCTGTGTTAAAAAAATAAGGAAAAAAGCCTGGATTACCAGAATTTGCTTTAAGATCATCTTGAACATGCTACAATATTTTAGGAAACACTTATGGCACACAAGCCCTTGCTGAGATTCCACATACTCATTGGTCTGTACCTGCATGCTACTCATGAATCACACATGCAACCGTCCATCAGTTAACAAACAATTCATACATCATCCAAAGCGTCCCACGAGCAGAGGCAACCCAAAGGCTGCTGTGCAAGTCCTGCACAAATAGAAAGGCTCATACTTCCTGCCACTGCTACACCACCACCAGGCTCGCAAGTACAGCCACGTACCTCCTGAACATGAGGAAGTGCGAGGAAACGCTTTAGATTACCACACCATGGTTTCTCCATCCACTTGCCTTGAGGAAGATACTACAAGGTGACTAACGCATTTCTGAAGGCCTCTCCACCGTGACACCATGCGTTCATCATTCCCAAACACTAACGACTCTACCAGTTGTTTCCACAATGTTTCCAGCTGAAGGAAGAGAAAGCTAACCTGCCCGATCCATTTGCAACTTTAGGAGAGCAGCGGCATTCATCCCTGATCCCCACGGGCAGGTATTTCTTGGATCTTTGATGCTAGGGGCACCTAGCCTCTCATTTTAGGGCAGCATTCCAACACCAGGAGAGGGTGCCATCCAACCAGAAACCGAGGCGATATTGACAAGACAGCACTAAGCATCCCCATCTAAATTAACCCCCCAAACCAGGCCATGTTTAGAAGCACAGTGCTGTGGCATCCAGAAAGCCTTGGTAGCGCCTGAAAGCACTGCAACACCTACTGCAGTAATATGCCCAAAGCTTACAGGAGAGCCACATAAATTCAGGGGGTTTTGCTTGCAGATGCTTCATGGGTACTAGGATGCTGCGGTACTGTTTGTTTGAGACACGCTGTAACTCGCCAGTACACTTTATGTATTGAGAACTAACATTAGAAAGACATGGCAAAACCACAAGTCAATAATATCTACTAATGGTGGAGGAGAGGTCTGTCTTGAAGAAGCCTTGAAAACATGACCATTCAAACCATGCTGATGCAGCTGATACAGAACTGGACTGGACGAATACATCGATGACGGCGATAATGCTGTAGTCAGGCTTACATTTGAGTATCTGCAATTGTAATCAGATTCTCTGTCCTCCATAAATCTGAGGAATACAGCAGTAATACCTGGAGCACAGAGAGCAGCTTAGGCTGAAAACAAACTTAGAAAGGTAACTACTAACATTTGGGAATGTGCTCAACTGCTTTCTGAGCTTCAGGTTTGGAAAAGATCAACTGTTCCTTCACCGTCCTGGCACAAAAGGCAATACGCTTTAGGATGTTGTTCTTTTTCTCTTGCCCGACATAGACATTGTCTTTAGGAATCTAATAGGAAGCACTTAAGAATGAAACTTCTTGTTTGCATGGTTTGCCAGCTGGCCACTCTCAGTCCTTCCTCTGGAGACAGCATGCAGCCCACACACACACACCCCCCTTTGGGGTGTAAGAATACCCTGCCCCCCTCCCCCAGACAAAGGAAGCAGTCAAACACGGAGACTCGGACTGCTGGCAGATGGGAACAAATCACCGGTTCACACTGCAATGTGTCTCTCCGTTTACTCTAAAAGCACTAAAAGCAAAAGCATACAATAAGGAATCTCTCTGCATAGAGGAAACAGGATGGAGAACTTGACTCTCAGAAAAACCAAGCCCAAGAACAAACCCAATTCAAACGTCTGAACAGTTACCACTGTTGGAGCTTGAATGCCACGTCCCAGCAGGCTGAAAAATCTAAGTCTGCTTTGGGACAGACACCTTCAAATCTGCCCTGTCACAACACAATTTAACAGCAGCTTTAACAAGAAAGATACAACCTGAATGCCTCCGTAAACTAACCGCCACAAAGAAGGTGAACGCACTGAAACCCCTCCCAAAGAACACAACGTGTTATGGCTACTTACCCAAGGTCTGTTTTGCCGGTAGCTTTAACTCCTCTGACGGGGACTCCCCTAACAGTTACCGATGAGTTCCCCGGAATCAGGGCATTATCATCTGTGTATTCTGGAAACAACATCAATACAGAGAAAGCATCAGTCAGTTTGTAAGAGTGATATTGACATGTCGTGACGTAGCACTTCAGGGAATCCCTTTACAGATACAAACCCAACATTTTACACACAGCGTCATGCTTTTATCGTCTCAGGTTACCTTTCCAGAAATCTTCAGGTCTGATAGTCAAACACAAGCAGCAAAATCTTTTCCATTTTTTTGGAATCGTTTCAATGCCAACAGCAAAATGGTCTCTAAAGTCACTAAAGCAGAGTCTGCTAAAGCATGAGGTTCTTTCCTGATCTCACTTACATTGCTTTTGCTCCTGTTAGCTTACAAAACCCTAGAACATGTCTCTATAACAGCGAGCACGGAAGAGGACACCCCCACCCTGCCTCCCACCTTTTCAAACACATCCCAACCATCCATTTTGCCTTCCCACCATCTTCAAAGAGAGTCCACCATCTCTTTCTTTTTTTTTCCCCCAGTGATGTTTAAAATCCTGTTTACTTTAAGCTTCTATTAGCGTTGCTGCTATTACGAGATTTCCGTGATCACGCGGCCCCGAAAAATCTGAACAAGTTGGCCATCTTCACTCAAGGTTCACTGAAGGGTCTTTCCAAGATCACGTCACCATTTAGTCAGGACTCCTGCACCAAGTTATAAAACCCACGACCGTATCTCCACAGGGAAGATCTCCGAGAACCCCCTTTAGGCAGAACATCCTGGCCGAGTTCTTTCCTTCATCTTCTGAAGGTGACTTTAAGCACGTAGAGGCTGTTCAATAAAAACGGAAATTCACGGTTATGTGTAAAACCCCAAAATCTCGCATACATGTGTATGACACTGAAATGTATTCCTTAGCTTTGCTCTGACAACCACTGGGGGATTTTTGCCTTTTCACAGGGAAGACACCCTTACAGAAGTTCCACTAAGTATCTGTGTCACAACCTGTACATCTGCCTCTACCTGCATGTCTATCTCTACCGCCGTATGACACGCGATCCCGTAACACCCCCAAGACCCCTAACACCGTGCTGTTAAGTCTCCTCACAGATACTCTCCTGAACATACTTTACCTATCTGCAGGTAAACAGCGTGCTTAGGTCCAACCACTTGAAAGGCTAGGGCCAAAGTTACAGTTACCGCAGCAGACATGTTATTCTGTTTAAGTTTTAATACATCAAACAGGAAGAGGGAAAAAACCTATGAGTACACATTGTAAAGAAAAGACTGTTGTGAGAATGTCACAGAACCACAGGAAAAAAAAAAGAAAAAAACCAAAACAAAACACCCGATAAAATTTGAATGTTTAAGGAATGGCAACGGTTTCCAAGTCTTTTTATTTCTGTCATATCCCAAAGTCTTTAATCACATGCAAGCTTTGCCAGATGGTAGATTACCAAACTGAAACAGCACGCTAAGTAATACGAAACCATTACCGTCTCTGAGAATCAAGCACCATTTCTGAGATTCAAAAGAACTTAGGGCTTCTCGAAGAACATTTCTAGGTATATTCACCATAAGTGATCTGCCATAAAACTTCAGTATTGCCCTGACACCGTTTAACACGCAGTACCAGGAAAAAAATGCACCGTTTGAAAGAAACGAAGAAATGATGCTCAATAACATCTGAATGAAAATGTCTTTGGTGTAGCAAAGAAGCTGTATTAGCAAGAAATGCCAAGTATACTTGAGACAGAACACCCGTCTACAAGATGGCTTTCCAGGGTCTGCATAGATTCTCACTCACAGATACACTCTTGATCCAAAACGTTGCTACTGAGCAGTTTCTGCAGCAGCCAAGCGCCACTTTGGCAATGCGGTGGAGTAAAAGTAGTTGAAGACAAATTTCAGTCACCAAACCCACTTTTTTCCCCTTCCAATTAGCCATCCACTCCTTTTCTATCACGTTCAGCCTTCTCTGCCGGGTTTCAAAGAAATCTGGCAGGTTTGTGATTACAAGGCATTGTCCCACATTTCCTTATCGTTTTACCTAGAAGGGTTCCCAGAAACCAAACCTCTTCCACGCGCGGTGCCGCACATCGACCCCGTACGCTGCTGTGCCTGGCTGCGCACACAGCCCTCACGCCAGCTGCCAGCGCACAACCACAGAAGAGCAGCTCTGAGGCCCCAGCACGAGTCACCGCTGCCGGCCGCGGCCCAATCGCCTCACTGGCCACCTGCGCCACCGCCAGCCGGCCGGTCCCCGCATCCCGCGCCCGCCGCCCCCACGCGCCTTCCATGGTCTAGGCGTTGGTGACCTGCAGGTCGCAGTGAGTCGCCTTCAGCCTCTCGCGGCCTGATCTGGCGCCTGAGGTCCTGTCACCGCCAGGCTTTCAATACCTGCTCTCCCCTCCTGTCACCCCCCAGGCTGTCCCCAACAGCTGTCCTCTCCTGTACCCCCCCCCCAGGCCTGTCCCCACCTACTGTCCCCTCCTGTCACCCTCCAGGCTGCCATTGCCTGCTGTCCCCTCCTGTCACCCCCGGGCTGTCACTACCTGGTGGCATAAGCTACATAAGATAACAAGACAATAAGAAAAAAAAAAACCAAACCGAAAACCTGCTTTGGTGAACACCAAAACACCCATGACTTTCTCAGGCTCTTCACTACCCCACATGTGAGTCAAGGGACAGGGTCTCCCACAGGCTCTTTTGCGGGCACTTCCTGAAGACACCCCCACCCCCCAACCCCCACCCCACCCTGCTTTTCTACAAGTGCACAAAGAGGTTAAGAAGAGTTTCATGTCTAAGTTAAAGGAGGCAGTTTCTGAAATTAGCATAGGTGAAAAAAGCAAGGTGGTGTATTCATGGATTTTCTCCTCTGCAAAGCCATGAAGAAAACATGAACCGCACTCCCCAAAGGCAAAGGAGCAAACTGAGGGAGAGCAGCTCACTGGCGCCTTTCAGAGCTTCAACAGTCTGGAGAAACGGGAAAAAAACCCATGCAAAGATAAAGAGCAGCCAAGATGCACTTTTATAAAATGCACATTGGGGCCTGTTCCAGATCTCAGAATGACTTTCAGTATTGCTTTGCATGACTATTAGACCAAGGCCTAAAGTGGCGTGATAGCTTCTGCTTGCCGGGGCACGGTAAGATCACTCAAACGAGCGACAAGGTAACAAGTAAACACCAGAGGCAATAGCGGAGCTTACCGTTTCCCTCCACTGGTGACCAGCTGTACATAAACCAGCTTAACCAGCCTCCCTAAGGGTGGCTCTAAAGTCGCTGAAAAGGAAAAAAAAGAAGGTAAGTGCTTAGCCTGAAATGCAAAGGCACCATCTTGGCTCCCAGGCAGGTGGCACAGATGGCCCAACAGGGTCATGTGCCCACCTTCCAGGGAAGATAAAAAAAGCGCAGGACGTCTTAGTGGGGTGGGTTTGTTGCATCCTTTCCGTTTGCTGAAAGCCTGAGGAAGGATGTATTCCACGGTAGGACCGGTGGCACTTTAGACCTGAGGTTAAAAAAGTGCTGCACTTCAGTGACGCTCCCCAAGCTGCTTTCACCACCAAACAGAAAAAGATTTGCTTTCTCCAGTATGGTGGGAATGATACCATAAAGTCGGTCAGGGAGAAAAACCCTCTAAGACTTGCTTGCAAGTTTCAGAAGGCCGGCATTCTTTATGGCAGTGCTGGGAGCACGGGGGAATGTTTCCTCTGAGCGTGCTCACCCAGTTCCTCGAGGGTACGCACTATGGACAGCAGAGCACTTGCACACTCATAGCGCATTACACATGCATTTTCAGTCAGGCACGGGATGGGTTACAAGTTGCTTGCTTTAATGCAAACGAGCACACACCCTCAGACAGCACTGCTGAGGTTTTTTACTAGCTCCCCGTGCTCCCCAAGCGGGGCCTTGCCCTCTCTCGGGGGGCTATCTGAGTCAGAGGTCACAATCTCCCCCCACAACAATTACCTTTGTCCGAATTCCAACCAACATTCTGCGGATCGCAGCACTCTTATCGGCTTGTCTCCTCCTGCGACCACAACGTCCTCACCCAGAGGCTCTTTCTGCATCACTGAAGAGAACGCCGATCTTTTCCCCATCCATTCTTTGTTCCCCATCCTTCCCAAGGCTGACTCCCTGCATGAGAGGTCCCTTAATTCGTCACTTCTAACAGCTTTAGAGAGTCAGCTTGGCCTAACCTTTGTGCGCAGGTGTGTTTAACGTAGAGCTACACAGCAAATCAGAGCGTGGTAACCGGGGAGCTCAGACATCTTGTCCCTTTGCCGAGCCAGCAGCCTTCCCTTAACAGAATCCCTGGACATAAACGTATACACAGTGGAATCTATACAGTGGCATCAAACGTCCCGCCAGACACCACAACCTCTGTCCCTGGCATGGCCCAACTGCCCAGCACCACCAGACCACTCTGGCCCAAACACCATAAGGCAATGGTTCCCACCTGACAACAGCAAGTCGAGGAACATTTTTTTTTTTTTTCCTAAATAGAGAGAGTTTTACTTCGTATGCTGCCGACTACATCAAATTCTGTTTTGCTGGCTGACTGGATAGACAGCAAAGCTGAACTCCACATCAAATATAATCAAATCTATCAAGTATATCACATAATGGAATATATCAAATGCAGTTTCTTATATTGCAATAAAAGAAAATAGCATGCAATATGATAAAAGGAACCAGTGGCAGTTACTGTGAGCGATATGATAAAAGAGCAACAGGAGCGAAGCATCCATTTGTTATCCCAAAGTGTTAACGTGGCTAAGGAAAGGAGACATCACCAATTAACACCCCAACAACACCCAGGCCCACCCTTCGGCTGGGAGCCCCCTTGCAGCCAGTGCCAGGAGTCCCTCGGGAGCTGGGAAATTCCCCTGGAGAAGGTACCAGGAAGGAATTCTCTTGCTGCTTCCCACCGTGCATGGTAGCCATGTGAGGCACAGCACAAGAGTTCTGCTCCCTGCTTTCTCTGGTGAGAAAATTGACACAGCACTTTTGAACTCATGGCCTGGGAAACCATGAACCAAAAAACATGGCCTGGGGAAGTGCAGGGCTGCTCCCCTGGAGAGGGTTCCAGAAGGAATTTTATTGCTACTTCTCACCATGTCCTTGCAGCCACGTCAGGCACAGCAGAGAAGTTGTGCACCCTGCTCTCTGTGGGGAGAAACTGGACACCTTTACACTGGCAATAATGCACAGCCCAAAAAACTCACCTTGACAAAGTGCAGCCCTGCTCCCCTGGAGAAGGTGGCAGGAAGGAATTCTCTTGCTGCTTCTCACCCTGCCCTGGCAGCCATGTCAGGCACAGCACAAATGTTCTGCTCCCTGCTTTCTGTGGTCAGAAAATGGACCCCTCACCTTTGAAATTGCGCAGAGCCCAAAAACCTCACCTTGGCAAACTGCAGCACTGCTCCCCTGGAGAAGGTGGCAGGAAGGCATTCTCTTGCTGCTTCTCACCCTGCCCTGGCAGCCATGTCAGGCACAGCACAAAAGTGCTGCTCCCTGCTTTCCGTGGTGAGCAAAAATTAATCCCTCAGCGGTGCAGTCGTTAAGATCCAAAAAAAGTCCCTTTGGCAAAGTACAGCACTCCTCCCATAAAGAAGGTTCCAGGAAGGAATTCTCTTGCTGTTCTCACCCTGCCCTGGCAGCCATGTGAGGCACAGCACAAAAGTTCACCTCCCTACTTCCTGTGGTGAGAAATTTGACCCAAACACTTTGCACTCATGCAGAACCAGTGCTCACTTTGTGAAAGGGCAGCACTGCTCCCCTGGAGAAGGGGCCAGGAAGGAATCCTCTTGCTGTTTCTCACCCTGCCCTGGCACCCATGTGAGGAACAGCACAGCACAAAAGTTCTGCTCCCTGCTTTCTGTGGTGAGCAAAATTGACCCTTCAGAGCTGCAGACCTTAAGAGCCAAAAAAAAATACATCTTGGGAAAGGGCAGCACTGTTCCCCTGGAGCAGGTGCCAGGAAGGAATTTTCTTGCTGTTTCTCACTCTGTCCTTGCAGCCATGTGAGGCACAGCACAAATGTTCTGCTCCCTAATAGCTGTGTTCTGAAAATGAACCCCTCACATTTGCAATCGTATAGAGCCAAAAAACCCCTCACCTTGACAAGTGCAGCACTGCTCCCCTGGAGAAGGTTCCAGGAAGAAACTCACTTGCTGTTTCTCACCGTGCCCTGGCCGCCATGTGAGGCACAGCAGAAAAGTGCTGCTCCCTGCTTTCTGAAGTTGGCAAAATTGACCGTTTATAGTTCTACTCATGTAGAGACAGGACTTTCTTATTCAAAAGCAAAACCCAAAAAGCCACGTAGCCGTGGGAAACCCTTTATCCTTCCGTGTGGCTGGTGACTTCCCATGGCTCTTCCGCAAGGCAGGAGAAACAACCATGAATTTGGAAGCCCACGTAAATTCAAGTACACTTAGTCCTCTGACAGTCACTACTTATGGGCCAGCAGTCCTCTCACCCCTCCACAGATCTGCCTCTTAGTCCTCTAGCAGTCATCCTCCATGGAGGGACCACAAGTCCTCCATACCTACCTACCAACTCACCAGAAATGAGTCAGACCACACCAGAAGTGACACTGCCTGACCTGCAGGAGATATACTAGGCCTGTAACGATGGTTTCAAGACAGAAAAAAACACCACCGTCCACCAGCACAGCAGAAAAACAACCAGAAGAAACTTGGTACACAAACCAGAGGCCCCCATGCAAACCCTACAAAGGCAAAATAGCTGAAAAAAGGCACTCTCCACAAAAAAAAAAAATCACCACACAGAACACATGATAAAAATGCCATAACCCCAGGAACACAGGGCCAACAAACACAGGTTCTGTCCATAACAATAACACACTTTGACACTAACTCGCCTGACCTCTGGCACACCATAACCTTGTTGCCCCCAAACCACAGCACACTGTAGCCCTAAGGCAACACAAAATGGAACGCAAAGTCCCTGAAGATCTCCGCCAGGGCAAAAGCAAAGCACAGAGCCACACGGGAGGGTGGGGTTGGAAGGGACCCGTGGAGGTCCTCTGGGCCAAGCCCTCTGCTCCATCACGCTCACCTAGAGCAGGTCGCAGAGAAATGTGTGCCCTTGGCCTTTGAAGATCTCCAAGGACAGAGGCTGCACACCCTCCTTGGACAACCTCTGCCAGCATTTGACCGCTCTGGGGGGGAAAATTTGCCATTTCTATCTCTCATTTCACTGTACCACATTCCAGAACAGCCATGACATTACAAGCTCAGGCTTGAAAGCCAGTGCTGTGGCTGGCCTGAAATTCTGTCCCCGTATTTTTCATCCACTGGTAGCTAAAGGAGGACAAACAAGGATTTCTTTCAAAGGAGAACTTCTCTTTTCCTCTGTCCTACTTCTCTACCAGTGATCTGGATTCTGAGTGCTGTGCCACTGTCCTAATGGCCTGGAGAGGGATACTTCTTGTAGGACAGGGAGGAGGTGACAGTGGAGATCATCAGGCTGGGGAAGCTGAAGGAAAACGCAAGCAACTGGAGTTGCCTGGAGCAAGAGTGGCCAGCTTCAGAGCTAGGTCACCTCGTGTCCTCAGCTCCCATGCAGGAGCTGAACCACACACATGGACTGCAAAGCAGTGTGGCCCATAGAAAAAAATCTGCTTTTGGCTCGGGATCGCCCAGGGGCATTTAACTGCAATTCCGCCCTTGTCAGCAGGAAGGAAACATGCCCTGCAAGCACACACTGAGGCATGACACCTTCACCGGGGCTAAAGGGTACCTCAGGAGACCAACATGGGACCCCCCAGGGGCACCTGGATTGCTGGCTGGAGGATGGGTAGGTCAAAGGACCCTGATGGGAGCCCTGCAGGCTCCATACATTGGACCAACGGGCACCTTCCCTTGTCACACAGAGCATCCTCTCGGATGCTCTGGACAGTTTCTGGTAGATCTCTGGAGAAGAGCTTCCCCCCAGCCCTCTCCCATGGGCTTGCTCACCCCCGGTGCCCTTCCCAAGCACAGCCCCAGCAGGTGGATGCAACCGGCGTTGCAGGGAAGAGCAAGCAGCAGGCACACAGTCAGCACTGCAGGAAAGCTGGGACCCCAGACACCCACCCAGCCTCCCCAATCCCAGCCTGGCCCACAAGAGTGCCTTTATATCCCTTTCCCAGAAGTGCTGAATTCCCCTTCCAGCATTAGCCACTGGACCCACGCTGCTTCTTGCTGCAGTGTACAACAGCCAGCAGAGAACTTGCTACATGTCTCTGATGTCCTGCATTTTTCCTGAAAAGGGCGGGTGTGTAACTCTCTGCATCGCTTCTATTTGGAGCAAGGCATTGCTTAGGGTCAACAGTGAAACCAGACACGGGCCATCAAAAGCTGGCTACGGGTCCCTTCTTTGCCATGGTCATGGCCTACCCCACAAACTCGCCCCTGGCCGTGTTGGCCACCGGCTGGGTGAAGGTCATGGCTAACAGGGCAGGGGCTCCTGGGTGGTGCTCATCCAGCCCTGATCGCCAAGGGTGAAGCCTTAACACCCAGGTGGGATAAAGCCTTCCCAAGCAAGGGTGGTGCTCCAGGGGCACCACAATTCCTGCCGAAGCTCACCACACCTTTCATTTCCCTGTGGCGCCTGGCAGGACCCGAGCGGCTCTTTACTGCTGCTAGTCCCCCCGTCTTTTGGTAAAAATGGAAGTTTTTCCTCCCGGTGGGCCTGCTCCAATTCCAGCGCCTTGGGGCCTGAGGCCTAGCACGGCCTGTGTGCCAGAGGCCTTCCGACCGCTAGGCCGGCCTCCACCAAGAGGAGTCTGCCTCTAGCCACAATGGTCATCTCTAGGAAAAACAGCTTCTTTTATTGAGCGGGACCCTGTCAAAAAGCCAGGTGAAAGCGCTGGCCGCAGGCGCAGGGAGGTGGTCCTTGCCCCCTGCCCTGTCCTGCTCGGGGCTCCCCCGGGCAAGGCAGGGCCGGCCATACTGGAGAGGGCCCCAGCCCCGCCCCCGCAGGCCCCGCCCACTTTCCGTTGGGCTCAGACCGTTGGTCACGGGGAGCCCACGGCCACCACAGGCAGCAGGGCAGAGCTGTGCTGGCACGCAGCGGCGCTGGCAGGAGGCAGCCTCTGGCCCAGCAGCGCTGCCACAGCACCAGCACCCCGCTTCCCAGCCTCCCCGTCGCCGGCTGGGCCCCCTCCTCGCTGCACGGCCAGGGCCCTCCTCTCCCGGGCAGGATGGGCCAGGCCAGCTGCTGCTGCAGCTCCAGGTGGGCTCCCCCAGGGCTCGGGGACACGCGGGCACAGCTGGGCCACGCAGCACTGACGTTGCTCATGCCCGCCGCTCTCTGCTCTGCAGGGAGGCTCTCAGCGACGCCGAGCCGGTGCTGAGCGCAGACGTGCGGCTGACCCGGGGCCGCAAGAGGAGCGAGAGGCGCCTGCTCCTCCTCCACAAGGAACTGGTGGTCGCCAAGTTGCGGTAAGACCCTCAGAGCCCAGATCCTTCCCCCCAGCCCCGGCCCAGGGACACCCTGGCACCAGCCCCAGGCCCCGGCCCCTCGGTGCTGGAGGCACCAATGTCCGTCCCAAGGGCAGGTGGGGGACAGGGCTCTGCGCGTGGGGACCCAGCCCAAGGAGCCCCCCTCCAGCTCAGGGCCGGCTTCTGCTCTCTGCAGACATGGCACCAGCCTGCGCCCACAGCTCTGCCTGGCCCTGGACCAGCTGTGGGTGCTCAGCAGCGGGAAGGAGGCTGCGGGGCAGGAGGGACAGGAGGAGGAGGAGCAAGGCACCGATGAGGACAGCACCTCTGTCATCCTCGCCTGGCCCACCGGCTCCTGCATTGCCACTTTTGGGTGAGTCGTGGTCGGGCAGGAGAGCTTCCCAGCCGTGCCCACGCCATCCCGTGAAGAC
Source organism: Falco cherrug (assembly GCF_023634085.1). Classification (NCBI taxonomy): domain Eukaryota; kingdom Metazoa; phylum Chordata; class Aves; order Falconiformes; family Falconidae; genus Falco; species Falco cherrug. The sequence continues at coordinate 315,240 of NW_026599317.1, read as the reverse complement.
TGGCCTCTGCCTTGCGTGCAGAGCCTGGGCAGGGAGCAGGCAGCTCGGTGGCAGGGAGGGAGGGATGGGGGATGTTTCCCCATCCTGCATCCCCTCGTCACCTTTTGGCCCCCAGAAGGGAAGGGCAAATACAGCTGCTCAGGCAGGACAGAGCGACCCAGGGCTTGGACAGCGCCTCTGTCCTGCCCCACGGGGCAAGGCTGTGCAGGCCCCCACCTTTGCCCAGGGCTGGGGGCAGCAGGGCCTGACGCTGTCTCTCCTCTCTTTCTGCAGCTCCCAGGCACTGAAGGAGCTGTGGGTGGCCACGCTGCTGGGGTAAGCCGGGGGGGGGGGTGCTCCAGGAGAAGCTGGGCCCACGGGGGAACACAGCCCCCAGCTGGGGAAGGTGCCCCTGGGGCTGCAGGCAGCTCTCGCGCACAGCTGCCTGACAAGAGACAAGAGACGGCTTGGGGCTCACCCAGCTCTCTCCCTCTCCCTTCCCGGTGCACAGGACACCAGAAGGACGCACGGGAGCCCGCGTCACCCGCCTAACATCCATCAAGCTCCTGGAGAAGGAGCTGAGCCGCCGCCACGCCGTGAGTGTCTCTCTGCTCTGGGCCCTGTCCCCAAGCACTGCTCCTGCAGCCGAGCAGCAGACCCATGGCTGCTCACCTTCTTCCCCTCCTTCTCTCCCGCCCAGTGGAGGACAGTGCGCGCCAGGAGCCTGGAGAGGCTGATGGAGGCACAGGCAGAGGTGAGAATGGCTGCCTTGCACCCATCTCTGGCTGTGCTGGGATGTGCAGCCAGTGGGGTGACCATGTGCAGGAGGGCGGGGGTTCCCACAGTACCACTCCGCAGCAGAGGGGGTTGGGGAGACACCAGGAACGCTGGTACGTACTGGCTGGCTGGCGGAGCTGGGACGAAACCTGCCGCACGGGGCAGAGAGCCTGGGAGGCCAGAGGGTCCCAGCTCTGCCATGCTCAGGCTGCTGGTGCCGGGGGGCAGCTCGCCGCTGGCCCTTTCTGCTGCGGGGCTGCTCTCCAAGCGCAGCCCGATTCTTGGTTCTTGCAGGCTCATCCCAAGCAAGGGCCTGCGACGGCCCCATCTGCAAACAGAGGGGGACTTTGCCACGGGCCAGGTGAGTTTGGGAAAGAAAGGCAGCCTCCTGCAGTGGATTGAACTGTGTTCACTTGTCCCCTGAGTGTCGCCATGCAGGTTGGGCACCGCACGGGAGGACAGCACCTGGACTAGCAAGGACACCTGCTGGAGAGCGGCCGCTGCATGAGCTTCTGCAGGACACAGAGCCTCTGCGGCTGCCCACAGCTTGCAGGAGGGCAGGGCAAGGGCTGGGACAGGCTGTCCTGGTGGCACACCAGCTCTCGGCAGCCTCCAAGCCACAGCTGCTGGGCCAAAGCCACGGTTCCAGCTGCTGGCTCCCTGCCTGTCCTGCCGCACTACACAGCATCGCGCTGCGGGCAGGACAGAGCAGGGCAGGGCAGGCTCTGGGACCGCTGGCCTGGGGCTCTCCGTTGATGGCGTCTTACTCTGTTTTCCTTTGCAGCAGGAGGGAGCAGCAGCAGCAGCAGGAGGAGGATGGGGCTGCCCTGGCCCTTTGCTCTACGGCGCACCCCGGCCGCTGCCCAGGCACCAGGGCAGGCGGGCTCCGGCTGCAGCAGGGCGCTCTTTGGGCAGCCCCTGGCAGCCCTCTGTGGGGAGGACAACACGCTGCCCCGGCCCATCCAGGTAAGCCAGCCTGGACACGGGGTCCCCAGCCCCCCACTCAGTCCACAGGCAGCGTCCCCTGGCTCCAGGTACTGGGGAATTGGGCTCTCTGCCCATGGCTCACGCTTCTCTGCTCCCAGCCCCTTTGCAGGAGGACAGAGCCCAGCCTGGGGAAGAGCGCTGGCCATGGCCACCGCTGCTGCAGGGCAGCTCCTCAGCCAAGCCACTGTCCTGCATCTCTTGCAGGAGCTGCTGGCTGTCCTGCACCAGGAAGGACCGACGACGGAGGGGATATTCCGCAGAGCTGCCGGCGGCACAGAACTTCGGCAGCTACGCGAGGCCCTGGACCGCGGCACGGAAGTCGATGTGGGAAGCCAGCCTGCACTGCTGCTGGCCGTCATCTTGAAGGTGAGCGCTTCTGAGCTGCAGCTGGAGGAGCTCCTGGCTGGCCTGCAGCGTTCAAAGGCTCACCTGCAGCCCTTGGCATTGCAGGAATTCCTGCGAAGCATCCCCACCAAGCTCCTCGTCATCGACCTCTACGAGGACTGGATGGCAGCCATGGAGAGGGCCAGCAAGCAGGCCAAGGTGGAGGAGCTGAAAGCGTAAGTGTGGGCAGCCGCCGGCCTGTTGAGCAGGGACCGGGAGAGTTCTGGGACCTGCCTGCAAAGGCATGGGTTCCTCAGAAAGCTGTCTTTTCGGGCAGCTGCAAAGCTGTGCAACACGGCTGCTGGCTCCCACCCGCCTGGGGCCAGCTGCAGGGACGGCTGTGGGCACCCTCTGCTTCATCAGCCTTGTCTTCCTCTTCCCTCAGGGTGGCTGACAAGTTGCCTGTGGCCAATCTCCTCCTCCTGAAGCGGCTGATGGCCCTGCTGCAGCACATCGGCCACAACGCAGCCACCAGCAGAATGAGCTGCAGCAACCTGGCCATCTGCATCGGGCCCAACCTGCTGAGCCCACCCAACGAGGACCTGCTCCCGCTGCAGGCCATGCTGGCAGTGACCGAGAAGGTACGCTCTACCCAGCAGCCGGCTGCTGCCTTCCCGGCCCATCGGAGCTTGGCTGTTGAGAGGTCCCTGGCTGCCTCCTCCCTTGAGCCAGGGCTGGTGGGCTGGGTGCCTGGAAGAGCAACCCCCAGCCGCAGCCACCTGCGCAGACAAAGGGTCAGCAGTGGGAAAGGCTGCTTGACATGTCTGCAGGCACCTGGCTTGAGACCAAGGCTTTCATGTCTGCAGGTGAACGTGCTGGTGGAGTTCCTCATTGAAAACTGCGGGGACATCTTTGGGGGGGAGGTGGCCGGCCTCTCCCCTCCATCAGCCGAGGAGGTGCCAGCACCCATGGACAGGCGCACAGGTAGGAGGAGGGGCTGAGGCTTGTCACAGACACTGGGGCTCGGGATGCCAGAAACCTCAACGTTGAGGAGACAAGCGGTGTAGGGCTTGGCTGGGCTTTGCTTGAGATGTTCTTGACTTCCAAGAAGTCGCGCTGCTGCACGTGCTTTTGCTTTCCAGAGCTGCAGTGCGAAGAGCAAAGTGGCCCTGCAGGCACAGCAGACACCCAGCGTCCGGCAGAAGCCTTTCTGGATGCAGACGCCTCTCTGCTGGACATCGACAGAGGAGCTGGGGGAGACACAGGGGCAGGGCCCAAAGCGGCAGAGGTACGGCAGCTCCACAGACACTGGGACAACATGTCTCAAGTGGGACAGTAATTTCCCAGGAGGCCAAGCAGCCGCTGGGCCTCCTCCTGGCAGCCGCTCTCTTGTGCCTTTGGGGCTCCTCCTCTCCCCCCAGCGTGGTACGTGTTAAGGAAAACTGGAAAGGCTGTTTCTGGAATGCATTTCATGAAGTATGATCTGCTTCATCAAACAAAACATACCTACAAAACACCCACAAAAGGACAGAAGGGAGTAGCTGTCACCTTGAGAGGGCTTTTGCTCAGATCCTATTCCATCGCAGCTTCATCAAGTCTAGGCTGCAGTGGCTGGACTGTGCAAAATGTGCATGATGCAAACCAGCATCTCCTCTGTAGAGCTAAGATGGCAATTTGGCAGTCAGGCCCTCACTACCCCAGGCCCTTACTTGCCACCCGTTACCTCCCACGTTTCTGGTTTAGGCACCTCCAGATTTGCCTCCAGCCACCCCCGAGGGCACGGCAGAGTCCCCGGCATGCCTGCAACAACTGACCAGCCTGCCCCAGGAAACCAGGTAGGAAGAGCTCCCCTTGCCTGACCTGAGAGCTCACTGCAGGGGCTTGGGGCTTTCCCCCTCTCATCACGCTGTGGGGTGGAAAGTTTTTCAGGATCCCACCAGGAGAAGGAAAACTCGAGACAAAGAAAGAGAAAAGAAATCTGGGCAGAGGAGAGGGACAGCACAGCAAAAATAAAACGGAGAAGAGAGGAAATGACTTTGCGGGCCCAAACCTGAGAAAATTCAGGACGGTGCAGCACGTCAGGAAGGCCAGGTGCGTACCAGGCGCTGCTGCCCATCTTTCCCGAGTCTGAACACGGCCCTAAGTCAGCCCAGCTGGCTGGCAAGGGCCGGCGAGGGCTGGTGCTGAGCAGGGTTTGGGATGAGCCCCACGGCAGCTCCCCAGGGGCTCCCCATCGAGCCCTGCTGCGTGGCACAGGGGCACTGTCAGCATCCCTGCGCACGCACAGCTCCCTAGGGAGGTCACCCCTGGGGAGAAGGCCCCTAGTGGAGGCCAGCAAGAGCTCTCCCTTCTGGGCCATGAGGAATTCCTCAGAAACAGTGTCCTCCAAAGAAGGGGGAACCAAATCCTGCCTCTTCCTGCCTCTGGGGGCTTAGCAGAGCTTTCTGACTCTGTCGTTGCAGGTGCTGACTGACTTTCACCGGCTGAACCGCTGTGACTCCTGGGCCCTCGCAGCTGGTGTTGACAATAAAAGAATCTTTTCCCTCTCCTGACCGTGTCTGCCATCGTGTCTTCCGGAGTGGGGAGCTCTTGTGCTGGGAAGGACCCTCGGGGAGGAGTTTGGGATCATCCCTTGCCCCAGCACCCTTTCCAGCGGGCATCGGGGCTGAGTTGAGGAGCTTTAGGAGGAAAAGCAAAGCACAGAGCCACACAGGAGGGTGGGGTTGGAAGGGACCCGTGGAGGTCCTCTGGGCCAAGCCCTCTGCTCCAGCACGCTCATCTAGAGCAGGTTGCAGAGAACTGTGTGCCCTTGGCCTTTGAAGATCTGCAAGGACAGAGAGCCCACAACCTCCTCGGACAACCTTTGCCAGCATGGGACCACTCTGGGGGGGAACATTTGCCATTTCAATCTCTTCTTTCACTGTACCACATTCCAGAACAGCCATGACATGACCAGCTCAGGCTTGAAACCAAGTGCTGTGGCCGGCCTTCAGGGCCAGCAGGGACTGGGGGCCAGAGGGGAAGTGTTTTAGGGACGGATCGTGGGGGCCGGAGGGAGGGTTTGAGGGACGGACGCCGAGGAAGGCCTCATCCCTGCAGAGATGGCTCAGGCCCAGGGCCTGTCTTAAGGTTCAGTCTTAGTGTTAGGGCTTAAGGTTATATCTTAGGGTTAAGTCTTAGGCTTCATTCTTAGGGTTAGGTTTTAAGGTTAAGTCTTCAGGTTAAGTCTTAAAATTTATCTTAGGGATAAGTCTTTGGGTTAAGTCTTAATATTTAAGTGTTAAGGTTAAGTCTTTAGGTCAAGTCTTAAGGTTAAGTCTTAAAGTTAACTCTTAAGTTTAAGACTTATGGATTGAGTCTTGGGGTTAACTATAAAGTTTAATGCTTAAGTTTAAGTCTTAGGGTTAACCCTTAAGAGTTAAGTCTTGGGGATAAGTCTTAGGGATAACTCTTTGGGTTAAGTCTTAAAATTTAAGTCTTAGGGTTATGACTTTAGGGTCAAGTTTTAAGGTTATGTCTTAGGCTTAATTCTCAGGGTTAAGTCTTAAGGTTGAGCCTTAAGTTTAAGTCATAAGGTTAAGTCTTAGGGTGAAGTCTTAGGGTTAAATCATGAGTGTAAATCTTAAGGTTAAGTTTTAAGGTTAAATCTTTAAGGTTAAGTCTTGGGGTTAAGTCTTAATGGTACATCTTAAAGTTAAGTCTTAGCGAATGCTTAATAGTCTTAGGGTTAAATCTCAGGGTTAAGTCTCAAGGTAAAGTGTCAACGTTAAGTATCAGGGTTAAGTCGTAATGTTGTCTCTTAAGGTTCAATCTTAGTGTTAAGTCTTAAGGTTATATCTTAGGGTTAAACGTTAGGGTTCAGTCTTAGGGTTAAGTTTTAAGGTGAAGTCTTTATGTTAAGCCTTAGGGTTAAGTCTTAAAATTTAAGTCTTAAGCTTAAGTCTTAGGGTTAAGTTTTAGGGTTACGTCTTAATGTTATGTCTTAAATTTAAGTCTTAATTTTAAGTCTTAGGGCTAAGCCTTATGGTTGTCTTAAGTTCAAGTCTTATGTATTGAGCCTTAGAGTTAAGTCTACATCTTAATTCTTAAGTTTAAGTCTTTGAGTTAACTCCTAGAGTTAAGTCTTAGAGTTAAGTCTTGGGCATAAGTCTTAGGATTAAGTTTTAAGATTAAGTCTTAGGGTTAAGTCTCAGTGTTAAGTCAGAGGGATGAGTGGTGAATTAATCTTAAAATTTAAGTCTTAGGGTTATGACTTAGGGTTAAGTCTTAAGGTTAAGTCTTAGCGTTAATTCTGAGGGTTAAGTCCTAAAGTTAAGTCTTAAGGTTGAGCCTTAAGTTTAAGTCATAGGGTTAAGTTTTTAGTGTAAATCTTAAGGTTACGTTTTAAGGTTAAGTCTTAGGGTTAAGTCTTGAGGTTAAGTCTTAATGGTACATCTTAAAGTTAAGTCTTAGCATTAAGACAGGGTTAAACCTCAGGGTTAAATCGCAAGGTAAAGTCTCAAGGTTAAGTCTCAGGGTTAAGTCGTCAGGTTGTTTCTTAGGGTTCAGTCTTAGGGTTAAGTTTTAAAGTTAAACTATAGGTTAAGTCTTAGGGTTAAGTTTTAAGGTGAAGTCTCAGGATTATGTCTTAGGGTTAAGTCTAGAGTTAAGTCTTAATGTTCTAAGGTGAAGTCTTTGTGTTAAGTCTCAGGGTTAAGTCTTAAATTTAAGTCTTAAGCTTAAGTCTTAGGGTTAAGTTTTAGGGTTACGTCTTAATGTTATGTCTTAAATTTAAGTCTTAATTTTAAGTCTTAGGGCTAAGTCTTATGGTTGTCTTAAGTTCACGTCTTATGTATTGAGACTTAGAGTTAAGTCTAAATTTTAATTCTTAAGTTTAAGTCTTAGAGTAAACTCCTAGTGTTAAGTCTTAGAGTTAAGTCTTGGGCATAAGTCTTAGGATTAAGTTTTAAGATTAAGTCTTAGGGTTAAGTCTCAGTGTTAAGTCAGAGGGATGAGTGGTGAATTAATCTTAAAATTTAAGTCTTAGGGTTATGACTTAGGGTTAAGTCTTAAGGTTAAGTCTTAGCGTTAATTCTGAGGGTTAAGTCCTAAAGTCAAGTCTTAAGGTTGAGCCTTAAGTTTAAGTCATAGGGTTAAGTCTTAGGGTTCAGTCTTAGGGTTAAGTTTTAAAGTTAAACTTTAGGTTAAGTCTTAGGGTTAAGTCTCAAGATTGTGTCTTAGGGTTAAGTCTAGAGTTAAGTCTTAATGTTCTAAGGTGAAGTCTTAGGGTTAAGTCTTAAATTTAAGTCTTAAGGTTAAGTCTTAAGTTTACATCTTATAGACTGAGTCTTAGGGTTAAATCTGAATTTTAAGTCTTAGGGTTAAGTATTAAGGGTAAGTCTGAGGTTTAAGTCTCAGGGTTAAGTCTTAGGATTTAAGTCTTAAGTTTAAGTGTTAAATTTAAGTCTTAATGTTAAGCCTTAGGGTGTAAGTCTTAACATTAACTTTTAAATTTAAGCCTTAAGGTTAAGTCCCAAGTTTAAATCTTAAGGTTAAGTCTTAGGGTTAATGTTAGGGTTAACTCTCAGGGTTAAACCTTAAGGTTGAGTCTTAAGTCTTAGAGATAGGTCTTAGGCTTAAGGCATAGGCTTACGTCATAGGGTTAAGTCTTAAGGTTATGTCTTAAAATTCAGACTTAGGGTTAGGTCATACCTAACATAGGGTTAGGTAATGACTAGAAATTCAAAAACAGCCATGCTATTGCCCATGTTCCAGAAACACGTCTGTTCTGGCTGTTGCAAAGGCCCCAGCAATGTCCATAACTTACAGCCAATTAAATTCTTCTGTAAAAATTGTGTTAGGTTCCAATGAAGAATTAACGGGTCGTATGAAAAATGGTAAACAGCTTCTGAAGTGCTGCTTCTTTGTGTCTTGCAGATGAGTAATACTGCAGCATCACACTGAGGCCAATAAGGTGCTCCCCTTCCATCTTCCCAAGCTGGGAACTACTCTCTACAGGATAGTATCAAAGTATACGCACATTTTAAAGTTAGGATAAACACTCTGAATTATTAACAATTAATGTTTTGCTCATATTACAGCAGTTATCCAGCTAGAGAGCACAGTGTAAGGTTTACAACCACTATTTCACAAGAAAGTACATCTAAACATACCTTAATAAGCTGGGCCAGAGAAAGAGATGCGGAAGAGTCGCCAATCTATTCAGAAAAATTAAACACATGTTCAAGTTCTGCATACAATCAGAACATAGCAAGAGTTCACCCCTACTGCTGTATGAAAGCCTGCGCTATAGCCTCTGAGCATCACTGAAAGAGCCACCTCCAAGCCAGTGGAATTTGTATTTGTTCAAAACAAAGTCCAAACCTTAAACAGCTTTACGTATGCCTACGTTGTTAATGGGAAGAAACTAAAGTAACCAACCCCTCTTGAGATCAATCTATCGCTCAGGATACCTCAGAGGGGGACCCTTGCCAAATGCTCACAACTGCTTAAAAGACGGAGGGTTAAGGAAGCTGTCCATTTTCAGCTCAAAAGGATCTAAAAAAAATATTTCCGTTTATTTGAGAAGGAAGTGTCACTACAGGAAACATTGCCAGTGCAGTTTATAAATTAATCAGTTAATAGCTCAACATTTTCTAAATGCACACAGGCACGGTTCATGAGCGCAGCATAGTTTTTGCGCTGTCTTTCATTTACTTTCATTAGACCCCAAGTTCATGAATTTCTAGGTTAAGTTATCCTAAGAGCTTACAAAGTGATCAGATCCCGTGACCTAGAGCTCGTGTAATGCCTCACACCATTCGAGTGAAGAAAAAGCAGTTATACTTACAGATGAAAACCAAACACCACCACAAAGTAATGTTTGTACTATGAGGGCTATTTTGAAATGCATTGTTGCACGTAGCATTCCACCCAAGGGCCAAATGGAGATCTAGGCCATCACTAGTCAAGTATCTCCTCACGTTACTTATTCATGTCTTAGCAGCAGAACGACAGTGTTTTCTGAACTGAAGAAAAATGCTGCCCCTTTTCCAAATGTAAATTCAAAGTGGTGGTGTACTGAAGGGTGGCACCAAGTTCAGTGGTGCAAACCTTGAACCTGCAAGCTCTAAAAATGAGCCCACATTATCTGTACAACACACAGTCATACAAGAAATGTTCTAGCCTATTCAGTACGAAATGCAATGCGTTACTAGGCACAAATACCACTGCTCACATTAGCACCGTGCAAAAGTTGGCATTGCTCAGTTTTCACTATGCTGAATCAAATACATTGGATTTACAGCATACACTGTGTTTCACTGGAAAGTATGTTTTTATATATATATTACAAATATTATATATAAAACATTTATATTTTATATATATAAAAGAATTAGTACAAGGCTACATTTCTTAGGCTTAGGTGCAGCATGCAGAAAAAAGTTTCAGCTTGTGTTTTTACATACCTCTTTTGATGTTCTACTCGCTGGCTCAGTTTGACTTCTAGAAGAAGAAAGAAAGATGATCAGAACTTAAAATAAAGCACTCGTAACCAACATAAAGCCGTGAAAACAGTTTATAAAACCTGAGCACCAAAACACCGTGTTCTGATAGTCTTATGAATATGGAAATTTATTTCTATACATAAAGTGTGCTCTCCTGGTACATTCAGTGCAACTGAAATAAAACCCCAAATCCCATTCCTTCTTTGTCCCCAATTACTCTAAGATACAGAATACAGCAGTGCAAGAAGAAGTCCTCACATATTTTCTTTCTTCTCTCTAAGTCTCAAAACGATGAAGACTGTGCTACACTTTTCTGTTCTTAAATAGTCAGCCATCCAAATATGAAGGCACCTTCAGGCAATCTGTATAGCCCCACTATCACAAACAGGTACCAGATAGAGCACTTTGGTTTCTACACTCCCCTGACAAAACAAGAACAGGTGTCTGTAGAAAAGTGCTTCTTTGTGGAGGCCCAAGCACTGTGTTCAGGTACCCACCATCCTCTAGCCTAAAGTGACTACCAATAGCAGTAGAAACATCACCTGAAAGCAGTTCCAAGGATTTTCTGTGGTCGAGGAGGCCTGTGTTAAAAAAATAAGGAAAAAAGCCTGGATTACCAGAATTTGCTTTAAGATCATCTTGAACATGCTACAATATTTTAGGAAACACTTATGGCACACAAGCCCTTGCCGAGATTCCACATACTCATTGGTCTGTACCTGCATGCTACTCATGAATCACACATGCAACCGTCCATCAGTTAACAAACAATTCATACATCATCCAAAGCGTCCCACGAGCAGAGGCAACCCAAAGGCTGCTGTGCAAGTCCTGCACAAATAGAAAGGCTCATACTTCCTGCCACTGCTACACCACCACCAGGCTCGCAAGTACAGCCACGTACCTCCTGAACATGAGGAAGTGCGAGGAAACGCTTTAGATTACCACACCATGGTTTCTCCATCCACTTGCCTTGAGGAAGATACTACAAGGTGACTAACGCATTTCTGAAGGCCTCTCCACCGTGACACCATGCGTTCATCATTCCCAAACACTAACGACTCTACCAGTTGTTTCCACAATGTTTCCAGCTGAAGGAAGAGAAAGCTAACCTGCCCGATCCATTTGCAACTTTAGGAGAGCAGCGGCATACATCCCTGATCCCCACGGGCAGGTATTTCTTGGATCTTTGATGCTAGGGGCACCTAGCCTCTCATTTTAGGGCAGCATTCCAACACCAGGAGAGGGTGCCATCCAACCAGAAACCGAGGCGATATTGACAAGACAGCACTAAGCATCCCCATCTAAATTAACCCCCCAAACCAGGCCATGTTTAGAAGCACAGTGCTGTGGCATCCAGAAAGCCTTGGCAGCGCCTGAAAGCACTGCAACACCTACTGCAGTAATATGCCCAAAGCTTACAGGAGAGCCACATAAATTCAGGGGGTTTTGCTTGCAGATGCTTCATGGGTACTAGGATGCTGCGGTACTGTTTGTTTGAGACACGCTGTAACTCGCCAGTACACTTTATGTATTGAGAACTAACATTAGAAAGACATGGCAAAACCACAAGTCAATAATATCTACTAATGGTGGAGGAGAGGTCTGTCTTGAAGAAGCCTTGAAAACATGACCATTCAAACCATGCTGATGCAGCTGATACAGAACTGGACTGGACGAATACATCGATGACAGCGATAATGCTGTAGTCAGGCTTACATTTGAGTATCTGCAATTGTAATCAGATTCTCTGTCCTCCATAAATCTGAGGAATACAGCAGTAATACCTGGAGCACAGAGAGCAGCTTAGGCTGAAAACAAACTTAGAAAGGTAACTACTAACATTTGGGAATGTGCTCAACTGCTTTCTGAGCTTCAGGTTTGGAAAAGATCAACTGTTCCTTCACCGTCCTGGCACAAAAGGCAATACGCTTTAGGATGTTGTTCTTTTTCTCTTGCCCGACATAGACATTGTCTTTAGGAATCTAATAGGAAGCACTTAAGAATGAAACTTCTTGTTTGCATGGTTTGCCAGCTGGCCACTCTCAGTCCTTCCTCTGGAGACAGCATGCAGCCCACACACACACACACCCCTTTGGGGTGTAAGAATACCCTGCCCCCCTCCCCCAGACAAAGGAAGCAGTCAAACACGGAGACTCGGACTGCTGGCAGATGGGAACAAATCACCGGTTCACACTGCAATGTGTCTCTCCTTTTACTCTAAAAGCACTAAAAGCAAAAGCATACAATAAGGAATCTCTCTGCATAGAGGAAACAGGATGGAGAACTTGACTCTCAGAAAAACCAAGCCCAAGAACAAACCCAATTCAAACGTCTGAACAGTTACCACTGTTGGAGCTTGAATGCCACGTCCCAGCAGGCTGAAAAATCTAAGTCTGCTTTGGGACAGACACCTTCAAATCTGCCCTGTCACAACACAATTTAACAGCAGCTTTAACAAGAAAGATACAACCTGAATGCCTCCGTAAACTAACCGCCACAAAGAAGGTGAACGCACTGAAACCCCTCCCAAAGAACACAACGTGTTATGGCTACTTACCCAAGGTCTGTTTTGCCGGTAGCTTTAACTCCTCTGACGGGGACTCCCCTAACAGTTACCGATGAGTTCCCCGGAATCAGGGCATTATCATCTGTGTATTCTGGAAACAACATCAATACAGAGAAAGCATCAGTCAGTTTGTAAGAGTGATATTGACATGTCGTGACGTAGCACTTCAGGGAATCCCTTTACAGATACAAACCCAACATTTTACACACAGCGTCATGCTTTTATCGTCTCAGGTTACCTTTCCAGAAATCTTCAGGTCTGATAGTCAAACACAAGCAGCAAAATCTTTTCCATTTTTTTGGAATCGTTTCAATGCCAACAGCAAAATGGTCTCTAAAGTCACTAAAGCAGAGTCTGCTAAAGCATGAGGTTCTTTCCTGATCTCACTTACATTGCTTTTGCTCCTGTTAGCTTACAAAACCCTAGAACATGTCTCTATAACAGCGAGCACGGAAGAGGACACCCCCACCCTGCCTCCCACCTTTTCAAACACATCCCAACCATCCATTTTGCCTTCCCACCATCTTCAAAGAGAGTCCACCATCTCTTTCTTTTTTTTTCCCCCAGTGATGTTTAAAATCCTGTTTACTTTAAGCTTCTATTAGCATTGCTGCTATTAAGAGATTTCCGTGATCACGCGGCCCCGAAAAATCTGAACAAGTTGGCCATCTTCACTCAAGGTTCACTGAAGGGTCTTTCCAAGATCACGTCACCATTTAGTCAGGACTCCTGCACCAAGTTATAAAACCCACGACCGTATCTCCACAGGGAAGATCTCCGAGAACCCCCTTTAGGCAGAACATCCTGGCCGAGTTCTTTCCTTCATCTTCTGAAGGTGACTTTAAGCACGTAGAGGCTGTTCAATAAAAACGGAAATTCACGGTTGTGTGTAAAACCCCAAAATCTCGCATACATGTGTATGACACTGAAATGTATTCCTTAGCTTTGCTCTGACAACCACTGGGGGATTTTTGCCTTTTCACAGGGAAGACACCCTTACAGAAGTTCCACTAAGTATCTGTGTCACAACCTGTACATCTGCCTCTACCTGCATGTCTATCTCTACCGCCGTATGACACGCGATCCCGTAACACCCCCAAGACCCCTAACACCGTGCTGTTAAGTCTCCTCACAGATACTCTCCTGAACATACTTTACCTATCTGCAGGTAAACAGCGTGCTTAGGTCCAACCACTTGAAAGGCTAGGGCCAAAGTTACAGTTACCGCAGCAGACATGTTATTCTGTTTAAGTTTTAATACATCAAACAGGAAGAGGGAAAAAACCTATGAGTACACATTGTAAAGAAAAGACTGTTGTGAGAATGTCACAGAACCACAGGAAAAAAAAAAGAAAAAAACCAAAACAAAACACCCGATAAAATTTGAATGTTTAAGGAATGGCAACGGTTTCCAAGTCTTTTTATTTCTGTCATATCCCAAAGTCTTTAATCACATGCAAGCTTTGCCAGATGGTAGATTACCAAACTGAAACAGCACGCTAAGTAATACGAAACCATTACCGTCTCTGAGAATCAAGCACCATTTCTGAGATTCAAAAGAACTTAGGGCTTCTCGAAGAACATTTCTAGGTATATTCACCATAAGTGATCTGCCATAAAACTTCAGTATTGCCCTGACACCGTTTAACACGCAGTACCAGGAAAAAAATGCACCGTTTGAAAGAAACGAAGAAATGATGCTCAATAACATCTGAATGAAAATGTCTTTGGTGTAGCAAAGAAGCTGTATTAGCAAGAAATGCCAAGTATACTTGAGACAGAACACCCGTCTACAAGATGGCTTTCCAGGGTCTGCATAGATTCTCACTCACAGATACACTCTTGATCCAAAACGTTGCTACTGAGCAGTTTCTGCAGCAGCCAAGCGCCACTTTGGCAATGCGGTGGAGTAAAAGTAGTTGAAGACAAATTTCAGTCACCAAACCCACTTTTTTCCCCTTCAAATTAGCCATCCACTCCTTTTCTATCACGTTCAGCCTTCTCTGCCGGGTTTCAAAGAAATCTGGCAGGTTTGTGATTACAAGGCATTGTCCCACATTTCCTTATCGTTTTACCTAGAAGGGTTCCCAGAAACCAAACCTCTTCCACGCGCGGTGCCGCACATCGACCCCGTACGCTGCTGTGCCTGGCTGCGCACACAGCCCTCACGCCAGCTGCCAGCGCACAACCACGGAAGAGCAGCTCTGAGGCCCCAGCACAAGTCACCGCTGCCGGCCGCGGCCCAATCGCCTCACTGGCCACCTGCGCCACCGCCAGCCGGCCGGTCCCCGCATCCCGCGCCTGCCGCCCCCACGCGCCTTCCATGGTCTAGGCGTTGGTGACCTGCAGGTCGCAGTGAGTCGCCTTCAGCCTCTCGCGGCCTGATCTGGCGCCTGAGGTCCTGTCACCGCCAGGCTTTCAATACCTGCTCTCCCCTCCTGTCACCCCCCAGGCTGTCCCCAACAGCTGTCCTCTCCTGTACCCCCCCCCCAGGCCTGTCCCCACCTACTGTCCCCTCCTGTCACCCTCCAGGCTGCCATTGCCTGCTGTCCCCTCCTGTCACCCCCGGGCTGTCACTACCTGGTGGCATAAGCTACATAAGATAACAAGACAATAAGAAAAAAAAAAACCAAACCGAAAACCTGCTTTGGTGAACACCAAAACACCCATGACTTTCTCAGGCTCTTCACTACCCCACATGTGAGTCAAGGGACAGGGTCTCCCACAGGCTCTTTTGCGGGCATTTCCTGAAGACACCCCCATCCCCCAACCCCCACCCCACCCTGCTTTTCTACAAGTGCACAAAGAGGTTAAGAAGAGTTTCATGTCTAAGTTAAAGGAGGCAGTTTCTGAAATTAGCTTAGGTGAAAAAAGCAAGGTGGTGTATTCATGGATTTTCTCCTCTGCAAAGCCATGAAGAAAACATGAACCGCACTCCCCAAAGGCAGAGGAGCAAACTGAGGGAGAGCAGCTCACTGGCGCCTTTCAGAGCTTCAACAGTCTGGAGGAACGGGAAAAAAACCCATGCAAAGATAAAGAGCAGCCAAGATGCACTTTTATAAAATGCACATTGGGGCCTGTTCCAGATCTCAGAATGACTTTCAGTATTGCTTTGCATGACTATTAGACCAAGGCCTAAAGTGGCGTGATAGCTTCTGCTTGCCGGGGCACGGTAAGATCACTCAAACGAGCGACAAGGTAACAAGTAAACACCAGAGGCAATAGCGGAGCTTACCGTTTCCCTCCACTGGTGACCAGCTGTACATAAACCAGCTTAACCAGCCTCCCTAAGGGTGGCTCTAAAGTCGCTGAAAAGGAAAAAAAAGAAGGTAAGTGCTTAGCCTGAAATGCAAAGGCACCATCTTGGCTCCCAGGCAGGTGGCACAGATGGCCCAACAGGGTCATGTGCCCACCTTCCAGGGAAGATAAAAAAAGCGCAGGACGTCTTAGTGGGGTGGGTTTGTTGCATCCTTTCCGTTTGCTGAAAGCCTGAGGAAGGATGTATTCCACGGTAGGACCGGTGGCACTTTAGACCTGAGGTTAAAAAAGTGCTGCACTTCAGTGACGCTCCCCAAGCTGCTTTCACCACCAAACAGAAAAAGATTTGCTTTCTCCAGTATGGTGGGAATGATACCATAAAGTCGGTCAGGGAGAAAAACCCTCTAAGACTTGCTTGCAAGTTTCAGAAGGCCGGCATTCTTTATGGCAGTGCTGGGAGCACGGGGGAATGTTTCCTCTGAGCGTGCTCACCCAGTTCCTCGAGGGTACGCACTATGGACAGCAGAGCACTTGCACACTCATAGCGCATTACACATGCATTTTCAGTCAGGCACGGGATGGGTTACAAGTTGCTTGCTTTAATGCAAACGAGCACACACCCTCAGACAGCACTGCTGAGGTTTTTTACTAGCTCCCCGTGCTCCCCAAGCGGGGCCTTGCCCTCTCTCGGGCGGCTATCTGAGTCAGAGGTCACGATCTCCCCCCACAACAATTACCTTTGTCCGAATTCCAACCAACATTCTGCGGATCGCAGCACTCTTATCGGCTTGTCTCCTCCTGCGACCACAACGTCCTCACCCAGAGGCTCTTTCTGCATCACTGAAGAGAACGCCGATCTTTTCCCCATCCATTCTTTGTTCCCCATCCTTCTCAAGGCTGACTCCCTGCATGAGAGGTCCCTTAATTCGTCACTTCTAACAGCTTTAGAGAGTCAGCTTGGCCTAACCTTTGTGCGCAGGTGTGTTTAACGTAGAGCTACACAGCAAATCAGAGCGTGGTAACCGGGGAGCTCAGACATCTTGTCCCTTTGCCGAGCCAGCAGCCTTCCCTTAACAGAATCCCTGGACATAAACGTATACACAGTGGAATCTATACAGTGGCATCAAACGTCCCGCCAGACACCACAACCTCTGTCCCTGGCATGGCCCAACTGCCCAGCACCACCAGACCACTCTGGCCCAAACACCATAAGGCAATGGTTCCCACCTGACAACAGCAAGTCGAGGAACATTTTTTTTTTTTTCCTAAATAGAGAGAGTTTTACTTCGTATGCTGCCGACTACATCAAATTCTGTTTTGCTGGCTGACTGGATAGACAGCAAAGCTGAACTCCACATCAAATATAATCAAATCTATCAAGTATATCACATAATGGAATATATCAAATGCAGTTTCTTATATTGCAATAAAAGAAAATAGCATGCAATATGATAAAAGGAACCAGTGGCAGTTACTGTGAGCGATATGATAAAAGAGCAACAGGAGAGAAGCATCCATTTGTTATCCCAAAGTGTTAACGTGACTAAGGAAAGGAGACATCACCAATTAACACCCCAACAACACCCAGGCCCACCCTTCGGCTGGGAGCCCCCTTGCAGCCAGTGCCAGGAGTCCCTCGGGAGCTGGGAAATTCCCCTGGAGAAGGTACCAGGAAGGAATTCTCTTGCTGCTTCCCACCGTGCATGGTAGCCATGTGAGGCACAGCACAAGAGTTCTGCTCCCTGCTTTCTCTGGTGAGAAAATTGACACAGCACTTTTGAACTCATGGCCTGGGAAACCATGAACCAAAAAACATGGCCTGGGGAAGTGCAGGGCTGCTCCCCTGGAGAGGGTTCCAGAAGGAATTTTATTGCTACTTCTCACCATGTCCTTGCAGCCACGTCAGGCACAGCAGAGAAATTGTGCACCCTGCTCTCTGTGGGGAGAAACTGGACACCTTTACACTGGCAATAATGCACAGCCCAAAAAACTCACCTTGACAAAGTGCAGCCCTGCTCCCCTGGAGAAGGTGGCAGGAAGGAATTCTCTTGCTGCTTCTCACCCTGCCCTGGCAGCCATGTCAGGCACAGCACAAATGTTCTGCTCCCTGCTTTCTGTGGTCAGAAAATGGACCCCTCACCTTTGAAATTGCGCAGAGCCCAAAAACCTCACCTTGGCAAACTGCAGCACTGCTCCCCTGGAGAAGGTGGCAGGAAGGAATTCTCTTGCTGCTTCTCACCCTGCCCTGGCAGCCATGTCAGGCACAGCACAAAAGTGCTGCTCCCTGCTTTCCGTGGTGAGCAAAAATTAATCCCTCAGCGGTGCAGTCGTTAAGATCCAAAAAAAGTCCCTTTGGCAAAGTACAGCACTCCTCCCATAAAGAAGGTTCCAGGAAGGAATTCTCTTGCTGTTCTCACCCTGCCCTGGCAGCCATGTGAGGCACAGCACAAAAGTTCACCTCCCTACTTCCTGTGGTGAGAAATTTGACCCAAACATTTTGCACTCATGCAGAACCAGTGCTCACTTTGTGAAAGGGCAGCACTGCTCCCCTGGAGAAGGGGCCAGGAAGGAATCCTCTTGCTGTTTCTCACCCTGCCCTGGCACCCATGTGAGGAACAGCACAGCACAAAAGTTCTGCTCCCTGCTTTCTGTGGTGAGCAAAACTGACCCTTCAGAGCTGCAGACCTTAAGAGCCAAAAAAAAATACATCTTGGGAAAGGGCAGCACTGTTCCCCTGGAGCAGGTGCCAGGAAGGAATTTTCTTGCTGTTTCTCACTCTGTCCTTGCAGCCATGTGAGGCACAGCACAAATGTTCTGCTCCCTAATAGCTGTGTTCTGAAAATGAACCCCTCACATTTGCAATCGTATAGAGCCAAAAAACCCCTCACCTTGACAAGTGCAGCACTGCTCCCCTGGAGAAGGTTCCAGGAAGAAACTCACTTGCTGTTTCTCACCGTGCCCTGGCCGCCATGTGAGGCACAGCAGAAAAGTGCTGCTCCCTGCTTTCTGAAGTTGGCAAAATTGACCGTTTATAGTTCTACTCATGTAGAGACAGGACTTTCTTATTCAAAAGCAAAACCCAAAAAGCCACGTAGCCGTGGGAAACCCTTTATCCTTCCGTGTGGCTGGTGACTTCCCATGGCTCTTCCGCAAGGCAGGAGAAACAACCATGAATTTGGAAGCCCACGTAAATTCAAGTACACTTAGTCCTCTGACAGTCACTACTTATGGGCCAGCAGTCCTCTCACCCCTCCACAGATCTGCCTCTTAGTCCTCTAGCAGTCATCCTCCATGGAGGGACCACAAGTCCTCCATACCTACCTACCAACTCACCAGAAATGAGTCAGACCACACCAGAAGTGACACTGCCTGACCTGCAGGAGATATACTAGGCCTGTAACGATGGTTTCAAGACAGAAAAAAACACCACCGTCCACCAGCACAGCAGAAAAACAACCAGAAGAAACTTGGTACACAAACCAGAGGCCCCCATGCAAACCCTACAAAGGCAAAATAGCTGAAAAAAGGCACTCTCCACAAAAAAAAAAAATCACCACACAGAACACATGATAAAAATGCCATAACCCCAGGAACACAGGGCCAACAAACACAGGTTCTGTCCATAACAATAACACACTTTGACACTAACTCGCCTGACCTCTGGCACACCATAACCTTGTTGCCCCCAAACCACAGCACACTGTAGCCCTAAGGCAACACAAAATGGAACGCAAAGTCCCTGAAGATCTCCGCCAGGGCAAAAGCAAAGCACAGAGCCACACGGGAGGGTGGGGTTGGAAGGGACCCGTGGAGGTCCTCTGGGCCAAGCCCTCTGCTCCATCACGCTCACCTAGAGCAGGTCGCAGAGAAATGTGTGCCCTTGGCCTTTGAAGATCTGCAAGGACAGAGGCTGCACACCCTCCTTGGACAACCTCTGCCAGCATTTGACCGCTCTGGGGGGGAAAATTTGCCATTTCTATCTCTCATTTCACTGTACCACATTCCAGAACAGCCATGACATTACAAGCTCAGGCTTGAAAGCCAGTGCTGTGGCTGGCCTGAAATTCTGTCCCCGTATTTTTCATCCACTGGTAGCTAAAGGAGGACAAACAAGGATTTCTTTCAAAGGAGAACTTCTCTTTTCCTCTGTCCTACTTCTCTACCAGTGATCTGGATTCTGAGTGCTGTGCCACTGTCCTAATGGCCTGGAGAGGGATACTTCTTGTAGGACAGGGAGGAGGTGACAGTGGAGATCATCAGGCTGGGGAAGCTGAAGGAAAACGCAAGCAACTGGAGTTGCCTGGAGCAAGAGTGGCCAGCTTCAGAGCTAGGTCACCTCGTGTCCTCAGCTCCCATGCAGGAGCTGAACCACACACATGGACTGCAAAGCAGTGTGGCCCATAGAAAAAAATCTGCTTTTGGCTCGGGATCGCCCAGGGGCATTTAACTGCAATTCCGCCCTTGTCAGCAGGAAGGAAACATGCCCTGCAAGCACACACTGAGGCATGACACCTTCACCGGGGCTAAAGGGTACCTCAGGAGACCAACATGGGACCCCCCAGGGGCACCTGGATTGCTGGCTGGAGGATGGGTAGGTCAAAGGACCCTGATGGGAGCCCTGCAGGCTCCATACATTGGACCAACGGGCACCTTCCCTTGTCACACAGAGCATCCTCTCGGATGCTCTGGACAGTTTCTGGTAGATCTCTGGAGAAGAGCTTCCCCCCAGACCTCTCCCATGGGCTTGCTCACCCCCGGTGCCCTTCCCAAGCACAGCCCCAGCAGGTGGATGCAACCGGCGTTGCAGGGAAGAGCAAGCAGCAGGCACACAGTCAGCACTGCAGGAAAGCTGGGACCCCAGACACCCACCCAGCCTCCCCAATCCCAGCCTGGCCCACAAGAGTGCCTTTATATCCCTTTCCCAGAAGTGCTGAATTCCCCTTCCAGCATTAGCCACTGGACCCACGCTGCTTCTTGCTGCAGTGTACAACAGCCAGCAGAGAACTTGCTACATGTCTCTGATGTCCTGCATTTTTCCTGAAAAGGGCGGGTGTGTAACTCTCTGCATCGCTTCTATTTGGAGCAAGGCATTGCTTAGGGTCAACAGTGAAACCAGACACGGGCCATCAAAAGCTGGCTACGGGTCCCTTCTTTGCCATGGTCATGGCCTACCCCACAAACTCGCCCCTGGCCGTGTTGGCCACCGGCTGGGTGAAGGTCATGGCTAACAGGGCAGGGGCTCCTGGGTGGTGCTCATCCAGCCCTGATCGCCAAGGGTGAAGCCTTAACACCCAGGTGGGATAAAGCCTTCCCAAGCAAGGGTGGTGCTCCAGGGGCACCACAATTCCTGCCGAAGCTCACCACACCTTTCATTTCCCTGTGGCGCCTGGCAGGACCCGAGCGGCTCTTTACTGCTGCTAGTCCCCCCGTCTTTTGGTAAAAATGGAAGTTTTTCCTCCCGGTGGGCCTGCTCCAATTCCAGCGCCTTGGGGCCTGAGGCCTAGCACGGCCTGTGTGCCAGAGGCCTTCCAACGGCTAGGCCGGCCTCCACCAAGAGGAGTCTGCCTCTAGCCACAATGGTCATCTCTAGGAAAAACAGCTTCTTTTATTGAGCGGGACCCTGTCAAAAAGCCAGGTGAAAGCGCTGGCCGCAGGCGCAGGGAGGTGGCCCTTGCCCCCTGCCCTGTCCTGCTCGGGGCTCCCCCGGGCAAGGCAGGGCCGGCCATACTGGAGAGGGCCCCAGCCCCGCCCCCGCAGGCCCCGCCCACTTTCCGTTGGGCTCAGACCGTTGGTCACGGGGAGCCCACGGCCACCACAGGCAGCAGGGCAGAGCTGTGCTGGCACGCAGCGGCGCTGGCAGGAGGCAGCCTCTGGCCCAGCAGCGCTGCCACAGCACCAGCACCCCGCTTCCCAGCCTCGCCGTCGCCGGCTGGGCCCCCTCCTCGCTGCACGGCCAGGGCCCTCCTCTCCCGGGCAGGATGGGCCAGGCCAGCTGCTGCTGCAGCTCCAGGTGGGCTCCCCCCGGGCTCGGGGACACGCGGGCACAGCTGGGCCACGCAGCACTGACGTTGCTCATGCCCGCCGCTCTCTGCTCTGCAGGGAGGCTCTCAGCGACGCCGAGCCGGTGCTGAGCGCAGACGTGCGGCTGACCCGGGGCCGCAAGAGGAGCGAGAGGCGCCTGCTCCTCCTCCACAAGGAACTGGTGGTCGCCAAGTTGCGGTAAGACCCTCAGAGCCCAGATCCTTCCCCCCAGCCCCGGCCCAGGGACACCCTGGCACCAGCCCCAGGCCCCGGCCCCTCGGTGCTGGAGGCACCAACGTCCGTCCCAAGGGCAGGTGGGGGACAGGGCTCTGCGCGTGGGGACCCAGCCCAAGGAGCCCCCCTCCAGCTCAGGGCCGGCTTCTGCTCTCTGCAGACATGGCACCAGCCTGCGCCCACAGCTCCGCCTGGCCCTGGACCAGCTGTGGGTGCTCAGCAGCGGGAAGGAGGCTGCGGGGCAGGAGGGACAGGAGGAGGAGGAGCAAGGCACCGATGAGGACAGCACCTCTGTCATCCTCGCCTGGCCCACCGGCTCCTGCATTGCCACTTTTGGGTGAGTCGTGGTCGGGCAGGAGAGCTTCCCAGCCGTGCCCACGCCATCCCGTGAAGACTGGCCTCTGCCTTGCGTGCAGAGCCTGGGCAGGGAGCAGGCAGCTCGGTGGCAGGGAGGGAGGGATGGGGGATGTTTCCCCATCCTGCATCCCCTCGTCACCTTTTGGCCCCCAGAAGGGAAGGGCAAATACAGCTGCTCAGGCAGGACAGAGCGACCCAGGGCTTGGACAGCGCCTCTGTCCTGCCCCACGGGGCAGGGCTGTGCAGGCCCCCACCTTTGCCCAGGGCTGGGGGCAGCAGGGCCTGACGCTGTCTCTCCTCTCTTTCTGCAGCTCCCAGGCACTGAAGGAGCTGTGGGTGGCCACGCTGCTGGGGTAAGCCGGGGGGGGGTGCTCCAGGAGAAGCTGGGCCCACGGGGGAACACAGCCCCCAGCTGGGGAAGGTGCCCCTGGGGCTGCAGGCAGCTCTCGCGCACAGCTGCCTGACAAGAGACAAGAGACGGCTTGGGGCTCACCCAGCTCTCTCCCTCTCCCTTCCCGGTGCACAGGACACCAGAAGGACGCACGGGAGCCCGCGTCACCCGCCTAACATCCATCAAGCTCCTGGAGAAGGAGCTGAGCCGCCGCCACGCCGTGAGTGTCTCTCTGCTCTGGACCCTGTCCCCAAGCACTGCTCCTGCAGCCGAGCAGCAGACCCATGGCTGCTCACCTTCTTCCCCTCCTTCTCTCCCGCCCAGTGGAGGACAGTGCGTGCCAGGAGCCTGGAGAGGCTGATGGAGGCACAGGCAGAGGTGAGAATGGCTGCCTTGCACCCATCTCTGGCTGTGCTGGGATGTGCAGCCAGTGGGGTGACCATGTGCAGGAGGGCGGGGGTTCCCACAGTACCACTCCGCAGCAGAGGGGGTGGGGGAGACACCAGGAACGCTGGTACGTACTGGCTGGCTGGCGGAGCTGGGACGAAACCTGCCGCACGGGGCAGAGAGCCTGGGAGGCCAGAGGGTCCCAGCTCTGCCATGCTCAGGCTGCTGGTGCCGGCGGGCAGCTCGCCGCTGGCCCTTTCTGCTGCGGGGCTGCTCTCCAAGCGCAGCCCGATTCTTGGTTCTTGCAGGCTCATCCCAAGCAAGGGCCTGCGACGGCCCCATCTGCAAACGCAGGGGGACTTTGCCACGAGCCAGGTGAGTTTGGGAAAGAAAGGCAGCCTCCTGCAGTGGATTGAACTGTGCTCACTTGTCCCCTGAGTGTCGCCATGCAGGTTGGGCACCGCACGGGAGGACAGCACCTGGACTAGCAAGGACACCTACTGGAGAGCGGCCGCTGCATGAGCTTCTGCAGGACACAGAGCCTCTGCGGCTGCCCACAGCTTGCAGGAGGGCAGGGCAAGGGCTGGGACGGGCTGTCCTGGTGGCACACCAGCTCTCGGCAGCCTCCAAGCCACAGCTGCTGGGCCAAAGCCACGGTTCCAGCTGCTGGCTCCCTGCCTGTCCTGCCGCACTACACAGCATCGCGCTGCGGGCAGGACAGAGCAGGGCAGGGCAGGCTCTGGGACCGCTGGCCTGGGGTTCTCCGTTGATGGCGTCTTACTCTGTTTTCCTTTGCAGCAGGAGGGAGCAGCAGCAGCAGCAGGAGGAGGATGGGGCTGCCCTGGCCCTTTGCTTTACGGCGCACCCCGGCCGCTGCCCAGGCACCAGGGCAGGCGGGCTCCGGCTGCAGCAGGGCGCTCTTTGGGCAGCCCCTGGCAGCCCTCTGTGGGGAGGACAACACGCTGCCCCGGCCCATCCAGGTAAGCCAGCCTGGACACGGGGTCCCCAGCCCCCCACTCAGTCCACAGGCAGCGTCCCCTGGCTCCAGGTACTGGGGAATTGGGCTCTCTGCCCATGGCTCACGCTTCTCTGCTCCCAGCCCCTTTGCAGGAGGACAGAGCCCAGCCTGGGGAAGAGCGCTGGCCATGGCCACCGCTGCTGCAGGGCAGCTCCTCAGCCAAGCCACTGTCCTGCATCTCTTGCAGGAGCTGCTGGCTGTCCTGCACCAGGAAGGACCGACGACGGAGGGGATATTCCGCAGAGCTGCCGGCGGCACAGAACTTCGGCAGCTACGCGAGGCCCTGGACCGCGGCACGGAAGTCGATGTGGGAAGCCAGCCTGCACTGCTGCTGGCCGTCATCTTGAAGGTGAGCGCTTCTGAGCTGCAGCTGGAGGAGCTCCTGGCTGGCCTGCAGCGTTCAAAGGCTCACCTGCAGCCCTTGGCATTGCAGGAATTCCTGCGAAGCATCCCCACCAAGCTCCTCGTCATCGACCTCTACGAGGACTGGATGGCAGCCATGGAGAGGGCCAGCAAGCAGGCCAAGGTGGAGGAGCTGAAAGCGTAAGTGTGGGCAGCCGCCGGCCTGTTGAGCAGGGACCGGGAGAGTTCTGGGACCTGCCTGCAAAGGCATGGGTTCCTCAGAAAGCTGTCTTTTCGGGCAGCTGCAAAGCTGTGCAACACGGCTGCTGGCTCCCACCCGCCTGGGGCCAGCTGCAGGGACGGCTGTGGGCACCCTCTGCTTCATCAGCCTTGTCTTCCTCTTCCCTCAGGGTGGCTGACAAGTTGCCTGTGGCCAATCTCCTCCTCCTGAAGCGGCTGATGGCCCTGCTGCAGCACATCGGCCACAACGCAGCCACCAGCAGAATGAGCTGCAGCAACCTGGCCATCTGCATCGGGCCCAACCTGCTGAGCCCACCCAACGAGGACCTGCTCCCGCTGCAGGCCATGCTGGCAGTGACCGAGAAGGTACGCTCTACCCAGCAGCCGGCTGCTGCCTTCCCGGCCCATCGGAGCTTGGCTGTTGAGAGGTCCCTGGCTGCCTCCTCCCTTGAGCCAGGGCTGGTGGGCTGGGTGCCTGGAAGAGCAACCCCCAGCCGCAGCCACCTGCGCAGACAAAGGGTCAGCAGTGGGAAAGGCTGCTTGACATGTCTGCAGGCACCTGGCTTGAGACCAAGGCTTTCATGTCTGCAGGTGAACGTGCTGGTGGAGTTCCTCATTGAAAACTGCGGGGACATCTTTGGGGGGGAGGTGGCCGGCCTCTCCCCTCCATCAGCCGAGGAGGTGCCAGCACCCATGGACAGGCGCACAGGTAGGAGGAGGGGCTGAGGCTTGTCACAGACACTGGGGCTCGGGATGCCAGAAACCTCAACGTTGAGGAGACAAGCGGTGTAGGGCTTGGCTGGGCTTTGCTTGAGATGTTCTTGACTTCCAAGAAGTCGCGCTGCTGCACGTGCTTTTGCTTTCCAGAGCTGCAGTGCGAAGAGCAAAGTGGCCCTGCAGGCACAGCAGACACCCAGCGTCCGGCAGAAGCCTTTCTGGATGCAGACGCCTCTCTGCTGGACATCGACAGAGGAGCTGGGGGAGACACAGGGGCAGGGCCCAAAGCGGCAGAGGTACGGCAGCTCCACAGACACTGGGACAACATGTCTCAAGTGGGACAGTAATTTCCCAGGAGGCCAAGCAGCCGCTGGGCCTCCTCCTGGCAGCCGCTCTCTTGTGCCTTTGGGGCTCCTCCTCTCCCCCCAGCATGGTACGTGTTAAGGAAAACTGGAAAGGCTGTTTCTGGAATGCATTTCATGAAGTATGATCTGCTTCATCAAACAAAACATACCTACAAAACACCCACAAAAGGACAGAAGGGAGTAGCTGTCACCTTGAGAGGGCTTTTGCTCAGATCCTATTCCATCGCAGCTTCATCAAGTCTAGGCTGCAGTGGCTGGACTGTGCAAAATGTGCATGATGCAAACCAGCATCTCCTCTGTAGAGCTAAGATGGCAATTTGGCAGTCAGGCCCTCACTACCCCAGGCCCTTACTTGCCACCCGTTACCTCCCACGTTTCTGGTTTAGGCACCTCCAGATTTGCCTCCAGCCACCCCCGAGGGCACGGCAGAGTCCCCGGCATGCCTGCAACAACTGACCAGCCTGCCCCAGGAAACCAGGTAGGAAGAGCTCCCCTTGCCTGACCTGAGAGCTCACTGCAGGGGCTTGGGGCTTTCCCCCTCTCATCACGCTGTGGGGTGGAAAGTTTTTCAGGATCCCACCAGGAGAAGGAAAACTCGAGACAAAGAAAGAGAAAAGAAATCTGGGCAGAGGAGAGGGACAGCACAGCAAAAATAAAACGGAGAAGAGAGGAAATGACTTTGCGGGCCCAAACCTGAGAAAATTCAGGACGGTGCAGCACGTCAGGAAGGCCAGGTGCGTACCAGGCGCTGCTGCCCATCTTTCCCGAGTCTGAACACGGCCCTAAGTCAGCCCAGCTGGCTGGCAAGGGCCGGCGAGGGCTGGTGCTGAGCAGGGTTTGGGATGAGCCCCACGGCAGCTCCCCAGGGGCTCCCCATCGAGCCCTGCTGCGTGGCACAGGGGCACTGTCAGCATCCCTGCGCACGCACAGCTCCCTAGGGAGGTCACCCCTGGGGAGAAGGCCCCTAGTGGAGGCCAGCAAGAGCTCTCCCTTCTGGGCCATGAGGAATTCCTCAGAAACAGTGTCCTCCAAAGAAGGGGGAACCAAATCCTGCCTCTTCCTGCCTCTGGGGGCTTAGCAGAGCTTTCTGACTCTGTCGTTGCAGGTGCTGACTGACTTTCACCGGCTGAACCGCTGTGACTCCTGGGCCCTCGCAGCTGGTGTTGACAATAAAAGAATCTTTTCCCTCTCCTGACCGTGTCTGCCATCGTGTCTTCCGGAGTGGGGAGCTCTTGTGCTGGGAAGGACCCTCGGGGAGGAGTTTGGGATCATCCCTTGCCCCAGCACCCTTTCCAGCGGGCATCGGGGCTGAGTTGAGGAGCTTTAGGAGGAAAAGCAAAGCACAGAGCCACACAGGAGGGTGGGGTTGGAAGGGACCCGTGGAGGTCCTCTGGGCCAAGCCCTCTGCTCCAGCACGCTCATCTAGAGCAGGTTGCAGAGAACTGTGTGCCCTTGGCCTTTGAAGATCTGCAAGGACAGAGAGCCCACAACCTCCTCGGACAACCTTTGCCAGCATGGGACCACTCTGGGGGGGAACATTTGCCATTTCAATCTCTTCTTTCACTGTACCACATTCCAGAACAGCCATGACATGACCAGCTCAGGCTTGAAACCAAGTGCTGTGGCCGGCCTTCAGGGCCAGCAGGGACTGGGGGCCAGAGGGGAAGTGTTTTAGGGACGGATCGTGGGGGCCGGAGGGAGGGTTTGAGGGACGGACGCCGAGGAAGGCCTCATCCCTGCAGAGATGGCTCAGGCCCAGGGCCTGTCTTAAGGTTCAGTCTTAGTGTTAGGGCTTAAGGTTATATCTTAGGGTTAAGTCTTAGGCTTCATTCTTAGGGTTAGGTTTTAAGGTTAAGTCTTCAGGTTAAGTCTTAAAATTTATCTTAGGGATAAGTCTTTGGGTTAAGTCTTAATATTTAAGTGTTAAGGTTAAGTCTTTAGGTCAAGTCTTAAGGTTAAGTCTTAAAGTTAACTCTTAAGTTTAAGACTTATGGATTGAGTCTTGGGGTTAACTATAAAGTTTAATGCTTAAGTTTAAGTCTTAGGGTTAACCCTTAAGAGTTAAGTCTTGGGGATAAGTCTTGGGGATAACTCTTTGGGTTAAGTCTTAAAATTTAAGTCTTAGGGTTATGACTTTAGGGTCAAGTTTTAAGGTTATGTCTTAGGCTTAATTCTCAGGGTTAAGTCTTAAGGTTGAGCCTTAAGTTTAAGTCATAAGGTTAAGTCTTAGGGTTAAATCATGAGTGTAAATCTTAAGGTTAAGTTTTAAGGTTAAATCTTTAAGGTTAAGTCTTGGGGTTAAGTCTTAATGGTACATCTTAAAGTTAAGTCTTAGCGAATGCTTAATAGTCTTAGGGTTAAATCTCAGGGTTAAGTCTCAAGGTAAAGTGTCAACGTTAAGTATCAGGGTTAAGTCGTAATGTTGTCTCTTAAGGTTCAATCTTAGTGTTAAGTCTTAAGGTTATATCTTAGGGTTAAACGTTAGGGTTCAGTCTTAGGGTTAAGTTTTAAGGTGAAGTCTTTATGTTAAGCCTTAGGGTTAAGTCTTAAAATTTAAGTCTTAAGCTTAAGTCTTAGGGTTAAGTTTTAGGGTTACGTCTTAATGTTATGTCTTAAATTTAAGTCTTAATTTTAAGTCTTAGGGCTAAGCCTTATGGTTGTCTTAAGTTCAAGTCTTATGTATTGAGCCTTAGAGTTAAGTCTACATCTTAATTCTTAAGTTTAAGTCTTTGAGTTAACTCCTAGAGTTAAGTCTTAGAGTTAAGTCTTGGGCATAAGTCTTAGGATTAAGTTTTAAGATTAAGTCTTAGGTTTAAGTCTCAGTGTTAAGTCAGAGGGATGAGTGGTGAATTAATCTTAAAATTTACGTCTTAGGGTTATGACTTAGGGTTAAGTCTTAAGGTTAAGTCTTAGCGTTAATTCTGAGGGTTAAGTCCTAAAGTTAAGTCTTAAGGTTGAGCCTTAAGTTTAAGTCATAGGGTTAAGTTTTTAGTGTAAATCTTAAGGTTACGTTTTAAGGTTAAGTCTTAGGGTTAAGTCTTGAGGTTAAGTCTTAATGGTACATCTTAAAGTTAAGTCTTAGCATTAAGACAGGGTTAAACCTCAGGGTTAAATCGCAAGGTAAAGTCTCAAGGTTAAGTCTCAGGGTTAAGTCGTCAGGTTGTTTCTTAGGGTTCAGTCTTAGGGTTAAGTTTTAAAGTTAAACTATAGGTTAAGTCTTAGGGTTAAGTTTTAAGGTGAAGTCTCAGGATTATGTCTTAGGGTTAAGTCTAGAGTTAAGTCTTAATGTTCTAAGGTGAAGTCTTTGTGTTAAGTCTCAGGGTTAAGTCTTAAATTTAAGTCTTAAGCTTAAGTCTTAGGGTTAAGTTTTAGGGTTACGTCTTAATGTTATGTCTTAAATTTAAGTCTTAATTTTAAGTCTTAGGGCTAAGTCTTATGGTTGTCTTAAGTTCACGTCTTATGTATTGAGACTTAGAGTTAAGTCTAAATTTTAATTCTTAAGTTTAAGTCTTAGAGTAAACTCCTAGTGTTAAGTCTTAGAGTTAAGTCTTGGGCATAAGTCTTAGGATTAAGTTTTAAGATTAAGTCTTAGGTTTAAGTCTCAGTGTTAAGTCAGAGGGATGAGTGGTGAATTAATCTTAAAATTTAAGTCTTAGGGTTATGACTTAGGGTTAAGTCTTAAGGTTAAGTCTTAGCGTTAATTCTGAGGGTTAAGTCCTAAAGTCAAGTCTTAAGGTTGAGCCTTAAGTTTAAGTCATAGGGTTAAGTCTTAGGGTTCAGTCTTAGGGTTAAGTTTTAAAGTTAAACTTTAGGTTAAGTCTTAGGGTTAAGTCTCAAGATTGTGTCTTAGGGTTAAGTCTAGAGTTAAGTCTTTATGTTCTAAGGTGAAGTCTTAGGGTTAAGTCTTAAATTTAAGTCTTAAGGTTAAGTCTTAAGTTTACATCTTATAGACTGAGTCTTAGGGTTAAATCTGAATTTTAAGTCTTAGGGTTAAGTATTAAGGGTAAGTCTGAGGTTTAAGTCTCAGGGTTAAGTCTTAGGATTTAAGTCTTAAGTTTAAGTGTTAAATTTAAGTCTTAATGTTAAGCCTTAGGGTGTAAGTCTTAACATTAACTTTTAAATTTAAGCCTTAAGGTTAAGTCCCAAGTTTAAATCTTAAGGTTAAGTCTTAGGGTTAATGTTAGGGTTAACTCTCAGGGTTAAACCTTAAGGTTGAGTCTTAAGTCTTAGAGATAGGTCTTAGGCTTAAGGCATAGGCTTACGTCATAGGGTTAAGTCTTAAGGTTATGTCTTAAAATTCAGACTTAGGGTTAGGTCATACCTAACATAGGGTTAGGTAATGACTAGAAATTCAAAAACAGCCATGCTATTGCCCATGTTCCAGAAACACGTCTGTTCTGGCTGTTGCAAAGGCCCCAGCAATGTCCATAACTTACAGCCAATTAAATTCTTCTGTAAAAATTGTGTTAGGTTCCAATGAAGAATTAACGGGTCGTATGAAAAATGGTAAACAGCTTCTGAAGTGCTGCTTCTTTGTGTCTTGCAGATGAGTAATACTGCAGCATCACACTGAGGCCAATAAGGTGCTCCCCTTCCATCTTCCCAAGCTGGGAACTACTCTCTACAGGATAGTATCAAAGTATACGCACATTTTAAAGTTAGGATAAACACTCTGAATTATTAACAATTAATGTTTTGCTCATATTACAGCAGTTATCCAGCTAGAGAGCACAGTGTAAGGTTTACAACCACTATTTCACAAGAAAGTACATCTAAACATACCTTAATAAGCTGGGCCAGAGAAAGAGATGCGGAAGAGTCGCCAATCTATTCAGAAAAATTAAACACATGTTCAAGTTCTGCATACAATCAGAACATAGCAAGAGTTCACCCCTACTGCTGTATGAAAGCCTGCGCTATAGCCTCTGAGCATCACTGAAAGAGCCACCTCCAAGCCAGTGGAATTTGTATTTGTTCAAAACAAAGTCCAAACCTTAAACAGCTTTACGTATGCCTACGTTGTTAATGGGAAGAAACTAAAGTAACCAACCCCTCCTGAGATCAATCTATCGCTCAGGATACCTCAGAGGGGGACCCTTGCCAAATGCTCACAACTGCTTAAAAGACGGAGGGTTAAGGAAGCTGTCCATTTTCAGCTCAAAAGGATCTAAAAAAAATATTTCCATTTATTTGAGAAGGAAGTGCCACTACAGGAAACATTGCCAGTGCAGTTTATAAATTAATCAGTTAATAGCTCAACATTTTCTAAATGCACACAGGCACGGTTCATGAGCGCAGCATAGTTTTTGCGCTGTCTTTCATTTACTTTCATTAGACCCCAAGTTCATGAATTTCTAGGTTAAGTTATCCTAAGAGCTTACAAAGTGATCAGATCCCGTGACCTAGAGCTCGTGTAATGCCTCACACCATTCGAGTGAAGAAAAAGCAGTTATACTTACAGATGAAAACCAAACACCACCACAAAGTAATGTTTGTACTATGAGGGCTATTTTGAAATGCATTGTTGCACGTAGCATTCCACCCAAGGGCCAAATGGAGATCTAGGCCATCACTAGTCAAGTATCTCCTCGCGTTACTTATTCATGTCTTAGCAGCAGAACGACAGTGTTTTCTGAACTGAAGAAAAATGCTGCCCCTTTTCCAAATGTAAATTCAAAGTGGTGGTGTACTGAAGGGTGGCACCAAGTTCAGTGGTGCAAACCTTGAACCTGCAAGCTCTAAAAATGAGCCCACATTATCTGTACAACACACAGTCATACAAGAAATGTTCTAGCCTATTCAGTACGAAATGCAATGCGTTACTAGGCACAAATACCACTGCTCACATTAGCACCGTGCAAAAGTTGGCATTGCTCAGTTTTCACTATGCTGAATCAAATACATTGGATTTACAGCATACACTGTGTTTCACTGGAAAGTATGTTTTTATATATATATTACAAATATTATATATAAAACATTTATATTTTATATATATAAAAGAATTAGTACAAGGCTACATTTCTTAGGCTTAGGTGCAGCATGCAGAAAAAAGTTTCAGCTTGTGTTTTTACATACCTCTTTTGATGTTCTACTCGCTGGCTCAGTTTGACTTCTAGAAGAAGAAAGATGATCAGAACTTAAAATAAAGCACTCATAACCAACATAAAGCCGTGAAAACAGTTTATAAAACCTGAGCACCAAAACACCGTGTTCTGATAGTCTTATGAATATGGAAATTTATTTCTATACATAAAGTGTGCTCTCCTGGTACATTCAGTGCAACTGAAATAAAACCCCAAATCCCATTCCTTCTTTGTCCCCAATTACTCTAAGATACAGAATACAGCAGTGCAAGAAGAAGTCCTCACATATTTTCTTTCTTCTCTCTAAGTCTCAAAACGATGAAGACTGTGCTACACTTTTCTGTTCTTAAATAGTCAGCCATCCAAATATGAAGGCACCTTCAGGCAATCTGTATAGCCCCACTATCACAAACAGGTACCAGATAGAGCACTTTGGTTTCTACACTCCCCTGACAAAACAAGAACAGGTGTCTGTAGAAAAGTGCTTCTTTGTGGAGGCCCAAGCACTGTGTTCAGGTACCCACCATCCTCTAGCCTAAAGTGACTACCAATAGCAGTAGAAACATCACCTGAAAGCAGTTCCAAGGATTTTCTGTGGTCGAGGAGGCCTGTGTTAAAAAAATAAGGAAAAAAGCCTGGATTACCAGAATTTGCTTTAAGATCATCTTGAACATGCTACAATATTTTAGGAAACACTTATGGCACACAAGCCCTTGCCGAGATTCCACATACTCATTGGTCTGTACCTGCATGCTACTCATGAATCACACATGCAACCGTCCATCAGTTAACAAACAATTCATACATCATCCAAAGCGTCCCACGAGCAGAGGCAACCCAAAGGCTGCTGTGCAAGTCCTGCACAAATAGAAAGGCTCATACTTCCTGCCACTGCTACACCACCACCAGGCTCGCAAGTACAGCCACGTACCTCCTGAACATGAGGAAGTGCGAGGAAACGCTTTAGATTACCACACCATGGTTTCTCCATCCACTTGCCTTGAGGAAGATACTACAAGGTGACTAACGCATTTCTGAAGGCCTCTCCACCGTGACACCATGCGTTCATCATTCCCAAACACTAACGACTCTACCAGTTGTTTCCACAATGTTTCCAGCTGAAGGAAGAGAAAGCTAACCTGCCCGATCCATTTGCAACTTTAGGAGAGCAGCGGCATACATCCCTGATCCCCACGGGCAGGTATTTCTTGGATCTTTGATGCTAGGGGCACCTAGCCTCTCATTTTAGGGCAGCATTCCAACACCAGGAGAGGGTGCCATCCAACCAGAAACCGAGGCGATATTGACAAGACAGCACTAAGCATCCCCATCTAAATTAACCCCCCAAACCAGGCCATGTTTAGAAGCACAGTGCTGTGGCATCCAGAAAGCCTTGGCAGCGCCTGAAAGCACTGCAACACCTACTGCAGTAATATGCCCAAAGCTTACAGGAGAGCCACATAAATTCAGGGGGTTTTGCTTGCAGATGCTTCATGGGTACTAGGATGCTGCGGTACTGTTTGTTTGAGACACGCTGTAACTCGCCAGTACACTTTATGTATTGAGAACTAACATTAGAAAGACATGGCAAAACCACAAGTCAATAATATCTACTAATGGTGGAGGAGAGGTCTGTCTTGAAGAAGCCTTGAAAACATGACCATTCAAACCATGCTGATGCAGCTGATACAGAACTGGACTGGACGAATACATCGATGACAGCGATAATGCTGTAGTCAGGCTTACATTTGAGTATCTGCAATTGTAATCAGATTCTCTGTCCTCCATAAATCTGAGGAATACAGCAGTAATACCTGGAGCACAGAGAGCAGCTTAGGCTGAAAACAAACTTAGAAAGGTAACTACTAACATTTGGGAATGTGCTCAACTGCTTTCTGAGCTTCAGGTTTGGAAAAGATCAACTGTTCCTTCACCGTCCTGGCACAAAAGGCAATACGCTTTAGGATGTTGTTCTTTTTCTCTTGCCCGACATAGACATTGTCTTTAGGAATCTAATAGGAAGCACTTAAGAATGAAACTTCTTGTTTGCATGGTTTGCCAGCTGGCCACTCTCAGTCCTTCCTCTGGAGACAGCATGCAGCCCACACACACACACCCCCCTTTGGGGTGTAAGAATACCCTGCCCCCCTCCCCCAGACAAAGGAAGCAGTCAAACACGGAGACTCGGACTGCTGGCAGATGGGAACAAATCACCGGTTCACACTGCAATGTGTCTCTCCGTTTACTCTAAAAGCACTAAAAGCAAAAGCATACAATAAGGAATCTCTCTGCATAGAGGAAACAGGATGGAGAACTTGACTCTCAGAAAAACCAAGCCCAAGAACAAACCCAATTCAAACGTCTGAACAGTTACCACTGTTGGAGCTTGAATGCCACGTCCCAGCAGGCTGAAAAATCTAAGTCTGCTTTGGGACAGATACCTTCAAATCTGCCCTGTCACAACACAATTTAACAGCAGCTTTAACAAGAAAGATACAACCTGAATGCCTCCGTAAACTAACCGCCACAAAGAAGGTGAACGCACTGAAACCCCTCCCAAAGAACACAACGTGTTATGGCTACTTACCCAAGGTCTGTTTTGCCGGTAGCTTTAACTCCTCTGACGGGGACTCCCCTAACAGTTACCGATGAGTTCCCCGGAATCAGGGCATTATCATCGGTGTATTCTGGAAACAACATCAATACAGAGAAAGCATCAGTCAGTTTGTAAGAGTGATATTGACATGTCGTGACGTAGCACTTCAGGGAATCCCTTTACAGATACAAACCCAACATTTTACACACAGCGTCATGCTTTTATCGTCTCAGGTTACCTTTCCAGAAATCTTCAGGTCTGATAGTCAAACACAAGCAGCAAAATCTTTTCCATTTTTTTGGAATCGTTTCAATGCCAACAGCAAAATGGTCTCTAAAGTCACTAAAGCAGAGTCTGCTAAAGCATGAGGTTCTTTCCTGATCTCACTTACATTGCTTTTGCTCCTGTTAGCTTACAAAACCCTAGAACATGTCTCTATAACAGCGAGCACGGAAGAGGACACCCCCACCCTGCCTCCCACCTTTTCAAACACATCCCAACCATCCATTTTGCCTTCCCACCATCTTCAAAGAGAGTCCACCATCTCTTTCTTTTTTTTTCCCCCAGTGATGTTTAAAATCCTGTTTACTTTTAGCTTCTATTAGCATTGCTGCTATTAAGAGATTTCCGTGATCACGCGGCCCCGAAAAATCTGAACAAGTTGGCCATCTTCACTCAAGGTTCACTGAAGGGTCTTTCCAAGATCACGTCACCATTTAGTCAGGACTCCTGCACCAAGTTATAAAACCCACGACCGTATCTCCACAGGGAAGATCTCCGAGAACCCCCTTTAGGCAGAACATCCTGGCCGAGTTCTTTCCTTCATCTTCTGAAGGTGACTTTAAGCACGTAGAGGCTGTTCAATAAAAACGGAAATTCACGGTTGTGTGTAAAACCCCAAAATCTCGCATACATGTGTATGACACTGAAATGTATTCCTTAGCTTTGCTCTGACAACCACTGGGGGATTTTTGCCTTTTCACAGGGAAGACACCCTTACAGAAGTTCCACTAAGTATCTGTGTCACAACCTGTACATCTGCCTCTACCTGCATGTCTATCTCTACCGCCGTATGACACGCGATCCCGTAACACCCCCAAGACCCCTAACACCGTGCTGTTAAGTCTCCTCACAGATACTCTCCTGAACATACTTTACCTATCTGCAGGTAAACAGCGTGCTTAGGTCCAACCACTTGAAAGGCTAGGGCCAAAGTTACAGTTACCGCAGCAGACATGTTATTCTGTTTAAGTTTTAATACATCAAACAGGAAGAGGGAAAAAACCTATGAGTACACATTGTAAAGAAAAGACTGTTGTGAGAATGTCACAGAACCACAGGAAAAAAAAAAGAAAAAAACCAAAACAAAACACCCGATAAAATTTGAATGTTTAAGGAATGGCAACGGTTTCCAAGTCTTTTTATTTCTGTCATATCCCAAAGTCTTTAATCACATGCAAGCTTTGCCAGATGGTAGATTACCAAACTGAAACAGCACGCTAAGTAATACGAAACCATTACCGTCTCTGAGAATCAAGCACCATTTCTGAGATTCAAAAGAACTTAGGGCTTCTCGAAGAACATTTCTAGGTATATTCACCATAAGTGATCTGCCATAAAACTTCAGTATTGCCCTGACACCGTTTAACATGCAGTACCAGGAAAAAAATGCACCGTTTGAAAGAAACGAAGAAATGATGCTCAATAACATCTGAATGAAAATGTCTTTGGTGTAGCAAAGAAGCTGTATTAGCAAGAAATGCCAAGTATACTTGAGACAGAACACCCGTCTACAAGATGGCTTTCCAGGGTCTGCATAGATTCTCACTCACAGATACACTCTTGATCCAAAACGTTGCTACTGAGCAGTTTCTGCAGCAGCCAAGCGCCACTTTGGCAATGCGGTGGAGTAAAAGTAGTTGAAGACAAATTTCAGTCACCAAACCCACTTTTTTCCCCTTCCAATTAGCCATCCACTCCTTTTCTATCACGTTCAGCCTTCTCTGCCGGGTTTCAAAGAAATCTGGCAGGTTTGTGATTACAAGGCATTGTCCCACATTTCCTTATCGTTTTACCTAGAAGGGTTCCCAGAAACCAAACCTCTTCCACGCGCGGTGCCGCACATCGACCCCGTACGCTGCTGTGCCTGGCTGCGCACACAGCCCTCACGCCAGCTGCCAGCGCACAACCACGGAAGAGCAGCTCTGAGGCCCCAGCACAAGTCACCGCTGCCGGCCGCGGCCCAATCGCCTCACTGGCCACCTGCGCCATAAAGATATGATACCATAAAGTCGGTCAGGGAGAAAAACCCTCTAAGCCTTGCTTGCAAGTTTCAGAAGGCCGGCATTCTTTATGGCAGTGCTGGGAGCACGGGGGAATGTTTCCTCTGAGCGTGCTCACCCAGTTCCTCGAGGGTACGCACTATGGACAGCAGAGCACTTGCACACTCATAGCGCATTACACATGCATTTTCAGTCAGGCACGGGATGGGTTACAAGTTGCTTGCTTTAATGCAAACGAGCACACACCCTCAGACAGCACTGCTGAGGTTTTTTACTAGCTCCCCGTGCTCCCCAAGCGGGGCCTTGCCCTCTCTCGGGGGGCTATCTGAGTCAGAGGTCACGATCTCCCCCCACAACAATTACCTTTGTCCGAATTCCAACCAACATTCTGCGGATCGCAGCACTCTTATCGGCTTGTCTCCTCCTGCGACCACAACGTCCTCACCCAGAGGCTCTTTCTGCATCACTGAAGAGAACGCAGATCTTTTCCCCATCCATTCTTTGTTCCCCATCCTTCTCAAGGCTGACTCCCTGCATGAGAGGTCCCTTAATTCGTCACTTCTAACAGCTTTAGAGAGTCAGCTTGGCCTAACCTTTGTGCGCAGGTGTGTTTAACGTAGAGCTACACAGCAAATCAGAGCGTGGTAACCGGGGAGCTCAGACATCTTGTCCCTTTGCCGAGCCAGCAGCCTTCCCTTAACAGAATCCCTGGACATAAACGTATACACAGTGGAATCTATACAGTGGCATCAAACGTCCCGCCAGACACCACAACCTCTGTCCCTGGCATGGCCCAACTGCCCAGCACCACCAGACCACTCTGGCCCAAACACCATAAGGCAATGGTTCCCACCTGACAACAGCAAGTCGAGGAACATTTTTTTTTTTTTTCCTAAATAGAGAGAGTTTTACTTCGTATGCTGCCGACTACATCAAATTATGTTTTGCTGGCTGACTGGATAGACAGCAAAGCTGAACTCCACATCAAATATAATCAAATCTATCAAGTATATCACATAATGGAATATATCAAATGCAGTTTCTTATATTGCAATAAAAGAAAATAGCATGCAATATGATAAAAGGAACCAGTGGCAGTTACTGTGAGCGATATGATAAAAGAGCAACAGGAGCGAAGCATCCATTTGTTATCCCAAAGTGTTAACGTGACTAAGGAAAGGAGACATCACCAATTAACACCCCAACAACACCCAGGCCCACCCTTCGGCTGGGAGCCCCCTTGCAGCCAGTGCCAGGAGTCTCTCGGGAGCTGGGAAATTCCCCTGGAGAAGGTACCAGGAAGGAATTCTCTTGCTGCTTCCCACCGTGCATGGTAGCCATGTGAGGCACAGCACAAGAGTTCTGCTCCCTGCTTTCTCTGGTGAGAAAATTGACACAGCACTTTTGAACTCATGGCCTGGGAAACCATGAACCAAAAAACATGGCCTGGGGAAGTGCAGGGCTGCTCCCCTGGAGAGGGTTCCAGAAGGAATTTTATTGCTACTTCTCACCATGTCCTTGCAGCCACGTCAGGCACAGCAGAGAAGTTGTGCACCCTGCTCTCTGTGGGGAGAAACTGGACACCTTTACACTGGCAATAATGCACAGCCCAAAAAACTCACCTTGACAAAGTGCAGCCCTGCTCCCCTGGAGAAGGTGGCAGGAAGGAATTCTCTTGCTGCTTCTCACCCTGCCCTGGCAGCCATGTCAGGCACAGCACAAATGTTCTGCTCCCTGCTTTCTGTGGTCAGAAAATGGACCCCTCACCTTTGAAATTGCGCAGAGCCCAAAAACCTCACCTTGGCAAACTGCAGCACTGCTCCCCTGGAGAAGGTGGCAGGAAGGAATTCTCTTGCTGCTTCTCACCCTGCCCTGGCAGCCATGTCAGGCACAGCACAAAAGTGCTGCTCCCTGCTTTCCGTGGTGAGCAAAAATTAATCCCTCAGCGGTGCAGTCGTTAAGATCCAAAAAAAGTCCCTTTGGCAAAGTACAGCACTCCTCCCATAAAGAAGGTTCCAGGAAGGAATTCTCTTGCTGTTCTCACCCTGCCCTGGCAGCCATGTGAGGCACAGCACAAAAGTTCACCTCCCTACTTCCTGTGGTGAGAAATTTGACCCAAACATTTTGCACTCATGCAGAACCAGTGCTCACTTTGTGAAAGGGCAGCACTGCTCCCCTGGAGAAGGGGCCAGGAAGGAATCCTCTTGCTGTTTCTCACCCTGCCCTGGCACCCATGTGAGGAACAGCACAGCACAAAAGTTCTGCTCCCTGCTTTCTGTGGTGAGCAAAACTGACCCTTCAGAGCTGCAGACCTTAAGAGCCAAAAAAAAATACATCTTGGGAAAGGGCAGCACTGTTCCCCTGGAGCAGGTGCCAGGAAGGAATTTTCTTGCTGTTTCTCACTCTGTCCTTGCAGCCATGTGAGGCACAGCACAAATGTTCTGCTCCCTAATAGCTGTGTTCTGAAAATGAACCCCTCACATTTGCAATCGTATAGAGCCAAAAAACCCCTCACCTTGACAAGTGCAGCACTGCTCCCCTGGAGAAGGTTCCAGGAAGAAACTCACTTGCTGTTTCTCACCGTGCCCTGGCCGCCATGTGAGGCACAGCAGAAAAGTGCTGCTCCCTGCTTTCTAAAGTTGGCAAAATTGACCGTTTATAGTTCTACTCATGTAGAGACAGGACTTTCTTATTCAAAAGCAAAACCCAAAAAGCCACGTAGCCGTGGGAAACCCTTTATCCTTCCGTGTGGCTGGTGACTTCCCATGGCTCTTCCGCAAGGCAGGAGAAACAACCATGAATTTGGAAGCCCACGTAAATTCAAGTACACTTAGTCCTCTGACAGTCACTACTTATGGGCCAGCAGTCCTCTCACCCCTCCACAGATCTGCCTCTTAGTCCTCTAGCAGTCATCCTCCATGGAGGGACCACAAGTCCTCCATACCTACCTACCAACTCACCAGAAATGAGTCAGACCACACCAGAAGTGACACTGCCTGACCTGCAGGAGATATACTAGGCCTGTAACGATGGTTTCAAGACAGAAAAAAACACCACCGTCCACCAGCACAGCAGAAAAACAACCAGAAGAAACTTGGTACACAAACCAGAGGCCCCCATGCAAACCCTACAAAGGCAAAATAGCTGAAAAAAGGCACTCTCCACACAAAAAAAAATATCACCACACAGAACACATGATAAAAATGCCATAACCCCAGGAACACAGGGCCAACAAACACAGGTTCTGTCCATAACAATAACACACTTTGACACTAACTCGCCTGACCTCTGGCACACCATAACCTTGTTGCCCCCAAACCACAGCACACTGTAGCCCTAAGGCAACACAAAATGGAACGCAAAGTCCCTGAAGATCTCCGCCAGGGCAAAAGCAAAGCACAGAGCCACACGGGAGGGTGGGGTTGGAAGGGACCCGTGGAGGTCCTCTGGGCCAAGCCCTCTGCTCCATCACGCTCACCTAGAGCAGGTCGCAGAGAAATGTGTGCCCTTGGCCTTTGAAGATCTGCAAGGACAGAGGCTGCACACCCTCCTTGGACAACCTCTGCCAGCATTTGACCGCTCTGGGGGGGAAAATTTGCCATTTCTATCTCTCATTTCACTGTACCACATTCCAGAACAGCCATGACATTACAAGCTCAGGCTTGAAAGCCAGTGCTGTGGCTGGCCTGAAATTCTGTCCCCGTATTTTTCATCCACTGGTAGCTAAAGGAGGACAAACAAGGATTTCTTTCAAAGGAGAACTTCTCTTTTCCTCTGTCCTACTTCTCTACCAGTGATCTGGATTCTGAGTGCTGTGCCACTGTCCTAATGGCCTGGAGAGGGATACTTCTTGTAGGACAGGGAGGAGGTGACAGTGGAGATCATCAGGCTGGGGAAGCTGAAGGAAAACGCAAGCAACTGGAGTTGCCTGGAGCAAGAGTGGCCAGCTTCAGAGCTAGGTCACCTCGTGTCCTCAGCTCCCATGCAGGAGCTGAACCACACACATGGACTGCAAAGCAGTGTGGCCCATAGAAAAAAATCTGCTTTTGGCTCGGGATCGCCCAGGGGCATTTAACTGCAATTCCGCCCTTGTCAGCAGGAAGGAAACATGCCCTGCAAGCACACACTGAGGCATGACACCTTCACCGGGGCTAAAGGGTACCTCAGGAGACCAACATGGGACCCCCCAGGGGCACCTGGATTGCTGGCTGGAGGATGGGTAGGTCAAAGGACCCTGATGGGAGCCCTGCAGGCTCCATACATTGGACCAACGGGCACCTTCCCTTGTCACACAGAGCATCCTCTCGGATGCTCTGGACAGTTTCTGGTAGATCTCTGGAGAAGAGCTTCCCCCCAGCCCTCTCCCATGGGCTTGCTCACCCCCGGTGCCCTTCCCAAGCACAGCCCCAGCAGGTGGATGCAACCGGCGTTGCAGGGAAGAGCAAGCAGCAGGCACACAGTCAGCACTGCAGGAAAGCTGGGACCCCAGACACCCACCCAGCCTCCCCAATCCCAGCCTGGCCCACAAGAGTGCCTTTATATCCCTTTCCCAGAAGTGCTGAATTCCCCTTCCAGCATTAGCCACTGGACCCACGCTGCTTCTTGCTGCAGTGTACAACAGCCAGCAGAGAACTTGCTACATGTCTCTGATGTCCTGCATTTTTCCTGAAAAGGGCGGGTGCGTAACTCTCTGCATCGCTTCTATTTGAAGCAAGGCATTGCTTAGGGTCAACAGTGAAACCAGACACGGGCCATCAAAAGCTGGCTACGGGTCCCTTCTTTGCCATGGTCATGGCCTACCCCACAAACTCGCCCCTGGCCGTGTTGGCCACCGGCTGGGTGAAGGTCATGGCTAACAGGGCAGGGGCTCCTGGGTGGTGCTCATCCAGCCCTGATCGCCAAGGGTGAAGCCTTAACACCCAGGTGGGATAAAGCCTTCCCAAGCAAGGGTGGTGCTCCAGGGGCACCACAATTCCTGCCGAAGCTCACCACACCTTTCATTTCCCTGTGGCGCCTGGCAGGACCCGA
Organism: Falco cherrug; assembly: GCF_023634085.1. NCBI lineage: Eukaryota > Metazoa > Chordata > Aves > Falconiformes > Falconidae > Falco > Falco cherrug. The sequence continues at coordinate 273,795 of NW_026599317.1, read as the reverse complement.
GCGGCTCTTTACTGCTGCTAGTCCCCCCGTCTTTTGGTAAAGATGGAAGTTTTTCCTCCCGGTGGGCCTGCTCCAATTCCAGCGCCTTGGGGCCTGAGGCCTAGCACGGCCTGTGTGCCAGAGGCCTTCCAACGGCTAGGCCGGCCTCCACCAAGAGGAGTCTGCCTCTAGCCACAATGGTCATCTCTAGGAAAAACAGCTTCTTTTATTGAGCGGGACCCTGTCAAAAAGCCAGGTGAAAGCGCTGGCCGCAGGCGCAGGGAGGTGGCCCTTGCCCCCTGCCCTGTCCTGCTCGGGGCTCCCCCGGGCAAGGCAGGGCCGGCCATACTGGAGAGGGCCCCAGCCCCGCCCCCGCAGGCCCCGCCCACTTTCCGTTGGGCTCAGACCGTTGGTCACGGGGAGCCCACGGCCACCACAGGCAGCAGGGCAGAGCTGTGCTGGCACGCAGCGGCGCTGGCAGGAGGCAGCCTCTGGCCCAGCAGCGCTGCCACAGCACCAGCACCCCACTTCCCAGCCTCCCCGTCGCCGGCTGGGCCCCCTCCTCGCTGCACGGCCAGGGCCCTCCTCTCCCGGGCAGGATGGGCCAGGCCAGCTGCTGCTGCAGCTCCAGGTGGGCTCCCCCAGGGCTCGGGGACACGCGGGCACAGCTGGGCCACGCAGCACTGACGTTGCTCATGCCCGCCGCTCTCTGCTCTGCAGGGAGGCTCTCAGCGACGCCGAGCCGGTGCTGAGCACAGACGTGCGGCTGACCCGGGGCCGCAAGAGGAGCGAGAGGCGCCTGCTCCTCCTCCACAAGGAACTGGTGGTCGCCAAGTTGCGGTAAGACCCTCAGAGCCCAGATCCTTCCCCCCAGCCCCGGCCCAGGGACACCCTGGCACCAGCCCCAGGCCCCGGCCCCTCGGTGCTGGAGGCACCAACGTCCGTCCCAAGGGCAGGTGGGGGACAGGGCTCTGCGCGTGGGGACCCAGCCCAAGGAGCCCCCCTCCAGCTCAGGGCCGGCTTCTGCTCTCTGCAGACATGGCACCAGCCTGCGCCCACAGCTCTGCCTGGCCCTGGACCAGCTGTGGGTGCTCAGCAGCGGGAAGGAGGCTGCGGGGCAGGAGGGACAGGAGGAGGAGGAGCAAGGCACCGATGAGGACAGCACCTCTGTCATCCTCGCCTGGCCCACCGGCTCCTGCATTGCCACTTTTGGGTGAGTCGTGGTCGGGCAGGAGAGCTTCCCAGCCGTGCCCACGCCATCCCGTGAAGACTGGCCTCTGCCTTGCGTGCAGAGCCTGGGCAGGGAGCAGGCAGCTCGGTGGCAGGGAGGGAGGGATGGGGGATGCTTCCCCATCCTGCATCCCCTCGTCACCTTTTGGCCCCCAGAAGGGAAGGGCAAATACAGCTGCTCAGGCAGGACAGAGCAACCCAGGGCTTTGACAGCGCCTCTGTCCTGCCCCACGGGGCAGGGCTGTGCAGGCCCCCACCTTTGCCCAGGGCTGGGGGCAGCAGGGCCTGACGCTGTCTCTCCTCTCTTTCTGCAGCTCCCAGGCACTGAAGGAGCTGTGGGTGGCCACGCTGCTGGGGTAAGCCGGGGGGGGGGGTGCTCCAGGAGAAGCTGGGCCCACGGGGGAACACAGCCCCCAGCTGGGGAAGGTGCCCCTGGGGCTGCAGGCAGCTCTCGCGCACAGCTGCCTGACAAGAGACAAGAGACGGCTTGGGGCTCACCCAGCTCTCTCCCTCTCCCTTCCCGGTGCACAGGACACCAGAAGGACGCACGGGAGCCCGCGTCACCCGCCTAACATCCATCAAGCTCCTGGAGAAGGAGCTGAGCCGCCGCCACGCCGTGAGTGTCTCTCTGCTCTGGGCCCTGTCCCCAAGCACTGCTCCTGCAGCCGAGCAGCAGACCCGTGGCTGCTCACCTTCTTCCCCTCCTTCTCTCCCGCCCAGTGGAGGACAGTGCGCGCCAGGAGCCTGGAGAGGCTGATGGAGGCACAGGCAGAGGTGAGAATGGCTGCCTTGCACCCATCTCTGGCTGTGCTGGGATGTGCAGCCAGTGGGGTGACCATGTGCAGGAGGGCGGGGGTTCCCACAGTACCACTCCGCAGCAGAGGGGGTTGGGGAGACACCAGGAACGCTGGTACGTACTGGCTGGCTGGCGGAGCTGGGACGAAACCTGCCGCACGGGGCAGAGAGCCTGGGAGGCCAGAGGGTCCCAGCTCTGCCATGCTCAGGCTGCTGGTGCCGGGGGGCAGCTCGCCGCTGGCCCTTTCTGCTGCGGGGCTGCTCTCCAAGCGCAGCCCGATTCTTGGTTCTTGCAGGCTCATCCCAAGCAAGGGCCTGCGACGGCCCCATCTGCAAACGCAGGGGGACTTTGCCACGAGCCAGGTGAGTTTGGGAAAGAAAGGCAGCCTCCTGCAGTGGATTGAACTGTGCTCACTTGTCCCCTGAGTGTCGCCATGCAGGTTGGGCACCGCACGGGAGGACAGCACCTGGACTAGCAAGGACACCTGCTGGAGAGCGGCCGCTGCATGAGCTTCTGCAGGACACAGAGCCTCTGCGGCTGCCCACAGCTTGCAGGAGGGCAGGGCAAGGGCTGGGACAGGCTGTCCTGGTGGCACACCAGCTCTCGGCAGCCTCCAAGCCACAGCTGCTGGGCCAAAGCCACGGTTCCAGCTGCTGGCTCCCTGCCTGTCCTGCCGCACTACACAGCATCGCGCTGCGGGCAGGACAGAGCAGGGCAGGGCAGGCTCTGGGACCGCTGGCCTGGGGCTCTCCGTTGATGGCGTCTTACTCTGTTTTCCTTTGCAGCAGGAGGGAGCAGCAGTAGCAGCAGGAGGAGGATGGGGCTGCCCTGGCCCTTTGCTCTACGGCGCACCCCGGCCGCTGCCCAGGCACCAGGGCAGGCGGGCTCCGGCTGCAGCAGGGCGCTCTTTGGGCAGCCCCTGGCAGCCCTCTGTGGGGAGGACAACACGCTGCCCCGGCCCATCCAGGTAAGCCAGCCTGGACACGGGGTCCCCAGCCCCCCACTCAGTCCACAGGCAGCGTCCCCTGGCTCCAGGTACTGGGGAATTGGGCTCTCTGCCCATGGCTCACGCTTCTCTGCTCCCAGCCCCTTTGCAGGAGGACAGAGCCCAGCCTGGGGAAGAGCGCTGGCCATGGCCACCGCTGCTGCAGGGCAGCTCCTCAGCCAAGCCACTGTCCTGCATCTCTTGCAGGAGCTGCTGGCTGTCCTGCACCAGGAAGGACCGACGACGGAGGGGATATTCCGCAGAGCTGCCGGCGGCACAGAACTTCGGCAGCTACGCGAGGCCCTGGACCGCGGCACGGAAGTCGATGTGGGAAGCCAGCCTGCACTGCTGCTGGCCGTCATCTTGAAGGTGAGCGCTTCTGAGCTGCAGCTGGAGGAGCTCCTGGCTGGCCTGCAGCGTTCAAAGGCTCACCTGCAGCCCTTGGCATTGCAGGAATTCCTGCGAAGCATCCCCACCAAGCTCCTCGTCATCGACCTCTACGAGGACTGGATGGCAGCCATGGAGAGGGCCAGCAAGCAGGCCAAGGTGGAGGAGCTGAAAGCGTAAGTGTGGGCAGCCGCCGGCCTGTTGAGCAGGGACCGGGAGAGTTCTGGGACCTGCCTGCAAAGGCATGGGTTCCTCAGAAAGCTGTCTTTTCGGGCAGCTGCAAAGCTGTGCAACACGGCTGCTGGCTCCCACCCGCCTGGGGCCAGCTGCAGGGACGGCTGTGGGCACCCTCTGCTTCATCAGCCTTGTCTTCCTCTTCCCTCAGGGTGGCTGACAAGTTGCCTGTGGCCAATCTCCTCCTCCTGAAGCGGCTGATGGCCCTGCTGCAGCACATCGGCCACAACGCAGCCACCAGCAGAATGAGCTGCAGCAACCTGGCCATCTGCATCGGGCCCAACCTGCTGAGCCCACCCAACGAGGACCTGCTCCCGCTGCAGGCCATGCTGGCAGTGACCGAGAAGGTACGCTCTACCCAGCAGCCGGCTGCTGCCTTCCCGGCCCATCGGAGCTTGGCTGTTGAGAGGTCCCTGGCTGCCTCCTCCCTTGAGCCAGGGCTGGTGGGCTGGGTGCCTGGAAGAGCAACCCCCAGCCGCAGCCACCTGCGCAGACAAAGGGTCAGCAGTGGGAAAGGCTGCTTGACATGTCTGCAGGCACCTGGCTTGAGACCAAGGCTTTCATGTCTGCAGGTGAACGTGCTGGTGGAGTTCCTCATTGAAAACTGCGGGGACATCTTTGGGGGGGAGGTGGCCGGCCTCTCCCCTCCATCAGCCGAGGAGGTGCCAGCACCCATGGACAGGCGCACAGGTAGGAGGAGGGGCTGAGGCTTGTCACAGACACTGGGGCTCGGGATGCCAGAAACCTCAACGTTGAGGAGACAAGCGGTGTAGGGCTTGGCTGGGCTTTGCTTGAGATGTTCTTGACTTCCAAGAAGTCGCGCTGCTGCACGTGCTTTTGCTTTCCAGAGCTGCAGTGCGAAGAGCAAAGTGGCCCTGCAGGCACAGCAGACACCCAGCGTCCGGCAGAAGCCTTTCTGGATGCAGACGCCTCTCTGCTGGACATCGACAGAGGAGCTGGGGGAGACACAGGGGCAGGGCCCAAAGCGGCAGAGGTACGGCAGCTCCACAGACACTGGGACAACATGTCTCAAGTGGGACAGTAATTTCCCAGGAGGCCAAGCAGCCGCTGGGCCTCCTCCTGGCAGCCGCTCTCTTGTGCCTTTGGGGCTCCTCCTCTCCCCCCAGCATGGTACGTGTTAAGGAAAACTGGAAAGGCTGTTTCTGGAATGCATTTCATGAAGTATGATCTGCTTCATCAAACAAAACATACCTACAAAACACCCACAAAAGGACAGAAGGGAGTAGCTGTCACCTTGAGAGGGCTTTTGCTCAGATCCTATTCCATCGCAGCTTCATCAAGTCTAGGCTGCAGTGGCTGGACTGTGCAAAATGTGCATGATGCAAACCAGCATCTCCTCTGTAGAGCTAAGATGGCAATTTGGCAGTCAGGCCCTCACTACCCCAGGCCCTTACTTGCCACCCGTTACCTCCCACGTTTCTGGTTTAGGCACCTCCAGATTTGCCTCCAGCCACCCCCGAGGGCACGGCAGAGTCCCCGGCATGCCTGCAACAACTGACCAGCCTGCCCCAGGAAACCAGGTAGGAAGAGCTCCCCTTGCCTGACCTGAGAGCTCACTGCAGGGGCTTGGGGCTTTCCCCCTCTCATCACGCTGTGGGGTGGAAAGTTTTTCAGGATCCCACCAGGAGAAGGAAAACTCGAGACAAAGAAAGAGAAAAGAAATCTGGGCAGAGGAGAGGGACAGCACAGCAAAAATAAAACGGAGAAGAGAGGAAATGACTTTGCGGGCCCAAACCTGAGAAAATTCAGGACGGTGCAGCACGTCAGGAAGGCCAGGTGCGTACCAGGCGCTGCTGCCCATCTTTCCCGAGTCTGAACACGGCCCTAAGTCAGCCCAGCTGGCTGGCAAGGGCCGGCGAGGGCTGGTGCTGAGCAGGGTTTGGGATGAGCCCCACGGCAGCTCCCCAGGGGCTCCCCATCGAGCCCTGCTGCGTGGCACAGGGGCACTGTCAGCATCCCTGCGCACGCACAGCTCCCTAGGGAGGTCACCCCTGGGGAGAAGGCCCCTAGTGGAGGCCAGCAAGAGCTCTCCCTTCTGGGCCATGAGGAATTCCTCAGAAACAGTGTCCTCCAAAGAAGGGGGAACCAAATCCTGCCTCTTCCTGCCTCTGGGGGCTTAGCAGAGCTTTCTGACTCTGTCGTTGCAGGTGCTGACTGACTTTCACCGGCTGAACCGCTGTGACTCCTGGGCCCTCGCAGCTGGTGTTGACAATAAAAGAATCTTTTCCCTCTCCTGACCGTGTCTGCCATCGTGTCTTCCGGAGTGGGGAGCTCTTGTGCTGGGAAGGACCCTCGGGGAGGAGTTTGGGATCATCCCTTGCCCCAGCACCCTTTCCAGCGGGCATCGGGGCTGAGTTGAGGAGCTTTAGGAGGAAAAGCAAAGCACAGAGCCACACAGGAGGGTGGGGTTGGAAGGGACCCGTGGAGGTCCTCTGGGCCAAGCCCTCTGCTCCAGCACGCTCATCTAGAGCAGGTTGCAGAGAACTGTGTGCCCTTGGCCTTTGAAGATCTGCAAGGACAGAGAGCCCACAACCTCCTCGGACAACCTTTGCCAGCATGGGACCACTCTGGGGGGGAACATTTGCCATTTCAATCTCTTCTTTCACTGTACCACATTCCAGAACAGCCATGACATGACCAGCTCAGGCTTGAAACCAAGTGCTGTGGCCGGCCTTCAGGGCCAGCAGGGACTGGGGGCCAGAGGGGAAGTGTTTTAGGGACGGATCGTGGGGGCCGGAGGGAGGGTTTGAGGGACGGACGCCGAGGAAGGCCTCATCCCTGCAGAGATGGCTCAGGCCCAGGGCCTGTCTTAAGGTTCAGTCTTAGTGTTAGGGCTTAAGGTTATATCTTAGGGTTAAGTCTTAGGCTTCATTCTTAGGGTTAGGTTTTAAGGTTAAGTCTTCAGGTTAAGTCTTAAAATTTATCTTAGGGATAAGTCTTTGGGTTAAGTCTTAATATTTAAGTGTTAAGGTTAAGTCTTTAGGTCAAGTCTTAAGGTTAAGTCTTAAAGTTAACTCTTAAGTTTAAGACTTATGGATTGAGTCTTGGGGTTAACTATAAAGTTTAATGCTTAAGTTTAAGTCTTAGGGTTAACCCTTAAGAGTTAAGTCTTGGGGATAAGTCTTAGGGATAACTCTTTGGGTTAAGTCTTAAAATTTAAGTCTTAGGGTTATGACTTTAGGGTCAAGTTTTAAGGTTATGTCTTAGGCTTAATTCTCAGGGTTAAGTCTTAAGGTTGAGCCTTAAGTTTAAGTCATAAGGTTAAGTCTTAGGGTGAAGTCTTAGGGTTAAATCATGAGTGTAAATCTTAAGGTTAAGTTTTAAGGTTAAATCTTTAAGGTTAAGTCTTGGGGTTAAGTCTTAATGGTACATCTTAAAGTTAAGTCTTAGCGAATGCTTAATAGTCTTAGGGTTAAATCTCAGGGTTAAGTCTCAAGGTAAAGTGTCAACGTTAAGTATCAGGGTTAAGTCGTAACGTTGTCTCTTAAGGTTCAATCTTAGTGTTAAGTCTTAAGGTTATATCTTAGGGTTAAACGTTAGGGTTCAGTCTTAGGGTTAAGTTTTAAGGTGAAGTCTTTATGTTAAGCCTTAGGGTTAAGTCTTAAAATTTAAGTCTTAAGCTTAAGTCTTAGGGTTAAGTTTTAGGGTTACGTCTTAATGTTATGTCTTAAATTTAAGTCTTAATTTTAAGTCTTAGGGCTAAGCCTTATGGTTGTCTTAAGTTCAAGTCTTATGTATTGAGCCTTAGAGTTAAGTCTACATCTTAATTCTTAAGTTTAAGTCTTTGAGTTAAGTCTTAGAGTTAAGTCTTGGGCATAAGTCTTAGGATTAAGTTTTAAGATTAAGTCTTAGGGTTAAGTCTCAGTGTTAAGTCAGAGGGATGAGTGGTGAATTAATCTTAAAATTTAAGTCTTAGGGTTATGACTTAGGGTTAAGTCTTAAGGTTAAGTCTTAGCGTTAATTCTGAGGGTTAAGTCCTAAAGTTAAGTCTTAAGGTTGAGCCTTAAGTTTAAGTCATAGGGTTAAGTTTTTAGTGTAAATCTTAAGGTTACGTTTTAAGGTTAAGTCTTAGGGTTAAGTCTTGAGGTTAAGTCTTAATGGTACATCTTAAAGTTAAGTCTTAGCATTAAGACAGGGTTAAACCTCAGGGTTAAATCGCAAGGTAAAGTCTCAAGGTTAAGTCTCAGGGTTAAGTCGTCAGGTTGTTTCTTAGGGTTCAGTCTTAGGGTTAAGTTTTAAAGTTAAACTATAGGTTAAGTCTTAGGGTTAAGTTTTAAGGTGAAGTCTCAGGATTATGTCTTAGGGTTAAGTCTAGAGTTAAGTCTTAATGTTCTAAGGTGAAGTCTTTGTGTTAAGTCTCAGGGTTAAGTCTTAAATTTAAGTCTTAAGCTTAAGTCTTAGGGTTAAGTTTTAGGGTTACGTCTTAATGTTATGTCTTAAATTTAAGTCTTAATTTTAAGTCTTAGGGCTAAGTCTTATGGTTGTCTTAAGTTCACGTCTTATGTATTGAGACTTAGAGTTAAGTCTAAATTTTAATTCTTAAGTTTAAGTCTTAGAGTAAACTCCTAGTGTTAAGTCTTAGAGTTAAGTCTTGGGCATAAGTCTTAGGATTAAGTTTTAAGATTAAGTCTTAGGGTTAAGTCTCAGTGTTAAGTCAGAGGGATGAGTGGTGAATTAATCTTAAAATTTAAGTCTTAGGGTTATGACTTAGGGTTAAGTCTTAAGGTTAAGTCTTAGCGTTAATTCTGAGGGTTAAGTCCTAAAGTCAAGTCTTAAGGTTGAGCCTTAAGTTTAAGTCATAGGGTTAAGTCTTAGGGTTCAGTCTTAGGGTTAAGTTTTAAAGTTAAACTTTAGGTTAAGTCTTAGGGTTAAGTCTCAAGATTGTGTCTTAGGGTTAAGTCTAGAGTTAAGTCTTAATGTTCTAAGGTGAAGTCTTAGGGTTAAGTCTTAAATTTAAGTCTTAAGGTTAAGTCTTAAGTTTACATCTTATAGACTGAGTCTTAGGGTTAAATCTGAATTTTAAGTCTTAGGGTTAAGTATTAAGGTTAAGTCTGAGGTTTAAGTCTCAGGGTTACGTCTTAGGATTTAAGTCTTAAGTTTAAGTGTTAAATTTAAGTCTTAATGTTAAGCCTTAGGGTGTAAGTCTTAACATTAACTTTTAAATTTAAGTCTTAAGGTTAAGTCCCAAGTTTAAATCTTAAGGTTAAGTCTTAGGGTTAATGTTAGGGTTAACTCTCAGGGTTAAACCTTAAGGTTGAGTCTTAAGTCTTAGAGATAGGTCTTAGGCTTAAGGCATAGGCTTACGTCATAGGGTTAAGTCTTAAGGTTATGTCTTAAAATTCAGACTTAGGGTTAGGTCATACCTAACATAGGGTTAGGTAATGACTAGAAATTCAAAAACAGCCATGCTATTGCCCATGTTCCAGAAACACGTCTGTTCTGGCTGTTGCAAAGGCCCCAGCAATGTCCATAACTTACAGCCAATTAAATTCTTCTGTAAAAATTGTGTTAGGTTCCAATGAAGAATTAACGGGTCGTATGAAAAATGGTAAACAGCTTCTGAAGTGCTGCTTCTTTGTGTCTTGCAGATGAGTAATACTGCAGCATCACACTGAGGCCAATAAGGTGCTCCCCTTCCATCTTCCCAAGCTGGGAACTACTCTCTACAGGATAGTATCAAAGTATACGCACATTTTAAAGTTAGGATAAACACTCTGAATTATTAACAATTAATGTTTTGCTCATATTACAGCAGTTATCCAGCTAGAGAGCACAGTGTAAGGTTTACAACCACTATTTCACAAGAAAGTACATCTAAACATACCTTAATAAGCTGGGCCAGAGAAAGAGATGCGGAAGAGTCGCCAATCTATTCAGAAAAATTAAACACATGTTCAAGTTCTGCATACAATCAGAACATAGCAAGAGTTCACCCCTACTGCTGTATGAAAGCCTGCGCTATAGCCTCTGAGCATCACTGAAAGAGCCACCTCCAAGCCAGTGGAATTTGTATTTGTTCAAAACAAAGTCCAAACCTTAAACAGCTTTACGTATGCCTACGTTGTTAATGGGAAGAAACTAAAGTAACCAACCCCTCCTGAGATCAATCTATCGCTCAGGATACCTCAGGGGGGGACCCTTGCCAAATGCTCACAACTGCTTAAAAGACGGAGGGTTAAGGAAGCTGTCCATTTTCAGCTCAAAAGGATCTAAAAAAAATATTTCCGTTTATTTGAGAAGGAAGTGTCACTACAGGAAACATTGCCAGTGCAGTTTATAAATTAATCAGTTAATAGCTCAACATTTTCTAAATGCACACAGGCACGGTTCATGAGCGCAGCATAGTTTTTGCGCTGTCTTTCATTTACTTTCATTAGACCCCAAGTTCATGAATTTCTAGGTTAAGTTATCCTAAGAGCTTACAAAGTGATCAGATCCCGTGACCTAGAGCTCGTGTAATGCCTCACACCATTCGAGTGAAGAAAAAGCAGTTATACTTACAGATGAAAACCAAACACCACCACAAAGTAATGTTTGTACTATGAGGGCTATTTTGAAATGCATTGTTGCACGTAGCATTCCACCCAAGGGCCAAATGGAGATCTAGGCCATCACTAGTCAAGTATCTCCTCGCGTTACTTATTCATGTCTTAGCAGCAGAACGACAGTGTTTTCTGAACTGAAGAAAAATGCTGCCCCTTTTCCAAATGTAAATTCAAAGTGGTGGTGTACTGAAGGGTGGCACCAAGTTCAGTGGTGCAAACCTTGAACCTGCAAGCTCTAAAAATGAGCCCACATTATCTGTACAACACACAGTCATACAAGAAATGTTCTAGCCTATTCAGTACGAAATGCAATGCGTTACTAGGCACAAATACCACTGCTCACATTAGCACCGTGCAAAAGTTGGCATTGCTCAGTTTTCACTATGCTGAATCAAATACATTGGATTTACAGCATACACTGTGTTTCACTGGAAAGTATGTTTTTATATATATATTACAAATATTATATATAAAACATTTATATTTTATATATATAAAAGAATTAGTACAAGGCTACATTTCTTAGGCTTAGGTGCAGCATGCAGAAAAAAGTTTCAGCTTGTGTTTTTACATACCTCTTTTGATGTTCTACTCGCTGGCTCAGTTTGACTTCTAGAAGAAGAAAGAAAGATGATCAGAACTTAAAATAAAGCACTCGTAACCAACATAAAGCCGTGAAAACAGTTTATAAAACCTGAGCACCAAAACACCGTGTTCTGATAGTCTTATGAATATGGAAATTTATTTCTATACATAAAGTGTGCTCTCCTGGTACATTCAGTGCAACTGAAATAAAACCCCAAATCCCATTCCTTCTTTGTCCCCAATTACTCTAAGATACAGAATACAGCAGTGCAAGAAGAAGTCCTCACATATTTTCTTTCTTCTCTCTAAGTCTCAAAACGATGAAGACTGTGCTACACTTTTCTGTTCTTAAATAGTCAGCCATCCAAATATGAAGGCACCTTCAGGCAATCTGTATAGCCCCACTATCACAAACAGGTACCAGATAGAGCACTTTGGTTTCTACACTCCCCTGACAAAACAAGAACAGGTGTCTGTAGAAAAGTGCTTCTTTGTGGAGGCCCAAGCACTGTGTTCAGGTACCCACCATCCTCTAGCCTAAAGTGACTACCAATAGCAGTAGAAACATCACCTGAAAGCAGTTCCAAGGATTTTCTGTGGTCGAGGAGGCCTGTGTTAAAAAAATAAGGAAAAAAGCCTGGATTACCAGAATTTGCTTTAAGATCATCTTGAACATGCTACAATATTTTAGGAAACACTTATGGCACACAAGCCCTTGCCGAGATTCCACATACTCATTGGTCTGTACCTGCATGCTACTCATGAATCACACATGCAACCGTCCATCAGTTAACAAACAATTCATACATCATCCAAAGCGTCCCACGAGCAGAGGCAACCCAAAGGCTGCTGTGCAAGTCCTGCACAAATAGAAAGGCTCATACTTCCTGCCACTGCTACACCACCACCAGGCTCGCAAGTACAGCCACGTACCTCCTGAACATGAGGAAGTGCGAGGAAACGCTTTAGATTACCACACCATGGTTTCTCCATCCACTTGCCTTGAGGAAGATACTACAAGGTGACTAACGCATTTCTGAAGGCCTCTCCACCGTGACACCATGCGTTCATCATTCCCAAACACTAACGACTCTACCAGTTGTTTCCACAATGTTTCCAGCTGAAGGAAGAGAAAGCTAACCTGCCCGATCCATTTGCAACTTTAGGAGAGCAGCGGCATACATCCCTGATCCCCACGGGCAGGTATTTCTTGGATCTTTGATGCTAGGGGCACCTAGCCTCTCATTTTAGGGCAGCATTCCAACACCAGGAGAGGGTGCCATCCAACCAGAAACCGAGGCGATATTGACAAGACAGCACTAAGCATCCCCATCTAAATTAACCCCCCAAACCAGGCCATGTTTAGAAGCACAGTGCTGTGGCATCCAGAAAGCCTTGGCAGCGCCTGAAAGCACTGCAACACCTACTGCAGTAATATGCCCAAAGCTTACAGGAGAGCCACATAAATTCAGGGGGTTTTGCTTGCAGATGCTTCATGGGTACTAGGATGACGCGGTACTGTTTGTTTGAGACACGCTGTAACTCGCCAGTACACTTTATGTATTGAGAACTAACATTAGAAAGACATGGCAAAACCACAAGTCAATAATATCTACTAATGGTGGAGGAGAGGTCTGTCTTGAAGAAGCCTTGAAAACATGACCATTCAAACCATGCTGATGCAGCTGATACAGAACTGGACTGGACGAATACATCGATGACAGCGATAATGCTGTAGTCAGGCTTACATTTGAGTATCTGCAATTGTAATCAGATTCTCTGTCCTCCATAAATCTGAGGAATACAGCAGTAATACCTGGAGCACAGAGAGCAGCTTAGGCTGAAAACAAACTTAGAAAGGTAACTACTAACATTTGGGAATGTGCTCAACTGCTTTCTGAGCTTCAGGTTTGGAAAAGATCAACTGTTCCTTCACCGTCCTGGCACAAAAGGCAATACGCTTTAGGATGTTGTTCTTTTTCTCTTGCCCGACATAGACATTGTCTTTAGGAATCTAATAGGAAGCACTTAAGAATGAAACTTCTTGTTTGCATGGTTTGCCAGCTGGCCACTCTCAGTCCTTCCTCTGGAGACAGCATGCAGCCCACACACACACACCCCCCTTTGGGGTGTAAGAATACCCTGCCCCCCTCCCCCAGACAAAGGAAGCAGTCAAACACGGAGACTCGGACTGCTGGCAGATGGGAACAAATCACCGGTTCACACTGCAATGTGTCTCTCCGTTTACTCTAAAAGCACTAAAAGCAAAAGCATACAATAAGGAATCTCTCTGCATAGAGGAAACAGGATGGAGAACTTGACTCTCAGAAAAACCAAGCCCAAGAACAAACCCAATTCAAACGTCTGAACAGTTACCACTGTTGGAGCTTGAATGCCACGTCCCAGCAGGCTGAAAAATCTAAGTCTGCTTTGGGACAGACACCTTCAAATCTGCCCTGTCACAACACAATTTAACAGCAGCTTTAACAAGAAAGATACAACCTGAATGCCTCCGTAAACTAACCGCCACAAAGAAGGTGAACGCACTGAAACCCCTCCCAAAGAACACAACGTGTTATGGCTACTTACCCAAGGTCTGTTTTGCCGGTAGCTTTAACTCCTCTGACGGGGACTCCCCTAACAGTTACCGATGAGTTCCCCGGAATCAGGGCATTATCATCGGTGTATTCTGGAAACAACATCAATACAGAGAAAGCATCAGTCAGTTTGTAAGAGTGATATTGACATGTCGTGACGTAGCACTTCAGGGAATCCCTTTACAGATACAAACCCAACATTTTACACACAGCGTCATGCTTTTATTGTCTCAGGTTACCTTTCCAGAAATCTTCAGGTCTGATAGTCAAACACAAGCAGCAAAATCTTTTCCATTTTTTTGGAATCGTTTCAATGCCAACAGCAAAATGGTCTCTAAAGTCACTAAAGCAGAGTCTGCTAAAGCATGAGGTTCTTTCCTGATCTCACTTACATTGCTTTTGCTCCTGTTAGCTTACAAAACCCTAGAACATGTCTCTATAACAGCGAGCACGGAAGAGGACACCCCCACCCTGCCTCCCACCTTTTCAAACACATCCCAACCATCCATTTTGCCTTCCCACCATCTTCAAAGAGAGTCCACCATCTCTTTCTTTTTTTTCCCCCAGTGATGTTTAAAATCCTGTTTACTTTTAGCTTCTATTAGCATTGCTGCTATTACGAGATTTCCGTGATCACGCGGCCCCGAAAAATCTGAACAAGTTGGCCATCTTCACTCAAGGTTCACTGAAGGGTCTTTCCAAGATCACGTCACCATTTAGTCAGGACTCCTGCACCAAGTTATAAAACCCACGACCGTATCTCCACAGGGAAGATCTCCGAGAACCCCCTTTAGGCAGAACATCCTGGCCGAGTTCTTTCCTTCATCTTCTGAAGGTGACTTTAAGCACGTAGAGGCTGTTCAATAAAAACGGAAATTCACGGTTGTGTGTAAAACCCCAAAATCTCGCATACATGTGTATGACACTGAAATGTATTCCTTAGCTTTGCTCTGACAACCACTGGGGGATTTTTGCCTTTTCACAGGGAAGACACCCTTACAGAAGTTCCACTAAGTATCTGTGTCACAACCTGTACATCTGCCTCTACCTGCATGTCTATCTCTACCGCCGTATGACACGCGATCCCGTAACACCCCCAAGACCCCTAACACCGTGCTGTTAAGTCTCCTCACAGATACTCTCCTGAACATACTTTACCTATCTGCAGGTAAACAGCGTGCTTAGGTCCAACCACTTGAAAGGCTAGGGCCAAAGTTACAGTTACCGCAGCAGACATGTTATTCTGTTTAAGTTTTAATACATCAAACAGGAAGAGGGAAAAAACCTATGAGTACACATTGTAAAGAAAAGACTGTTGTGAGAATGTCACAGAACCACAGGAAAAAAAAAAGAAAAAAACCAAAACAAAACACCCGATAAAATTTGAATGTTTAAGGAATGGCAACGGTTTCCAAGTCTTTTTATTTCTGTCATATCCCAAAGTCTTTAATCACATGCAAGCTTTGCCAGATGGTAGATTACCAAACTGAAACAGCACGCTAAGTAATACGAAACCATTACCGTCTCTGAGAATCAAGCACCATTTCTGAGATTCAAAAGAACTTAGGGCTTCTCGAAGAACATTTCTAGGTATATTCACCATAAGTGATCTGCCATAAAACTTCAGTATTGCCCTGACACCGTTTAACACGCAGTACCAGGAAAAAAATGCACCGTTTGAAAGAAACGAAGAAATGATGCTCAATAACATCTGAATGAAAATGTCTTTGGTGTAGCAAAGAAGCTGTATTAGCAAGAAATGCCAAGTATACTTGAGACAGAACACCCGTCTACAAGATGGCTTTCCAGGGTCTGCATAGATTCTCACTCACAGATACACTCTTGATCCAAAACGTTGCTACTGAGCAGTTTCTGCAGCAGCCAAGCGCCACTTTGGCAATGCGGTGGAGTAAAAGTAGTTGAAGACAAATTTCAGTCACCAAACCCACTTTTTTCCCCTTCCAATTAGCCATCCACTCCTTTTCTATCACGTTCAGCCTTCTCTGCCGGGTTTCAAAGAAATCTGGCAGGTTTGTGATTACAAGGCATTGTCCCACATTTCCTTATCGTTTTACCTAGAAGGGTTCCCAGAAACCAAACCTCTTCCACGCGCGGTGCCGCACATCGACCCCGTACGCTGCTGTGCCTGGCTGCGCACACAGCCCTCACGCCAGCTGCCAGCGCACAACCACGGAAGAGCAGCTCTGAGGCCCCAGCACAAGTCACCGCTGCCGGCCACGGCCCAATCGCCTCACTGGCCACCTGCGCCACCGCCAGCCCGCCGGTCCCCGCATCCCGCGCCCGCCGCCCCCACGCACCTTCCATGGTCTAGGCGTTGGTGACCTGCAGGTCGCAGTGAGTGGCCTTCAGCCTCTCGCGGCCTGATCTGGCGCCTGAGGTCCTGTCACCGCCAGGCTTTCAATACCTGCTCTCCCCTCCTGTCACCCCCCAGGCTGTCCCCAGCAGCTGTCCTCTCCTGTACCCCCCCCCCCAGGCCTGTCCCCACCTACTGTCCCCTCCTGTCACCCTCCAGGCTGCCATTGCCTGCTGTCCCCTCCTGTCACCCCCGGGCTGTCACTACCTGGTGGCATAAGCTACATAAGATAACAAGACAATAAGGAAAAAAAAAACCAAACCGAAAACCTGCTTTGGTGAACACCAAAACACCCATGACTTTCTCAGGCTCTTCACTACCCCACATGTGAGTCAAGGGACAGGGTCTCCCACAGGCTCTTTTGCGGGCACTTCCTGAAGACACCCCCATCCCCCAACCCCCACCCCACCCTGCTTTTCTACAAGTGCACAAAGAGGTTAAGAAGAGTTTCATGTCTAAGTTAAAGGAGGCAGTTTCTGAAATTAGCTTAGGTGAAAAAAGCAAGGTGGTGTATTCATGGATTTTCTCCTCTGCAAAGCCATGAAGAAAACATGAACCGCACTCCCCAAAGGCAGAGGAGCAAACTGAGGGAGAGCAGCTCACTGGCGCCTTTCAGAGCTTCAACAGTCTGGAGGAACGGGAAAAAAACCCATGCAAAGATAAAGAGCAGCCAAGATGCACTTTTATAAAATGCACATTGGGGCCTGTTCCAGATCTCAGAATGACTTTCAGTATTGCTTTGCATGACTATTAGACCAAGGCCTAAAGTGGCGTGATAGCTTCTGCTTGCCGGGGCACGGTAAGATCACTCAAACGAGCGACAAGGTAACAAGTAAACACCAGAGGCAATAGCGGAGCTTACCGTTTCCCTCCACTGGTGACCAGCTGTACATAAACCAGCTTAACCAGCCTCCCTAAGGGTGGCTCTAAAGTCGCTGAAAAGGAAAAAAAAGAAGGTAAGTGCTTAGCCTGAAATGCAAAGGCACCATCTTGGCTCCCAGGCAGGTGGCACAGATGGCCCAACAGGGTCATGTGCCCACCTTCCAGGGAAGATAAAAAAAGCGCAGGACGTCTTAGTGGGGTGGGTTTGTTGCATCCTTTCCGTTTGCTGAAAGCCTGAGGAAGGATGTATTCCACGGTAGGACCGGTGGCACTTTAGACCTGAGGTTAAAAAAGTGCTGCACTTCAGTGACGCTCCCCAAGCTGCTTTCACCACCAAACAGAAAAAGATTTGCTTTCTCCAGTATGGTGGGAATGATACCATAAAGTCGGTCAGGGAGAAAAACCCTCTAAGACTTGCTTGCAAGTTTCAGAAGGCCGGCATTCTTTATGGCAGTGCTGGGAGCACGGGGGAATGTTTCCTCTGAGCGTGCTCACCCAGTTCCTCGAGGGTACGCACTATGGACAGCAGAGCACTTGCACACTCATAGCACATTACACATGCATTTTCAGTCAGGCACGGGATGGGTTACAAGTTGCTTGCTTTAATGCAAACGAGCACACACCCTCAGACAGCACTGCTGAGGTTTTTTACTAGCTCCCCGTGCTCCCCAAGCGGGGCCTTGCCCTCTCTCGGGGGGCTATCTGAGTCAGAGGTCACGATCTCCCCCCACAACAATTACCTTTGTCCGAATTCCAACCAACATTCTGCGGATCGCAGCACTCTTATCGGCTTGTCTCCTCCTGCGACCACAACGTCCTCACCCAGAGGCTCTTTCTGCATCACTGAAGAGAACGCCGATCTTTTCCCCATCCATTCTTTGTTCCCCATCCTTCTCAAGGCTGACTCCCTGCATGAGAGGTCCCTTAATTCGTCACTTCTAACAGCTTTAGAGAGTCAGCTTGGCCTAACCTTTGTGCGCAGGTGTGTTTAACGTAGAGCTACACAGCAAATCAGAGCGTGGTAACCGGGGAGCTCAGACATCTTGTCCCTTTGCCGAGCCAGCAGCCTTCCCTTAACAGAATCCCTGGACATAAACGTATACACAGTGGAATCTATACAGTGGCATCAAACGTCCCGCCAGACACCACAACCTCTGTCCCTGGCATGGCCCAACTGCCCAGCACCACCAGACCACTCTGGCCCAAACACCATAAGGCAATGGTTCCCACCTGACAACAGCAAGTCGAGGAACATTTTTTTTTTTTTCCTAAATAGAGAGAGTTTTACTTCGTATGCTGCCGACTACATCAAATTCTGTTTTGCTGGCTGACTGGATAGACAGCAAAGCTGAACTCCACATCAAATATAATCAAATCTATCAAGTATATCACATAATGGAATATATCAAATGCAGTTTCTTATATTGCAATAAAAGAAAATAGCATGCAATATGATAAAAGGAACCAGTGGCAGTTACTGTGAGCGATATGATAAAAGAGCAACAGGAGAGAAGCAACCATTTGTTATCCCAAAGTGTTAACGTGACTAAGGAAAGGAGACATCACCAATTAACACCCCAACAACACCCAGGCCCACCCTTCGGCTGGGAGCCCCCTTGCAGCCAGTGCCAGGAGTCCCTCGGGAGCTGGGAAATTCCCCTGGAGAAGGTACCAGGAAGGAATTCTCTTGCTGCTTCCCACCGTGCATGGTAGCCATGTGAGGCACAGCACAAGAGTTCTGCTCCCTGCTTTCTCTGGTGAGAAAATTGACACAGCACTTTTGAACTCATGGCCTGGGAAACCATGAACCAAAAAACATGGCCTGGGGAAGTGCAGGGCTGCTCCCCTGGAGAGGGTTCCAGAAGGAATTTTATTGCTACTTCTCACCATGTCCTTGCAGCCACGTCAGGCACAGCAGAGAAATTGTGCACCCTGCTCTCTGTGGGGAGAAACTGGACACCTTTACACTGGCAATAATGCACAGCCCAAAAAACTCACCTTGACAAAGTGCAGCCCTGCTCCCCTGGAGAAGGTGGCAGGAAGGAATTCTCTTGCTGCTTCTCACCCTGCCCTGGCAGCCATGTCAGGCACAGCACAAATGTTCTGCTCCCTGCTTTCTGTGGTCAGAAAATGGACCCCTCACCTTTGAAATTGCGCAGAGCCCAAAAACCTCACCTTGGCAAACTGCAGCACTGCTCCCCTGGAGAAGGTGGCAGGAAGGAATTCTCTTGCTGCTTCTCACCCTGCCCTGGCAGCCATGTCAGGCACAGCACAAAAGTGCTGCTCCCTGCTTTCCGTGGTGAGCAAAAATTAATCCCTCAGCGGTGCAGT
The DNA here is from genome assembly GCF_023634085.1 of Falco cherrug. Taxonomy (NCBI): domain Eukaryota; kingdom Metazoa; phylum Chordata; class Aves; order Falconiformes; family Falconidae; genus Falco; species Falco cherrug. Next base: position 254,849 of record NW_026599317.1, on the reverse strand, counting down.
CGTTAAGATCCAAAAAAAGTCCCTTTGGCAAAGTACAGCACTCCTCCCATAAAGAAGGTTCCAGGAAGGAATTCTCTTGCTGTTCTCACCCTGCCCTGGCAGCCATGTGAGGCACAGCACAAAAGTTCACCTCCCTACTTCCTGTGGTGAGAAATTTGACCCAAACATTTTGCACTCATGCAGAACCAGTGCTCACTTTGTGAAAGGGCAGCACTGCTCCCCTGGAGAAGGGGCCAGGAAGGAATCCTCTTGCTGTTTCTCACCCTGCCCTGGCACCCATGTGAGGAACAGCACAGCACAAAAGTTCTGCTCCCTGCTTTCTGTGGTGAGCAAAACTGACCCTTCAGAGCTGCAGACCTTAAGAGCCAAAAAAAAATACATCTTGGGAAAGGGCAGCACTGTTCCCCTGGAGCAGGTGCCAGGAAGGAATTTTCTTGCTGTTTCTCACTCTGTCCTTGCAGCCATGTGAGGCACAGCACAAATGTTCTGCTCCCTAATAGCTGTGTTCTGAAAATGAACCCCTCACATTTGCAATCGTATAGAGCCAAAAAACCCCTCACCTTGACAAGTGCAGCACTGCTCCCCTGGAGAAGGTTCCAGGAAGAAACTCACTTGCTGTTTCTCACCGTGCCCTGGCCGCCATGTGAGGCACAGCAGAAAAGTGCTGCTCCCTGCTTTCTGAAGTTGGCAAAATTGACCGTTTATAGTTCTACTCATGTAGAGACAGGACTTTCTTATTCAAAAGCAAAACCCAAAAAGCCACGTAGCCGTGGGAAACCCTTTATCCTTCCGTGTGGCTGGTGACTTCCCATGGCTCTTCCGCAAGGCAGGAGAAACAACCATGAATTTGGAAGCCCACGTAAATTCAAGTACACTTAGTCCTCTGACAGTCACTACTTATGGGCCAGCAGTCCTCTCACCCCTCCACAGATCTGCCTCTTAGTCCTCTAGCAGTCATCCTCCATGGAGGGACCACAAGTCCTCCATACCTACCTACCAACTCACCAGAAATGAGTCAGACCACACCAGAAGTGACACTGCCTGACCTGCAGGAGATATACTAGGCCTGTAACGATGGTTTCAAGACAGAAAAAAACACCACCGTCCACCAGCACAGCAGAAAAACAACCAGAAGAAACTTGGTACACAAACCAGAGGCCCCCATGCAAACCCTACAAAGGCAAAATAGCTGAAAAAAGGCACTCTCCACAAAAAAAAAAAATCACCACACAGAACACATGATAAAAATGCCATAACCCCAGGAACACAGGGCCAACAAACACAGGTTCTGTCCATAACAATAACACACTTTGACACTAACTCGCCTGACCTCTGGCACACCATAACCTTGTTGCCCCCAAACCACAGCACACTGTAGCCCTAAGGCAACACAAAATGGAACGCAAAGTCCCTGAAGATCTCCGCCAGGGCAAAAGCAAAGCACAGAGCCACACGGGAGGGTGGGGTTGGAAGGGACCCGTGGAGGTCCTCTGGGCCAAGCCCTCTGCTCCATCACGCTCACCTAGAGCAGGTCGCAGAGAAATGTGTGCCCTTGGCCTTTGAAGATCTGCAAGGACAGAGGCTGCACACCCTCCTTGGACAACCTCTGCCAGCATTTGACCGCTCTGGGGGGGAAAATTTGCCATTTCTATCTCTCATTTCACTGTACCACATTCCAGAACAGCCATGACATTACAAGCTCAGGCTTGAAAGCCAGTGCTGTGGCTGGCCTGAAATTCTGTCCCCGTATTTTTCATCCACTGGTAGCTAAAGGAGGACAAACAAGGATTTCTTTCAAAGGAGAACTTCTCTTTTCCTCTGTCCTACTTCTCTACCAGTGATCTGGATTCTGAGTGCTGTGCCACTGTCCTAATGGCCTGGAGAGGGATACTTCTTGTAGGACAGGGAGGAGGTGACAGTGGAGATCATCAGGCTGGGGAAGCTGAAGGAAAACGCAAGCAACTGGAGTTGCCTGGAGCAAGAGTGGCCAGCTTCAGAGCTAGGTCACCTCGTGTCCTCAGCTCCCATGCAGGAGCTGAACCACACACATGGACTGCAAAGCAGTGTGGCCCATAGAAAAAAATCTGCTTTTGGCTCGGGATCGCCCAGGGGCATTTAACTGCAATTCCGCCCTTGTCAGCAGGAAGGAAACATGCCCTGCAAGCACACACTGAGGCATGACACCTTCACCGGGGCTAAAGGGTACCTCAGGAGACCAACATGGGACCCCCCAGGGGCACCTGGATTGCTGGCTGGAGGATGGGTAGGTCAAAGGACCCTGATGGGAGCCCTGCAGGCTCCATACATTGGACCAACGGGCACCTTCCCTTGTCACACAGAGCATCCTCTCGGATGCTCTGGACAGTTTCTGGTAGATCTCTGGAGAAGAGCTTCCCCCCAGCCCTCTCCCATGGGCTTGCTCACCCCCGGTGCCCTTCCCAAGCACAGCCCCAGCAGGTGGATGCAACCGGCGTTGCAGGGAAGAGCAAGCAGCAGGCACACAGTCAGCACTGCAGGAAAGCTGGGACCCCAGACACCCACCCAGCCTCCCCAATCCCAGCCTGGCCCACAAGAGTGCCTTTATATCCCTTTCCCAGAAGTGCTGAATTCCCCTTCCAGCATTAGCCACTGGACCCACGCTGCTTCTTGCTGCAGTGTACAACAGCCAGCAGAGAACTTGCTACATGTCTCTGATGTCCTGCATTTTTCCTGAAAAGGGCGGGTGTGTAACTCTCTGCATCGCTTCTATTTGAAGCAAGGCATTGCTTAGGGTCAACAGTGAAACCAGACACGGGCCATCAAAAGCTGGCTACGGGTCCCTTCTTTGCCATGGTCATGGCCTACCCCACAAACTCGCCCCTGGCCGTGTTGGCCACCGGCTGGGTGAAGGTCATGGCTAACAGGGCAGGGGCTCCCGGGTGGTGCTCATCCAGCCCTGATCGCCAAGGGTGAAGCCTTAACACCCAGGTGGGATAAAGCCTTCCCAAGCAAGGGTGGTGCTCCAGGGGCACCACAATTCCTGCCGAAGCTCACCACACCTTTCATTTCCCTGTGGCGCCTGGCAGGACCCGAGCGGCTCTTTACTGCTGCTAGTCCCCCCGTCTTTTGGTAAAGATGGAAGTTTTTCCTCCCGGTGGGCCTGCTCCAATTCCAGCGCCTTGGGGCCTGAGGCCTAGCACGGCCTGTGTGCCAGAGGCCTTCCAACGGCTAGGCCGGCCTCCACCAAGAGGAGTCTGCCTCTAGCCACAATGGTCATCTCTAGGAAAAACAGCTTCTTTTATTGAGCGGGACCCTGTCAAAAAGCCAGGTGAAAGCGCTGGCCGCAGGCGCAGGGAGGTGGCCCTTGCCCCCTGCCCTGTCCTGCTCGGGGCTCCCCCGGGCAAGGCAGGGCCGGCCATACTGGAGAGGGCCCCAGCCCCGCCCCCGCAGGCCCCACCCACTTTCCGTTGGGCTCAGACCGTTGGTCACGGGGAGCCCACGGCCACCACAGGCAGCAGGGCAGAGCTGTGCTGGCACGCAGCGGCGCTGGCAGGAGGCAGCCTCTGGCCCAGCAGCGCTGCCACAGCACCAGCACCCCGCTTCCCAGCCTCCCCGTCGCCGGCTGGGCCCCCTCCTCGCTGCACGGCCAGGGCCCTCCTCTCCCGGGCAGGATGGGCCAGGCCAGCTGCTGCTGCAGCTCCAGGTGGGCTCCCCCAGGGCTCGGGGACACGCGGGCACAGCTGGGCCACGCAGCACTGACGTTGCTCATGCCCGCCGCTCTCTGCTCTGCAGGGAGGCTCTCAGCGACGCCGAGCCGGTGCTGAGCGCAGACGTGCGGCTGACCCGGGGCCGCAAGAGGAGCCAGAGGCGCCTGCTCCTCCTCCACAAGAAACTGGTGGTCGCCAAGTTGCGGTAAGACCCTCAGAGCCCAGATCCTTCCCCCCAGCCCCGGCCCAGGGACACCCTGGCACCAGCCCCAGGCCCCGGCCCCTCGGTGCTGGAGGCACCAACGTCCGTCCCAAGGGCAGGTGGGGGACAGGGCTCTGCGCGTGGGGACCCAGCCCAAGGAGCCCCGCTCCAGCTCAGGGCCGGCTTCTGCTCTCTGCAGACATGGCACCAGCCTGCGCCCACAGCTCTGCCTGGCCCTGGACCAGCTGTGGGTGCTCAGCAGCGGGAAGGAGGCTGCGGGGCAGGAGGGACAGGAGGAGGAGGAGCAAGGCACCGATGAGGACAGCACCTCTGTCATCCTCGCCTGGCCCACCGGCTCCTGCATTGCCACTTTTGGGTGAGTCGTGGTCGGGCAGGAGAGCTTCCCAGCCGTGCCCACGCCATCCCGTGAAGACTGGCCTCTGCCTTGCGTGCAGAGCCTGGGCAGGGAGCATGCAGCTCAGTGGCAGGGAGGGAGGGATGGGGGATGCTTCCCCATCCTGCATCCCCTCGTCACCTTTTGGCCCCCAGAAGGGAAGGGCAAATACAGCTGCTCAGGCAGGACAGAGCGACCCAGGGCTTGGACAGCGCCTCTGTCCTGCCCCACGGGGCAGGGCTGTGCAGGCCCCCACCTTTGCCCAGGGCTGGGGGCAGCAGGGCCTGACGCTGTCTCTCCTCTCTTTCTGCAGCTCCCAGGCACTGAAGGAGCTGTGGGTGGCCACGCTGCTGGGGTAAGCCGGGGGGGGGGGTGCTCCAGGAGAAGCTGGGCCCACGGGGGAACACAGCCCCCAGCTGGGGAAGGTGCCCCTGGGGCTGCAGGCAGCTCTCGCGCACAGCTGCCTGACAAGAGACAAGAGACGGCTTGGGGCTCACCCAGCTCTCTCCCTCTCCCTTCCCGGTGCACAGGACACCAGAAGGACGCACGGGAGCCCGCGTCACCCGCCTAACATCCATCAAGCTCCTGGAGAAGGAGCTGAGCCGCCGCCACGCCGTGAGTGTCTCTCTGCTCTGGGCCCTGTCCCCAAGCACTGCTCCTGCAGCCGAGCAGCAGACCCATGGCTGCTCACCTTCTTCCCCTCCTTCTCTCCCGCCCAGTGGAGGACAGTGCGCGCCAGGAGCCTGGAGAGGCTGATGGAGGCACAGGCAGAGGTGAGAATGGCTGCCTTGCACCCATCTCTGGCTGTGCTGGGATGTGCAGCCAGTGGGGTGACCATGTGCAGGAGGGCGGGGGTTCCCACAGTACCACTCCGCAGCAGAGGGGGTTGGGGAGACACCAGGAACGCTGGTACGTACTGGCTGGCTGGCGGAGCTGGGACGAAACCTGCCGCACGGGGCAGAGAGCCTGGGAGGCCAGAGGGTCCCAGCTCTGCCATGCTCAGGCTGCTGGTGCCGGGGGGCAGCTCGCCGCTGGCCCTTTCTGCTGCGGGGCTGCTCTCCAAGCGCAGCCCGATTCTTGGTTCTTGCAGGCTCATCCCAAGCAAGGGCCTGCGACGGCCCCATCTGCAAACGCAGGGGGACTTTGCCACGAGCCAGGTGAGTTTGGGAAAGAAAGGCAGCCTCCTGCAGTGGATTGAACTGTGCTCACTTGTCCCCTGAGTGTCGCCATGCAGGTTGGGCACCGCACGGGAGGACAGCACCTGGACTAGCAAGGACACCTGCTGGAGAGCGGCCGCTGCATGAGCTTCTGCAGGACACAGAGCCTCTGCGGCTGCCCACAGCTTGCAGGAGGGCAGGGCAAGGGCTGGGACAGGCTGTCCTGGTGGCACACCAGCTCTCGGCAGCCTCCAAGCCACAGCTGCTGGGCCAAAGCCACGGTTCCAGCTGCTGGCTCCCTGCCTGTCCTGCCGCACTACACAGCATCGCGCTGCGGGCAGGACAGAGCAGGGCAGGGCAGGCTCTGGGACCGCTGGCCTGGGGTTCTCCGTTGATGGCGTCTTACTCTGTTTTCCTTTGCAGCAGGAGGGAGCAGCAGCAGCAGCAGGAGGAGGATGGGGCTGCCCTGGCCCTTTGCTCTACGGCGCACCCCGGCCGCTGCCCAGGCACCAGGGCAGGCGGGCTCCGGCTGCAGCAGGGCGCTCTTTGGGCAGCCCCTGGCAGCCCTCTGTGGGGAGGACAACACGCTGCCCCGGCCCATCCAGGTAAGCCAGCCTGGACACGGGGTCCCCAGCCCCCCACTCAGTCCACAGGCAGCGTCCCCTGGCTCCAGGTACTGGGGAATTGGGCTCTCTGCCCATGGCTCACGCTTCTCTGCTCCCAGCCCCTTTGCAGGAGGACAGAGCCCAGCCTGGGGAAGAGCGCTGGCCATGGCCACCGCTGCTGCAGGGCAGCTCCTCAGCCAAGCCACTGTCCTGCATCTCTTGCAGGAGCTGCTGGCTGTCCTGCACCAGGAAGGACCGACGACGGAGGGGATATTCCGCAGAGCTGCCGGCGGCACAGAACTTCGGCAGCTACGCGAGGCCCTGGACCGCGGCACGGAAGTCGATGTGGGAAGCCAGCCTGCACTGCTGCTGGCCGTCATCTTGAAGGTGAGCGCTTCTGAGCTGCAGCTGGAGGAGCTCCTGGCTGGCCTGCAGCGTTCAAAGGCTCACCTGCAGCCCTTGGCATTGCAGGAATTCCTGCGAAGCATCCCCACCAAGCTCCTCGTCATCGACCTCTACGAGGACTGGATGGCAGCCATGGAGAGGGCCAGCAAGCAGGCCAAGGTGGAGGAGCTGAAAGCGTAAGTGTGGGCAGCCGCCGGCCTGTTGAGCAGGGACCGGGAGAGTTCTGGGACCTGCCTGCAAAGGCATGGGTTCCTCAGAAAGCTGTCTTTTCGGGCAGCTGCAAAGCTGTGCAACACGGCTGCTGGCTCCCACCCGCCTGGGGCCAGCTGCAGGGACGGCTGTGGGCACCCTCTGCTTCATCAGCCTTGTCTTCCTCTTCCCTCAGGGTGGCTGACAAGTTGCCTGTGGCCAATCTCCTCCTCCTGAAGCGGCTGATGGCCCTGCTGCAGCACATCGGCCACAACGCAGCCACCAGCAGAATGAGCTGCAGCAACCTGGCCATCTGCATCGGGCCCAACCTGCTGAGCCCACCCAACGAGGACCTGCTCCCGCTGCAGGCCATGCTGGCAGTGACCGAGAAGGTACGCCCTACCCAGCAGCCGGCTGCTGCCTTCCCGGCCCATCGGAGCTTGGCTGTTGAGAGGTCCCTGGCTGCCTCCTCCCTTGAGCCAGGGCTGGTGGGCTGGGTGCCTGGAAGAGCAACCCCCAGCCGCAGCCACCTGCGCAGACAAAGGGTCAGCAGTGGGAAAGGCTGCTTGACATGTCTGCAGGCACCTGGCTTGAGACCAAGGCTTTCATGTCTGCAGGTGAACGTGCTGGTGGAGTTCCTCATTGAAAACTGCGGGGACATCTTTGGGGGGGAGGTGGCCGGCCTCTCCCCTCCATCAGCCGAGGAGGTGCCAGCACCCATGGACAGGCGCACAGGTAGGAGGAGGGGCTGAGGCTTGTCACAGACACTGGGGCTCGGGATGCCAGAAACCTCAACGTTGAGGAGACAAGCGGTGTAGGGCTTGGCTGGGCTTTGCTTGAGATGTACTTGACTTCCAAGAAGTCGCGCTGCTGCACGTGCTTTTGCTTTCCAGAGCTGCAGTGCGAAGAGCAAAGTGGCCCTGCAGGCACAGCAGACACCCAGCGTCCGGCAGAAGCCTTTCTGGATGCAGACGCCTCTCTGCTGGACATCGACAGAGGAGCTGGGGGAGACACAGGGGCAGGGCCCAAAGCGGCAGAGGTACGGCAGCTCCACAGACACTGGGACAACATGTCTCAAGTGGGACAGTAATTTCCCAGGAGGCCAAGCAGCCGCTGGGCCTCCTCCTGGCAGCCGCTCTCTTGTGCCTTTGGGGCTCCTCCTCTCCCCCCAGCGTGGTACGTGTTAAGGAAAACTGGAAAGGCTGTTTCTGGAATGCATTTCATGAAGTATGATCTGCTTCATCAAACAAAACATACCTACAAAACACCCACAAAAGGACAGAAGGGAGTAGCTGTCACCTTGAGAGGGCTTTTGCTCAGATCCTATTCCATCGCAGCTTCATCAAGTCTAGGCTGCAGTGGCTGGACTGTGCAAAATGTGCATGATGCAAACCAGCATCTCCTCTGTAGAGCTAAGATGGCAATTTGGCAGTCAGGCCCTCACTACCCCAGGCCCTTACTTGCCACCCGTTACCTCCCACGTTTCTGGTTTAGGCACCTCCAGATTTGCCTCCAGCCACCCCCGAGGGCACGGCAGAGTCCCCGGCATGCCTGCAACAACTGACCAGCCTGCCCCAGGAAACCAGGTAGGAAGAGCTCCCCTTGCCTGACCTGAGAGCTCACTGCAGGGGCTTGGGGCTTTCCCCCTCTCATCACGCTGTGGGGTGGAAAGTTTTTCAGGATCCCACCAGGAGAAGGAAAACTCGAGACAAAGAAAGAGAAAAGAAATCTGGGCAGAGGAGAGGGACAGCACAGCAAAAATAAAACGGAGAAGAGAGGAAATGACTTTGCGGGCCCAAACCTGAGAAAATTCAGGAAGGTGCAGCACGTCAGGAAGGCCAGGCGCGTACCAGGCGCTGCTGCCCATCTTTCCCGAGTCTGAACACGGCCCTAAGTCAGCCCAGCTGGCTGGCAAGGGCCGGCGAGGGCTGGTGCTGAGCAGGGTTTGGGATGAGCCCCACGGCAGCTCCCCAGGGGCTCCCCATCGAGCCCTGCTGCGTGGCACAGGGGCACTGTCAGCATCCCTGCGCACGCACAGCTCCCTAGGGAGGTCACCCCTGGGGAGAAGGCCCCTAGTGGAGGCCAGCAAGAGCTCTCCCTTCTGGGCCATGAGGAATTCCTCAGAAACAGTGTCCTCCAAAGAAGGGGGAACCAAATCCTGCCTCTTCCTGCCTCTGGGGGCTTAGCAGAGCTTTCTGACTCTGTCGTTGCAGGTGCTGACTGACTTTCACCGGCTGAACCGCTGTGACTCCTGGGCCCTCGCAGCTGGTGTTGACAATAAAAGAATCTTTTCCCTCTCCTGACCGTGTCTGCCATCGTGTCTTCCGGAGTGGGGAGCTCTTGTGCTGGGAAGGACCCTTGGGGAGGAGTTTGGGATCATCCCTTGCCCCAGCACCCTTTCCAGCGGGCATCGGGGCTGAGTTGAGGAGCTTTAGGAGGAAAAGCAAAGCACAGAGCCACACAGGAGGGTGGGGTTGGAAGGGACCCGTGGAGGTCCTCTGGGCCAAGCCCTCTGCTCCAGCACGCTCATCTAGAGCAGGTTGCAGAGAACTGTGTGCCCTTGGCCTTTGAAGATCTGCAAGGACAGAGAGCCCACAACCTCCTCGGACAACCTTTGCCAGCATGGGACCACTCTGGGGGGGAACATTTGCCATTTCAATCTCTTCTTTCACTGTACCACATTCCAGAACAGCCATGACATGACCAGCTCAGGCTTGAAACCAAGTGCTGTGGCCGGCCTTCAGGGCCAGCAGGGACTGGGGGCCAGAGGGGAAGTGTTTTAGGGACGGATCGTGGGGGCCGGAGGGAGGGTTTGAGGGACGGACGCCGAGGAAGGCCTCATCCCTGCAGAGATGGCTCAGGCCCAGGGCCTGTCTTAAGGTTCAGTCTTAGTGTTAGGGCTTAAGGTTATATCTTAGGGTTAAGTCTTAGGCTTCATTCTTAGGGTTAGGTTTTAAGGTTAAGTCTTCAGGTTAAGTCTTAAAATTTATCTTAGGGATAAGTCTTTGGGTTAAGTCTTAATATTTAAGTGTTAAGGTTAAGTCTTTAGGTCAAGTCTTAAGGTTAAGTCTTAAAGTTAACTCTTAAGTTTAAGACTTATGGATTGAGTCTTGGGGTTAACTATAAAGTTTAATGCTTAAGTTTAAGTCTTAGGGTTAACCCTTAAGAGTTAAGTCTTGGGGATAAGTCTTAGGGATAACTCTTTGGGTTAAGTCTTAAAATTTAAGTCTTAGGGTTATGACTTTAGGGTCAAGTTTTAAGGTTATGTCTTAGGCTTAATTCTCAGGGTTAAGTCTTAAGGTTGAGCCTTAAGTTTAAGTCATAAGGTTAAGTCTTAGGGTGAAGTCTTAGGGTTAAATCATGAGTGTAAATCTTAAGGTTAAGTTTTAAGGTTAAATCTTTAAGGTTAAGTCTTGGGGTTAAGTCTTAATGGTACATCTTAAAGTTAAGTCTTAGCGAATGCTTAATAGTCTTAGGGTTAAATCTCAGGGTTAAGTCTCAAGGTAAAGTGTCAACGTTAAGTATCAGACTTAGGGTTAGGTCATACCTAACATAGGGTTAGGTAATGACTAGAAATTCAAAAACAGCCATGCTATTGCCCATGTTCCAGAAACACGTCTGTTCTGGCTGTTGCAAAGGCCCCAGCAATGTCCATAACTTACAGCCAATTAAATTCTTCTGTAAAAATTGTGTTAGGTTCCAGTGAAGAATTAACGGGTCGTATGAAAAATGGTAAACAGCTTCTGAAGTGCTGCTTCTTTGTGTCTTGCAGATGAGTAATACTGCAGTATTACACTGAGGCCAATAAGGTGCTCCCCTTCCATCTTCCCAAGCTGGGAACTACTCTCTACAGGATAGTATCAAAGTATACGCACATTTTAAAGTTAGGATAAACACTCTGAATTATTAACAATTAATGTTTTGCTCATATTACAGCAGTTATCCAGCTAGAGAGCACAGTGTAAGGTTTACAACCACTATTTCACAAGAAAGTACATCTAAACATACCTTAATAAGCTGGGCCAGAGAAAGAGATGCGGAAGAGTCGCCAATCTATTCAGAAAAATTAAACACATGTTCAAGTTCTGCATACAATCAGAACATAGCAAGAGTTCACCCCTACTGCTGTATGAAAGCCTGCGCTATAGCCTCTGAGCATCACTGAAAGAGCCACCTCCAAGCCAGTGGAATTTGTATTTGTTCAAAACAAAGTCCAAACCTTAAACAGCTTTACGTATGCCTACGTTGTTAATGGGAAGAAACTAAAGTAACCAACCCCTCCTGAGATCAATCTATCGCTCAGGATACCTCAGAGGGGGACCCTTGCCAAATGCTCACAACTGCTTAAAAGACGGAGGGTTAAGGAAGCTGTCCATTTTCAGCTCAAAAGGATCTAAAAAAAATATTTCCGTTTATTTGAGAAGGAAGTGTCACTACAGGAAACATTGCCAGTGCAGTTTATAAATTAATCAGTTAATAGCTCAACATTTTCTAAATGCACACAGGCACGGTTCATGAGCGCAGCATAGTTTTTGCGCTGTCTTTCATTTACTTTCATTAGACCCCAAGTTCATGAATTTCTAGGTTAAGTTATCCTAAGAGCTTACAAAGTGATCAGATCCCGTGACCTAGAGCTCGTGTAATGCCTCACACCATTCGAGTGAAGAAAAAGCAGTTATACTTACAGATGAAAACCAAACACCACCACAAAGTAATGTTTGTACTATGAGGGCTATTTTGAAATGCATTGTTGCACGTAGCATTCCACCCAAGGGCCAAATGGAGATCTAGGCCATCACTAGTCAAGTATCTCCTCGCGTTACTTATTCATGTCTTAGCAGCAGAACGACAGTGTTTTCTGAACTGAAGAAAAATGCTGCCCCTTTTCCAAATGTAAATTCAAAGTGGTGGTGTACTGAAGGGTGGCACCAAGTTCAGTGGTGCAAACCTTGAACCTGCAAGCTCTAAAAATGAGCCCACATTATCTGTACAACACACAGTCATACAAGAAATGTTCTAGCCTATTCAGTACGAAATGCAATGCGTTACTAGGCACAAATACCACTGCTCACATTAGCACCGTGCAAAAGTTGGCATTGCTCAGTTTTCACTATGCTGAATCAAATACATTGGATTTACAGCATACACTGTGTTTCACTGGAAAGTATGTTTTTATATATATATTACAAATATTATATATAAAACATTTATATTTTATATATATAAAAGAATTAGTACAAGGCTACATTTCTTAGGCTTAGGTGCAGCATGCAGAAAAAAGTTTCAGCTTGTGTTTTTACATACCTCTTTTGATGTTCTACTCGCTGGCTCAGTTTGACTTCTAGAAGAAGAAAGAAAGATGATCAGAACTTAAAATAAAGCACTCGTAACCAACATAAAGCCGTGAAAACAGTTTATAAAACCTGAGCACCAAAACACCGTGTTCTGATAGTCTTATGAATATGGAAATTTATTTCTATACATAAAGTGTGCTCTCCTGGTACATTCAGTGCAACTGAAATAAAACCCCAAATCCCATTCCTTCTTTGTCCCCAATTACTCTAAGATACAGAATACAGCAGTGCAAGAAGAAGTCCTCACATATTTTCTTTCTTCTCTCTAAGTCTCAAAACGATGAAGACTGTGCTACACTTTTCTGTTCTTAAATAGTCAGCCATCCAAATATGAAGGCACCTTCAGGCAATCTGTATAGCCCCACTATCACAAACAGGTACCAGATAGAGCACTTTGGTTTCTACACTCCCCTGACAAAACAAGAACAGGTGTCTGTAGAAAAGTGCTTCTTTGTGGAGGCCCAAGCACTGTGTTCAGGTACCCACCATCCTCTAGCCTAAAGTGACTACCAATAGCAGTAGAAACATCACCTGAAAGCAGTTCCAAGGATTTTCTGTGGTCGAGGAGGCCTGTGTTAAAAAAATAAGGAAAAAAGCCTGGATTACCAGAATTTGCTTTAAGATCATCTTGAACATGCTACAATATTTTAGGAAACACTTATGGCACACAAGCCCTTGCCGAGATTCCACATACTCATTGGTCTGTACCTGCATGCTACTCATGAATCACACATGCAACCGTCCATCAGTTAACAAACAATTCATACATCATCCAAAGCGTCCCACGAGCAGAGGCAACCCAAAGGCTGCTGTGCAAGTCCTGCACAAATAGAAAGGCTCATACTTCCTGCCACTGCTACACCACCACCAGGCTCGCAAGTACAGCCACGTACCTCCTGAACATGAGGAAGTGCGAGGAAATGCTTTAGATTACCACACCATGGTTTCTCCATCCACTTGCCTTGAGGAAGATACTACAAGGTGACTAACGCATTTCTGAAGGCCTCTCCACCGTGACACCATGCGTTCATCATTCCCAAACACTAACGACTCTACCAGTTGTTTCCACAATGTTTCCAGCTGAAGGAAGAGAAAGCTAACCTGCCCGATCCATTTGCTACTTTAGGAGAGCAGCGGCATACATCCCTGATCCCCACGGGCAGGTATTTCTTGGATCTTTGATGCTAGGGGCACCTAGCCTCTCATTTTAGGGCAGCATTCCAACACCAGGAGAGGGTGCCATCCAACCAGAAACCGAGGCGATATTGACAAGACAGCACTAAGCATCCCCATCTAAATTAACCCCCCAAACCAGGCCATGTTTAGAAGCACAGTGCTGTGGCATCCAGAAAGCCTTGGCAGCGCCTGAAAGCACTGCAACACCTACTGCAGTAATATGCCCAAAGCTTACAGGAGAGCCACATAAATTCAGGGGGTTTTGCTTGCAGATGCTTCATGGGTACTAGGATGACGCGGTACTGTTTGTTTGAGACACGCTGTAACTCGCCAGTACACTTTATGTATTGAGAACTAACATTAGAAAGACATGGCAAAACCACAAGTCAATAATATCTACTAATGGTGGAGGAGAGGTCTGTCTTGAAGAAGCCTTGAAAACATGACCATTCAAACCATGCTGATGCAGCTGATACAGAACTGGACTGGACGAATACATCGATGACAGCGATAATGCTGTAGTCAGGCTTACATTTGAGTATCTGCAATTGTAATCAGATTCTCTGTCCTCCATAAATCTGAGGAATACAGCAGTAATACCTGGAGCACAGAGAGCAGCTTAGGCTGAAAACAAACTTAGAAAGGTAACTACTAACATTTGGGAATGTGCTCAACTGCTTTCTGAGCTTCAGGTTTGGAAAAGATCAACTGTTCCTTCACCGTCCTGGCACAAAAGGCAATACGCTTTAGGATGTTGTTCTTTTTCTCTTGCCCGACATAGACATTGTCTTTAGGAATCTAATAGGAAGCACTTAAGAATGAAACTTCTTGTTTGCATGGTTTGCCAGCTGGCCACTCTCAGTCCTTCCTCTGGAGACAGCATGCAGCCCACACACACACACCCCCCTTTGGGGTGTAAGAATACCCTGCCCCCCTCCCCCAGACAAAGGAAGCAGTCAAACACGGAGACTCGGACTGCTGGCAGATGGGAACAAATCACCGGTTCACACTGCAATGTGTCTCTCCGTTTACTCTAAAAGCACTAAAAGCAAAAGCATACAATAAGGAATCTCTCTGCATAGAGGAAACAGGATGGAGAACTTGACTCTCAGAAAAACCAAGCCCAAGAACAAACCCAATTCAAACGTCTGAACAGTTACCACTGTTGGAGCTTGAATGCCACGTCCCAGCAGGCTGAAAAATCTAAGTCTGCTTTGGGACAGACACCTTCAAATCTGCCCTGTCACAACACAATTTAACAGCAGCTTTAACAAGAAAGATACAACCTGAATGCCTCCGTAAACTAACCGCCACAAAGAAGGTGAACGCACTGAAACCCCTCCCAAAGAACACAACGTGTTATGGCTACTTACCCAAGGTCTGTTTTGCCGGTAGCTTTAACTCCTCTGACGGGGACTCCCCTAACAGTTACCGATGAGTTCCCCGGAATCAGGGCATTATCATCGGTGTATTCTGGAAACAACATCAATACAGAGAAAGCATCAGTCAGTTTGTAAGAGTGATATTGACATGTCGTGACGTAGCACTTCAGGGAATCCCTTTACAGATACAAACCCAACATTTTACACACAGCGTCATGCTTTTATCGTCTCAGGTTACCTTTCCAGAAATCTTCAGGTCTGATAGTCAAACACAAGCAGCAAAATCTTTTCCATTTTTTTGGAATCGTTTCAATGCCAACAGCAAAATGGTCTCTAAAGTCACTAAAGCAGAGTCTGCTAAAGCATGAGGTTCTTTCCTGATCTCACTTACATTGCTTTTGCTCCTGTTAGCTTACAAAACCCTAGAACATGTCTCTATAACAGTGAGCACGGAAGAGGACACCCCCACCCTGCCTCCCACCTTTTCAAACACATCCCAACCATCCATTTTGCCTTCCCACCATCTTCAAAGAGAGTCCACCATCTCTTTCTTTTTTTTCCCCCAGTGATGTTTAAAATCCTGTTTACTTTTAGCTTCTATTAGCATTGCTGCTATTAAGAGATTTCCGTGATCACGCGGCCCCGAAAAATCTGAACAAGTTGGCCATCTTCACTCAAGGTTCACTGAAGGGTCTTTCCAAGATCACGTCACCATTTAGTCAGGACTCCTGCACCAAGTTATAAAACCCACGACCGTATCTCCACAGGGAAGATCTCCGAGAACCCCCTTTAGGCAGAACATCCTAGCCGAGTTCTTTCCTTCATCTTCTGAAGGTGACTTTAAGCACGTAGAGGCTGTTCAATAAAAACGGAAATTCACGGTTGTGTGTAAAACCCCAAAATCTCGCATACATGTGTATGACACTGAAATGTATTCCTTAGCTTTGCTCTGACAACCACTGGGGGATTTTTGCCTTTTCACAGGGAAGACACCCTTACAGAAGTTCCACTAAGTACCTGTGTCACAACCTGTACATCTGCCTCTACCTGCATGTCTATCTCTACCGCCGTATGACACGCGATCCCGTAACACCCCCAAGACCCCTAACACCGTGCTGTTAAGTCTCCTCACAGATACTCTCCTGAACATACTTTACCTATCTGCAGGTAAACAGCGTGCTTAGGTCCAACCACTTGAAAGGCTAGGGCCAAAGTTACAGTTACCGCAGCAGACATGTTATTCTGTTTAAGTTTTAATACATCAAACAGGAAGAGGGAAAAAACCTATGAGTACACATTGTAAAGAAAAGACTGTTGTGAGAATGTCACAGAACCACAGGAAAAAAAAAAGAAAAAAACCAAAACAAAACACCCGATAAAATTTGAATGTTTAAGGAATGGCAACGGTTTCCAAGTCTTTTTATTTCTGTCATATCCCAAAGTCTTTAATCACATGCAAGCTTTGCCAGATGGTAGATTACCAAACTGAAACAGCACGCTAAGTAATACGAAACCATTACCGTCTCTGAGAATCAAGCACCATTTCTGAGATTCAAAAGAACTTAGGGCTTCTCGAAGAACATTTCTAGGTATATTCACCATAAGTGATCTGCCATAAAACTTCAGTATTGCCCTGACACCGTTTAACACGCAGTACCAGGAAAAAAATGCACCGTTTGAAAGAAACGAAGAAATGATGCTCAATAACATCTGAATGAAAATGTCTTTGGCGTAGCAAAGAAGCTGTATTAGCAAGAAATGCCAAGTATACTTGAGACAGAACACCCGTCTACAAGATGGCTTTCCAGGGTCTGCATAGATTCTCACTCACAGATACACTCTTGATCCAAAACGTTGCTACTGAGCAGTTTCTGCAGCAGCCAAGCGCCACTTTGGCAATGCGGTGGAGTAAAAGTAGTTGAAGACAAATTTCAGTCACCAAACCCACTTTTTTCCCCTTCCAATTAGCCATCCACTCCTTTTCTATCACGTTCAGCCTTCTCTGCCGGGTTTCAAAGAAATCTGGCAGGTTTGTGATTACAAGGCATTGTCCCACATTTCCTTATCGTTTTACCTAGAAGGGTTCCCAGAAACCAAACCTCTTCCACGCGCGGTGCCGCACATCGACCCCGTACGCTGCTGTGCCTGGCTGCGCACACAGCCCTCACGCCAGCTGCCAGCGCACAACCACGGAAGAGCAGCTCTGAGGCCCCAGCACGAGTCACCGCTGCCGGCCGCGGCCCAATCGCCTCACTGGCCACCTGCGCCACCGCCAGCCGGCCGGTCCCCGCATCCCGCGCCTGCCGCCCCCAGGCGCCTTCCATGGTCTAGGCGTTGGTGACCTGCAGGTCGCAGTGAGTCGCCTTCAGCCTCTCGCGGCCTGATCTGGCGCCTGAGGTCCTGTCACCGCCAGGCTTTCAATACCTGCTCTCCCCTCCTGTCACCCCCCAGGCTGTCCCCAACAGCTGTCCTCTCCTGTACCCCTCCCCCAGGCCTGTCCCCACCTACTGTCCCCTCCTGTCACCCTCCAGGCTGCCATTGCCTGCTGTCCCCTCCTGTCACCCCCGGGCTGTCACTACCTGGTGGCATAAGCTACATAAGATAACAAGACAATAAGAAAAAAAAAAACCAAACCGAAAACCTGCTTTGGTGAACACCAAAACACCCATGACTTTCTCAGGCTCTTCACTACCCCACATGTGAGTCAAGGGACAGGGTCTCCCACAGGCTCTTTTGCGGGCACTTCCTGAAGACACCCCCACCCCCCAACCCCCACCCCACCCTGCTTTTCTACAAGTGCACAAAGAGGTTAAGAAGAGTTTCATGTCTAAGTTAAAGGAGGCAGTTTCTGAAATTAGCTTAGGTGAAAAAAGCAAGGTGGTGTATTCATGGATTTTCTCCTCTGCAAAGCCATGAAGAAAACATGAACCGCACTCCCCAAAGGCAAAGGAGCAAACTGAGGGAGAGCAGCTCACTGGCGCCTTTCAGAGCTTCAACAGTCTGGAGAAACGGGAAAAAAACCCATGCAAAGATAAAGAGCAGCCAAGATGCACTTTTATAAAATGCACATTGGGGCCTGTTCCAGATCTCAGAATGACTTTCAGTATTGCTTTGCATGACTATTAGACCAAGGCCTAAAGTGGCGTACTAGCTTCTGCTTGCCGGGGCACGGTAAGATCACTCAAACGAGCGACAAGGTAACAAGTAAACACCAGAGGCAATAGCGGAGCTTACCGTTTCCCTCCACTGGTGACCAGCTGTACATAAACCAGCTTAACCAGCCTCCCTAAGGGTGGCTCTAAAGTCGCTGAAAAGGAAAAAAAAGAAGGTAAGTGCTTAGCCTGAAATGCAAAGGCACCATCTTGGCTCCCAGGCAGGTGGCACAGATGGCCCAACAGGGTCATGTCCCCACCTTCCAGGGAAGATAAAAAAAGCGCAGGACGTCTTAGTGGGGTGGGTTTGTTGCATCCTTTCCGTTTGCTGAAAGCCTGAGGAAGGATGTATTCCACGGTAGGACCGGTGGCACTTTAGACCTGAGGTTAAAAAAGTGCTGCACTTCAGTGACGCTCCCCAAGCTGCTTTCACCACCAAACAGAAAAAGATTTGCTTTCTCCAGTATGGTGGGAATGATACCATAAAGTCGGTCAGGGAGAAAAACCCTCTAAGCCTTGCTTGCAAGTTTCAGAAGGCCGGCATTCTTTATGGCAGTGCTGGGAGCACGGGGGAATGTTTCCTCTGAGCGTGCTCACCCAGTTCCTCGAGGGTACGCACTATGGACAGCAGAGCACTTGCACACTCATAGCGCATTACACATGCATTTTCAGTCAGGCACGGGATGGGTTACAAGTTGCTTGCTTTAATGCAAACGAGCACACACCCTCAGACAGCACTGCTGAGGTTTTTTACTAGCTCCCCGTGCTCCCCAAGCGGGGCCTTGCCCTCTCTCGGGGGGCTATCTGAGTCAGAGGTCACGATCTCCCCCCACAACAATTACCTTTGTCCGAATTCCAACCAACATTCTGCGGATCGCAGCACTCTTATCGGCTTGTCTCCTCCTGCGACCACAACGTCCTCACCCAGAGGCTCTTTCTGCATCACTGAAGAGAACGCCGATCTTTTCCCCATCCATTCTTTGTTCCCCATCCTTCTCAAGGCTGACTCCCTGCATGAGAGGTCCCTTAATTCGTCACTTCTAACAGCTTTAGAGAGTCAGCTTGGCCTAACCTTTGTGCGCAGGTGTGTTTAACGTAGAGCTACACAGCAAATCAGAGCGTGGTAACCGGGGAGCTCAGACATCTTGTCCCTTTGCCGAGCCAGCAGCCTTCCCTTAACAGAATCCCTGGACATAAACGTATACACAGTGGAATCTATACAGTGGCATCAAACGTCCCGCCAGACACCACAACCTCTGTCCCTGGCATGGCCCAACTGCCCAGCACCACCAGACCACTCTGGCCCAAACACCATAAGGCAATGGTTCCCACCTGACAACAGCAAGTCGAGGAACATTTTTTTTTTTTCCTAAATAGAGAGAGTTTTACTTCGTATGCTGCCGACTACATCAAATTCTGTTTTGCTGGCTGACTGGATAGACAGCAAAGCTGAACTCCACATCAAATATAATCAAATCTATCAAGTATATCACATAATGGAATATATCAAATGCAGTTTCTTATATTGCAATAAAAGAAAATAGCATGCAATATGATAAAAGGAACCAGTGGCAGTTACTGTGAGCGATATGATAAAAGAGCAACAGGAGCGAAGCATCCATTTGTTATCCCAAAGTGTTAACGTGACTAAGGAAAGGAGACATCACCAATTAACACCCCAACAACACCCAGGCCCACCCTTCGGCTGGGAGCCCCCTTGCAGCCAGTGCCAGGAGTCTCTCGGGAGCTGGGAAATTCCCCTGGAGAAGGTACCAGGAAGGAATTCTCTTGCTGCTTCCCACCGTGCATGGTAGCCATGTGAGGCACAGCACAAGAGTTCTGCTCCCTGCTTTCTCTGGTGAGAAAATTGACACAGCACTTTTGAACTCATGGCCTGGGAAACCATGAACCAAAAAACATGGCCTGGGGAAGTGCAGGGCTGCTCCCCTGGAGAGGGTTCCAGAAGGAATTTTATTGCTGCTTCTCACCATGTCCTTGCAGCCACGTCAGGCACAGCAGAGAAATTGTGCACCCTGCTCTCTGTGGGGAGAAACTGGACACCTTTACACTGGCAATAATGCACAGCCCAAAAAACTCACCTTGACAAAGTGCAGCCCTGCTCCCCTGGAGAAGGTGGCAGGAAGGAATTCTCTTGCTGCTTCTCACCCTGCCCTGGCAGCCATGTCAGGCACAGCACAAAAGTGCTGCTCCCTGCTTTCCGTGGTGAGCAAAAATTAATCCCTCAGCAGTGCAGTCGTTAAGATCCAAAAAAAGTCCCTTTGGCAAAGTACAGCACTCCTCCCATAAAGAAGGTTCCAGGAAGGAATTCTCTTGCTGTTCTCACCCTGCCCTGGCAGCCATGTGAGGCACAGCACAAAAGTTCACCTCCCTACTTCCTGTGGTGAGAAATTTGACCCAAACATTTTGCACTCATGCAGAACCAGTGCTCACTTTGTGAAAGGGCAGCACTGCTCCCCTGGAGAAGGGGCCAGGAAGGAATCCTCTTGCTGTTTCTCACCCTGCCCTGGCACCCATGTGAGGAACAGCACAGCACAAAAGTTCTGCTCCCTGCTTTCTGTGGTGAGCAAAACTGACCCTTCAGAGCTGCAGACCTTAAGAGCCAAAAAAAAATACATCTTGGGAAAGGGCAGCACTGTTCCCCTGGAGCAGGTGCCAGGAAGGAATTTTCTTGCTGTTTCTCACTCTGTCCTTGCAGCCATGTGAGGCACAGCACAAATGTTCTGCTCCCTAATAGCTGTGTTCTGAAAATGAACCCCTCACATTTGCAATCGTATAGAGCCAAAAAACCCCTCACCTTGACAAGTGCAGCACTGCTCCCCTGGAGAAGGTTCCAGGAAGAAACTCACTTGCTGTTTCTCACCGTGCCCTGGCCGCCATGTGAGGCACAGCAGAAAAGTGCTGCTCCCTGCTTTCTGAAGTTGGCAAAATTGACCGTTTATAGTTCTACTCATGTAGAGACAGGACTTTCTTATTCAAAAGCAAAACCCAAAAAGCCACGTAGCCGTGGGAAACCCTTTATCCTTCCGTGTGGCTGGTGACTTCCCATGGCTCTTCCGCAAGGCAGGAGAAACAACCATGAATTTGGAAGCCCACGTAAATTCAAGTACACTTAGTCCTCTGACAGTCACTACTTATGGGCCAGCAGTCCTCTCACCCCTCCACAGATCTGCCTCTTAGTCCTCTAGCAGTCATCCTCCATGGAGGGACCACAAGTCCTCCATACCTACCTACCAACTCACCAGAAATGAGTCAGACCACACCAGAAGTGACACTGCCTGACCTGCAGGAGATATACTAGGCCTGTAACGATGGTTTCAAGACAGAAAAAAACACCACCGTCCACCAGCACAGCAGAAAAACAACCAGAAGAAACTTGGTACACAAACCAGAGGCCCCCATGCAAACCCTACAAAGGCAAAATAGCTGAAAAAAGGCACTCTCCACAAAAAAAAAAAATCACCACACAGAACACATGATAAAAATGCCATAACCCCAGGAACACAGGGCCAACAAACACAGGTTCTGTCCATAACAATAACACACTTTGACACTAACTCGCCTGACCTCTGGCACACCATAACCTTGTTGCCCCCAAACCACAGCACACTGTAGCCCTAAGGCAACACAAAATGGAACGCAAAGTCCCTGAAGATCTCCGCCAGGGCCTTCAAATGGTCCCTGACCTCAGGCATCACAACCTTGAAGTGGAAGCCAGATGGATGCACCATAACATCACCGGCAGCCATCTTCACACCCTGAAACAGTGCCTGGGCTAAACGCTGCTGGGGACAGAGGCTGAGGCACTTGGAGGCTTTGAGCCGGCCAGCCACCACAACAGGGTTTCAGCTCATCATTTCTGTGTCAGAGCCACCAGGCAGGTGGCCCCATCCTCCCAGAGAGACCGCTCAGGGCACCTGTACCCAGCTCCAGGGGGCTGGATACACAGCCTCGGATCCATGGGGGGAGGGGTGCTTTAATCCTGGGAGCAGGATTTGTAACAGTGCCCCTGAGGAGGAAAGCCTCCTCAGGCCTGGAAGCCTGAGAGACATCCCTGCGCTGCTCCACTTGTCACCAAAAGCAGGGTCTGAGGAAGGCTGCTTTGGGGCCCGTCGAGGGAACCAGCTCCCCTGGGCTGCTCGGTGGCCACCAGCTGCCGTTGCTGTCACGCAGGTCTCAGTGCTGCTCTGCAGTCGGCCGTCACCTCCCTGCGCGACACTCTCCAGCGCAGCACACGTCTGCACTGGCTCTCCCTGGAGACAAAGATCACAAGCGAGGGATGGGCTTGGCTTTGCCCCCAGCCCCAGGCTGCCCCCAGAGAGACCTGCCACCCCCGCCCCAGCTGTGCGATGTGGGCACCACGTGCAGCTGCAGACGTGGGTCAGGGCAGCTGTGGGCAGGGGGCAAGCCCCGTGGCGGTGCCCCCGGCACTGGCAGCAGGCAGAGCTGGGGAGAGCGAGGGGCAGCCCAGGGCAGCCGGCAGCTGGCGGCGGGGCCCGGCAGGGTGCAGCACCCTCAGCAATGCCCGGCTCCTTGCGCCTCGGCCCCAGGGCTGCAGCGCAGGGCTGGCCCCAGCCGGGGCTGGGCTGGGAACAGCCAGGCAGGGCCCCTGGCAGCCCCGGCACGCACCTGCTCCTTGCATGTAGCAGCCTGATCCATTGAAAACAACCCCGTGGCATCCAGAGAAGAGCCCTGCGGGCCCTGCCCTGGGCCTGAGCCATCTCTGCAGGGATGAGGCCTTCCTCGGCGTCCGTCCCTCAAACCCTCCCTCCGGCCCCCACGATCCGTCCCTAAAACACTTCCCCTCTGGCCCCCAGTCCCTGCTGACCCTGAAGGCCGGCCACAGCACTTGGTTTCAAGCCTGAGCTGGTCATGTCATGGCTGTTCTGGAATGTGGTACAGTGAAAGAAGAGATTGAAATGGCAAATGTTCCCCCCCAGAGTGGTCCCATGCTGGCAAAGGTTGTCCGAGGAGGTTGTGGGCTCTCTGTCCTTGCAGATCTTCAAAGGCCAAGGGCACACAGTTCTCTGCAACCTGCTCTAGATGAGCGTGCTGGAGCAGAGGGCTTGGCCCAGAGGACCTCCACGGGTCCCTTCCAACCCCACCCTCCTGTGTGGCTCTGTGCTTTGCTTTTCCTCCTAAAGCTCCTCAACTCAGCCCCGATGCCCGCTGGAAAGGGTGCTGGGGCAAGGGATGATCCCAAACTCCTCCCCGAGGGTCCTTCCCAGCACAAGAGCTCCCCACTCCGGAAGACACGATGGCAGACACGGTCAGGAGAGGGAAAAGATTCTTTTATTGTCAACACCAGCTGCGAGGGCCCAGGAGTCACAGCGGTTCAGCCGGTGAAAGTCAGTCAGCACCTGCAACGACAGAGTCAGAAAGCTCTGCTAAGCCCCCAGAGGCAGGAAGAGGCAGGATTTGGTTCCCCCTTCTTTGGAGGACACTGTTTCTGAGGAATTCCTCATGGCCCAGAAGGGAGAGCTCTTGCTGGCCTCCACTAGGGGCCTTCTCCCCAGGGGTGACCTCCCTAGGGAGCTGTGCGTGCGCAGGGATGCTGACAGTGCCCCTGTGCCACGCAGCAGGGCTCGATGGGGAGCCCCTGGGGAGCTGCCGTGGGGCTCATCCCAAACCCTGCTCAGCACCAGCCCTCGCCGGCCCTTGCCAGCCAGCTGGGCTGACTTAGGGCCGTGTTCAGACTCGGGAAAGATGGGCAGCAGCGCCTGGTACGCACCTGGCCTTCCTGACGTGCTGCACCTTCCTGAATTTTCTCAGGTTTGGGCCCGCAAAGTCATTTCCTCTCTTCTCCGTTTTATTTTTGCTGTGCTGTCCCTCTCCTCTGCCCAGATTTCTTTTCTCTTTCTTTGTCTCGAGTTTTCCTTCTCCTGGTGGGATCCTGAAAAACTTTCCACCCCACAGCGTGATGAGAGGGGGAAAGCCCCAAGCCCCTGCAGTGAGCTCTCAGGTCAGGCAAGGGGAGCTCTTCCTACCTGGTTTCCTGGGGCAGGCTGGTCAGTTGTTGCAGGCATGCCGGGGACTCTGCCGTGCCCTCGGGGGTGGCTGGAGGCAAATCTGGAGGTGCCTAAACCAGAAACGTGGGAGGTAACGGGTGGCAAGTAAGGGCCTGGGGTAGTGAGGGCCTGACTGCCAAATTGCCATCTTAGCTCTACAGAGGAGATGCTGGTTTGCATCATGCACATTTTGCACAGTCCAGCCACTGCAGCCTAGACTTGATGAAGCTGCGATGGAATAGGATCTGAGCAAAAGCCCTCTCAAGGTGACAGCTACTCCCTTCTGTCCTTTTGTGGGTGTTTTGTAGGTATGTTTTGTTTGATGAAGCAGATCATACTTCATGAAATGCATTCCAGAAACAGCCTTTCCAGTTTTCCTTAACACGTACCACGCTGGGGGGAGAGGAGGAGCCCCAAAGGCACAAGAGAGCGGCTGCCAGGAGGAGGCCCAGCGGCTGCTTGGCCTCCTGGGAAATTACTGTCCCACTTGAGACATGTTGTCCCAGTGTCTGTGGAGCTGCCGTACCTCTGCCGCTTTGGGCCCTGCCCCTGTGTCTCCCCCAGCTCCTCTGTCGATGTCCAGCAGAGAGGCGTCTGCATCCAGAAAGGCTTCTGCCGGACGCTGGGTGTCTGCTGTGCCTGCAGGGCCACTTTGCTCTTCGCACTGCAGCTCTGGAAAGCAAAAGCACGTGCAGCAGCGCGACTTCTTGGAAGTCAAGTACATCTCAAGCAAAGCCCAGCCAAGCCCTACACCGCTTGTCTCCTCAACGTTGAGGTTTCTGGCATCCCGAGCCCCAGTGTCTGTGACAAGCCTCAGCCCCTCCTCCTACCTGTGCGCCTGTCCATGGGTGCTGGCACCTCCTCGGCTGATGGAGGGGAGAGGCCGGCCACCTCCCCCCCAAAGATGTCCCCGCAGTTTTCAATGAGGAACTCCACCAGCACGTTCACCTGCAGACATGAAAGCCTTGGTCTCAAGCCAGGTGCCTGCAGACATGTCAAGCAGCCTTTCCCACTGCTGACCCTTTGTCTGCGCAGGTGGCTGCGGCTGGGGGTTGCTCTTCCAGGCACCCAGCCCACCAGCCCTGGCTCAAGGGAGGAGGCAGCCAGGGACCTCTCAACAGCCAAGCTCCGATGGGCCGGGAAGGCAGCAGCCGGCTGCTGGGTAGGGCGTACCTTCTCGGTCACTGCCAGCATGGCCTGCAGCGGGAGCAGGTCCTCGTTGGGTGGGCTCAGCAGGTTGGGCCCGATGCAGATGGCCAGGTTGCTGCAGCTCATTCTGCTGGTGGCTGCGTTGTGGCCGATGTGCTGCAGCAGGGCCATCAGCCGCTTCAGGAGGAGGAGATTGGCCACAGGCAACTTGTCAGCCACCCTGAGGGAAGAGGAAGACAAGGCTGATGAAGCAGAGGGTGCCCACAGCCGTCCCTGCAGCTGGCCCCAGGCGGGTGGGAGCCAGCAGCCGTGTTGCACAGCTTTGCAGCTGCCCGAAAAGACAGCTTTCTGAGGAACCCATGCCTTTGCAGGCAGGTCCCAGAACTCTCCCGGTCCCTGCTCAACAGGCCGGCGGCTGCCCACACTTACGCTTTCAGCTCCTCCACCTTGGCCTGCTTGCTGGCCCTCTCCATGGCTGCCATCCAGTCCTCGTAGAGGTCGATGACGAGGAGCTTGGTGGGGATGCTTCGCAGGAATTCCTGCAATGCCAAGGGCTGCAGGTGAGCCTTTGAACGCTGCAGGCCAGCCAGGAGCTCCTCCAGCTGCAGCTCAGAAGCGCTCACCTTCAAGATGACGGCCAGCAGCAGTGCAGGCTGGCTTCCCACATCGACTTCCGTGCCGCGGTCCAGGGCCTCGCGTAGCTGCCGAAGTTCTGTGCCGCCGGCAGCTCTGCGGAATATCCCCTCCGTCGTCGGTCCTTCCTGGTGCAGGACAGCCAGCAGCTCCTGCAAGAGATGCAGGACAGTGGCTTGGCTGAGGAGCTGCCCTGCAGCAGCGGTGGCCATGGCCAGCGCTCTTCCCCAGGCTGGGCTCTGTCCTCCTGCAAAGGGGCTGGGAGCAGAGAAGCGTGAGCCATGGGCAGAGAGCCCAATTCCCCAGTACCTGGAGCCAGGGGACGCTGCCTGTGGACTGAGTGGGGGGCTGGGGACCCCGTGTCCAGGCTGGCTTACCTGGATGGGCCGGGGCAGCGTGTTGTCCTCCCCACAGAGGGCTGCCAGGGGCTGCCCAAAGAGCGCCCTGCTGCAGCCGGAGCCCGCCTGCCCTGGTGCCTGGGCAGCGGCCGGGGTGCGCCGTAGAGCAAAGGGCCAGGGCAGCCCCATCCTCCTCCTGCTGCTGCTGCTGCTCCCTCCTGCTGCAAAGGAAAACAGAGTAAGACGCCATCAACGGAGAACCCCAGGCCAGCGGTCCCAGAGCCTGCCCTGCCCTGCTCTGTCCTGCCCGCAGCGCGATGCTGTGTAGTGCGGCAGGACAGGCAGGGAGCCAGCAGCTGGAACCGTGGCTTTGGCCCAGCAGCTGTGGCTTGGAGGCTGCCGAGAGCTGGTGTGCCACCAGGACAGCCTGTCCCAGCCCTTGCCCTGCCCTCCTGCAAGCTGTGGGCAGCCGCAGAGGCTCTGTGTCCTGCAGAAGCTCATGCAGCGGCCGCTCTCCAGCAGGTGTCCTTGCTAGTCCAGGTGCTGTCCTCCCGTGCGGTGCCCAACCTGCATGGCGACACTCAGGGGACAAGTGAGCACAGTTCAATCCACTGCAGGAGGCTGCCTTTCTTTCCCAAACTCACCTGGCTCGTGGCAAAGTCCCCCTGCGTTTGCAGATGGGGCCGTCGCAGGCCCTTGCTTGGGATGAGCCTGCAAGAACCAAGAATCGGGCTGCGCTTGGAGAGCAGCCCCGCAGCAGAAAGGGCCAGCGGCGAGCTGCCCCCCGGCACCAGCAGCCTGAGCATGGCAGAGCTGGGACCCTCTGGCCTCCCAGGCTCTCTGCCCCGTGCGGCAGGTTTCGTCCCAGCTCCGCCAGCCAGCCAGTACGTACCAGCGTTCCTGGTGTCTCCCCAACCCCCTCTGCTGCGGAGTGGTACTGTGGGAACCCCCGCCCTCCTGCACATGGTCACCCCACTGGCTGCACATCCCAGCACAGCCAGAGATGGGTGCAAGGCAGCCATTCTCACCTCTGCCTGTGCCTCCATCAGCCTCTCCAGGCTCCTGGCGCGCACTGTCCTCCACTGGGCGGGAGAGAAGGAGGGGAAGAAGGTGAGCAGCCATGGGTCTGCTGCTCGGCTGCAGGAGCAGTGCTTGGGGACAGGGCCCAGAGCAGAGAGACACTCACGGCGTGGCGGCGGCTCAGCTCCTTCTCCAGGAGCTTGATGGATGTTAGGCGGGTGACGCGGGCTCCCGTGCGTCCTTCTGGTGTCCTGTGCACCGGGAAGGGAGAGGGAGAGAGCTGGGTGAGCCCCAAGCCGTCTCTTGTCTCTTGTCAGGCAGCTGTGCGCGAGAGCTGCCTGCAGCCCCAGGGGCACCTTCCCCAGCTGGGGGCTGTGTTCCCCCGTGGGCCCAGCTTCTCCTGGAGCACCCCCCCCCCCCGGCTTACCCCAGCAGCGTGGCCACCCACAGCTCCTTCAGTGCCTGGGAGCTGCAGAAAGAGAGGAGAGACAGCGTCAGGCCCTGCTGCCCCCAGCCCTGGGCAAAGGTGGGGGCCTGCACAGCCCTGCCCCGTGGGGCAGGACAGAGGCGCTGTCCAAGCCCTGGGTCGCTCTGTCCTGCCTGAGCAGCTGTATTTGCCCTTCCCTTCTGGGGGCCAAAAGGTGACGAGGGGATGCAGGATGGGGAAGCATCCCCCATCCCTCCCTCCCTGCCACTGAGCTGCCTGCTCCCTGCCCAGGCTCTGCACGCAAGGCAGAGGCCAGTCTTCACGGGATGGCGTGGGCACGGCTGGGAAGCTCTCCTGCCCGACCACGACTCACCCAAAAGTGGCAATGCAGGAGCCGGTGGGCCAGGCGAGGATGACAGAGGTGCTGTCCTCATCGGTGCCTTGCTCCTCCTCCTCCTGTCCCTCCTGCCCCGCAGCCTCCTTCCCGCTGCTGAGCACCCACAGCTGGTCCAGGGCCAGGCAGAGCTGTGGGCGCAGGCTGGTGCCATGTCTGCAGAGAGCAGAAGCCGGCCCTGAGCTGGAGCGGGGCTCCTTGGGCTGGGTCCCCACGCGCAGAGCCCTGTCCCCCACCTGCCCTTGGGACGGACGTTGGTGCCTCCAGCACCGAGGGGCCGGGGCCTGGGGCTGGTGCCAGGGTGTCCCTGGGCCGGGGCTGGGGGGAAGGATCTGGGCTCTGAGGGTCTTACCGCAACTTGGCGACCACCAGTTTCTTGTGGAGGAGGAGCAGGCGCCTCTGGCTCCTCTTGCGGCCCCGGGTCAGCCGCACGTCTGCGCTCAGCACCGGCTCGGCGTCGCTGAGAGCCTCCCTGCAGAGCAGAGAGCGGCGGGCATGAGCAACGTCAGTGCTGCGTGGCCCAGCTGTGCCCGCGTGTCCCCGAGCCCTGGGGGAGCCCACCTGGAGCTGCAGCAGCAGCTGGCCTGGCCCATCCTGCCCGGGAGAGGAGGGCCCTGGCCGTGCAGCGAGGAGGGGGCCCAGCCGGCGACGGGGAGGCTGGGAAGCGGGGTGCTGGTGCTGTGGCAGCGCTGCTGGGCCAGAGGCTGCCTCCTGCCAGCGCCGCTGCGTGCCAGCACAGCTCTGCCCTGCTGCCTGTGGTGGCCGTGGGCTCCCCGTGACCAACGGTCTGAGCCCAACGGAAAGTGGGTGGGGCCTGCGGGGGCGGGGCTGGGGCCCTCTCCAGTATGGCCGGCCCTGCCTTGCCCGGGGGAGCCCCGAGCAGGACAGGGCAGGGGGCAAGGGCCACCTCCCTGCGCCTGCGGCCAGCGCTTTCACCTGGCTTTTTGACAGGGTCCCGCTCAATAAAAGAAGCTGTTTTTCCTAGAGATGACCATTGTGGCTAGAGGCAGACTCCTCTTGGTGGAGGCCGGCCTAGCCGTTGGAAGGCCTCTGGCACACAGGCCGTGCTAGGCCTCAGGCCCCAAGGCGCTGGAATTGGAGCAGGCCCACCGGGAGGAAAAACTTCCATCTTTACCAAAAGACGGGGGGACTAGCAGCAGTAAAGAGCCGCTCGGGTCCTGCCAGGCGCCACAGGGAAATGAAAGGTGTGGTGAGCTTCGGCAGGAATTGTGGTGCCCCTGGAGCACCACCCTTGCTTGGGAAGGCTTTATCCCACCTGGGTGTTAAGGCTTCACCCTTGGCGATCAGGGCTGGATGAGCACCACCCGGGAGCCCCTGCCCTGTTAGCCATGACCTTCACCCAGCCGGTGGCCAACACGGCCAGGGGCGAGTTTGTGGGGTAGGCCATGACCATGGCAAAGAAGGGACCCGTAGCCAGCTTTTGATGGCCCGTGTCTGGTTTCACTGTTGACCCTAAGCAATGCCTTGCTTCAAATAGAAGCGATGCAGAGAGTTACACACCCGCCCTTTTCAGGAAAAATGCAGGACATCAGAGACATGTAGCAAGTTCTCTGCTGGCTGTTGTACACTGCAGCAAGAAGCAGCGTGGGTCCAGTGGCTAATGCTGGAAGGGGAATTCAGCACTTCTGGGAAAGGGATATAAAGGCACTCTTGTGGGCCAGGCTGGGATTGGGGAGGCTGGGTGGGTGTCTGGGGTCCCAGCTTTCCTGCAGTGCTGACTGTGTGCCTGCTGCTTGCTCTTCCCTGCAACGCCGGTTGCATCCACCTGCTGGGGCTGTGCTTGGGAAGGGCACCGGGGGTGAGCAAGCCCATGGGAGAGGGCTGGGGGGAAGCTCTTCTCCAGAGATCTACCAGAAACTGTCCAGAGCATCCGAGAGGATGCTCTGTGTGACAAGGGAAGGTGCCCGTTGGTCCAATGTATGGAGCCTGCAGGGCTCCCATCAGGGTCCTTTGACCTACCCATCCTCCAGCCAGCAATCCAGGTGCCCCTGGGGGGTCCCATGTTGGTCTCCTGAGGTACCCTTTAGCCCCGGTGAAGGTGTCATGCCTCAGTGTGTGCTTGCAGGGCATGTTTCCTTCCTGCTGACAAGGGCGGAATTGCAGTTAAATGCCCCTGGGCGATCCCGAGCCAAAAGCAGATTTTTTTCTATGGGCCACACTGCTTTGCAGTCCATGTGTGTGGTTCAGCTCCTGCATGGGAGCTGAGGACACGAGGTGACCTAGCTCTGAAGCTGGCCACTCTTGCTCCAGGCAACTCCAGTTGCTTGCGTTTTCCTTCAGCTTCCCCAGCCTGATGATCTCCACTGTCACCTCCTCCCTGTCCTACAAGAAGTATCCCTCTCCAGGCCATTAGGACAGTGGCACAGCACTCAGAATCCAGATCACTGGTAGAGAAGTAGGACAGAGGAAAAGAGAAGTTCTCCTTTGAAAGAAATCCTTGTTTGTCCTCCTTTAGCTACCAGTGGATGAAAAATACGGGGACAGAATTTCAGGCCAGCCACAGCACTGGCTTTCAAGCCTGAGCTTGTAATGTCATGGCTGTTCTGGAATGTGGTACAGTGAAATGAGAGATAGAAATGGCAAATTTTCCCCCCCAGAGCGGTCAAATGCTGGCAGAGGTTGTCCAAGGAGGGTGTGCAGCCTCTGTCCTTGCAGATCTTCAAAGGCCAAGGGCACACATTTCTCTGCGACCTGCTCTAGGTGAGCGTGATGGAGCAGAGGGCTTGGCCCAGAGGACCTCCACGGGTCCCTTCCAACCCCACCCTCCCGTGTGGCTCTGTGCTTTGCTTTTGCCCTGGCGGAGATCTTCAGGGACTTTGCGTTCCATTTTGTGTTGCCTTAGGGCTACAGTGTGCTGTGGTTTGGGGGCAACAAGGTTATGGTGTGCCAGAGGTCAGGCGAGTTAGTGTCAAAGTGTGTTATTGTTATGGACAGAACCTGTGTTTGTTGGCCCTGTGTTCCTGGGGTTATGGCATTTTTATCATGTGTTCTGTGTGGTGATTTTTTTTTTTTGTGGAGAGTGCCTTTTTTCAGCTATTTTGCCTTTGTAGGGTTTGCATGGGGGCCTCTGGTTTGTGTACCAAGTTTCTTCTGGTTGTTTTTCTGCTGTGCTGGTGGACGGTGGTGTTTTTTTCTGTCTTGAAACCATCGTTACAGGCCTAGTATATCTCCTGCAGGTCAGGCAGTGTCACTTCTGGTGTGGTCTGACTCATTTCTGGTGAGTTGGTAGGTAGGTATGGAGGACTTGTGGTCCCTCCATGGAGGATGACTGCTAGAGGACTAAGAGGCAGATCTGTGGAGGGGTGAGAGGACTGCTGGCCCATAAGTAGTGACTGTCAGAGGACTAAGTGTACTTGAATTTACGTGGGCTTCCAAATTCATGGTTGTTTCTCCTGCCTTGCGGAAGAGCCATGGGAAGTCACCAGCCACACGGAAGGATAAAGGGTTTCCCACGGCTACGTGGCTTTTTGGGTTTTGCTTTTGAATAAGAAAGTCCTGTCTCTACATGAGTAGAACTATAAACGGTCAATTTTGCCAACTTCAGAAAGCAGGGAGCAGCACTTTTCTGCTGTGCCTCACATGGCGGCCAGGGCACGGTGAGAAACAGCAAGTGAGTTTCTTCCTGGAACCTTCTCCAGGGGAGCAGTGCTGCACTTGTCAAGGTGAGGGGTTTTTTGGCTCTATACGATTGCAAATGTGAGGGGTTCATTTTCAGAACACAGCTATTAGGGAGCAGAACATTTGTGCTGTGCCTCACATGGCTGCAAGGACAGAGTGAGAAACAGCAAGAAAATTCCTTCCTGGCACCTGCTCCAGGGGAACAGTGCTGCCCTTTCCCAAGATGTATTTTTTTTTGGCTCTTAAGGTCTGCAGCTCTGAAGGGTCAGTTTTGCTCACCACAGAAAGCAGGGAGCAGAACTTTTGTGCTGTGCTGTTCCTCACATGGGTGCCAGGGCAGGGTGAGAAACAGCAAGAGGATTCCTTCCTGGCCCCTTCTCCAGGGGAGCAGTGCTGCCCTTTCACAAAGTGAGCACTGGTTCTGCATGAGTGCAAAATGTTTGGGTCAAATTTCTCACCACAGGAAGTAGGGAGGTGAACTTTTGTGCTGTGCCTCACATGGCTGCCAGGGCAGGGTGAGAACAGCAAGAGAATTCCTTCCTGGAACCTTCTTTATGGGAGGAGTGCTGTACTTTGCCAAAGGGACTTTTTTTGGATCTTAACGACTGCACCGCTGAGGGATTAATTTTTGCTCACCACGGAAAGCAGGGAGCAGCACTTTTGTGCTGTGCCTGACATGGCTGCCAGGGCAGGGTGAGAAGCAGCAAGAGAATTCCTTCCTGCCACCTTCTCCAGGGGAGCAGTGCTGCAGTTTGCCAAGGTGAGGTTTTTGGGCTCTGCGCAATTTCAAAGGTGAGGGGTCCATTTTCTGACCACAGAAAGCAGGGAGCAGAACATTTGTGCTGTGCCTGACATGGCTGCCAGGGCAGGGTGAGAAGCAGCAAGAGAATTCCTTCCTGCCACCTTCTCCAGGGGAGCAGGGCTGCACTTTGTCAAGGTGAGTTTTTTGGGCTGTGCATTATTGCCAGTGTAAAGGTGTCCAGTTTCTCCCCACAGAGAGCAGGGTGCACAATTTCTCTGCTGTGCCTGACGTGGCTGCAAGGACATGGTGAGAAGTAGCAATAAAATTCCTTCTGGAACCCTCTCCAGGGGAGCAGCCCTGCACTTCCCCAGGCCATGTTTTTTGGTTCATGGTTTCCCAGGCCATGAGTTCAAAAGTGCTGTGTCAATTTTCTCACCAGAGAAAGCAGGGAGCAGAACTCTTGTGCTGTGCCTCACATGGCTACCATGCACGGTGGGAAGCAGCAAGAGAATTCCTTCCTGGTACCTTCTCCAGGGGAATTTCCCAGCTCCCGAGGGACTCCTGGCACTGGCTGCAAGGGGGCTCCCAGCCGAAGGGTGGGCCTGGGTGTTGTTGGGGTGTTAATTGGTGATGTCTCCTTTCCTTAGTCACGTTAACACTTTGGGATAACAAATGGTTGCTTCTCTCCTGTTGCTCTTTTATCATATCGCTCACAGTAACTGCCACTGGTTCCTTTTATCATATTGCATGCTATTTTCTTTTATTGCAATATAAGAAACTGCATTTGATATATTCCATTATGTGATATACTTGATAGATTTGATTATATTTGATGTGGAGTTCAGCTTTGCTGTCTATCCAGTCAGCCAGCAAAACAGAATTTGATGTAGTCGGCAGCATACGAAGTAAAACTCTCTCTATTTAGGAAAAAAAAAAAAATGTTCCTCGACTTGCTGTTGTCAGGTGGGAACCATTGCCTTATGGTGTTTGGGCCAGAGTGGTCTGGTGGTGCTGGGCAGTTGGGCCATGCCAGGGACAGAGGTTGTGGTGTCTGGCGGGACGTTTGATGCCACTGTATAGATTCCACTGTGTATACGTTTATGTCCAGGGATTCTGTTAAGGGAAGGCTGCTGGCTCGGCAAAGGGACAAGATGTCTGAGCTCCCCGGTTACCACGCTCTGATTTGCTGTGTAGCTCTACGTTAAACACACCTGCGCACAAAGGTTAGGCCAAGCTGACTCTCTAAAGCTGTTAGAAGTGACGAATTAAGGGACCTCTCATGCAGGGAGTCAGCCTTGAGAAGGATGGGGAACAAAGAATGGATGGGGAAAAGATCGGCGTTCTCTTCAGTGATGCAGAAAGAGCCTCTGGGTGAGGACGTTGTGGTCGCAGGAGGAGACAAGCCGATAAGAGTGCTGCGATCCGCAGAATGTTGGTTGGAATTCGGACAAAGGTAATTGTTGTGGGGGGAGATCGTGACCTCTGACTCAGATAGCCCCCCGAGAGAGGGCAAGGCCCCGCTTGGGGAGCACGGGGAGCTAGTAAAAAACCTCAGCAGTGCTGTCTGAGGGTGTGTGCTCGTTTGCATTAAAGCAAGCAACTTGTAACCCATCCCGTGCCTGACTGAAAATGCATGTGTAATGTGCTATGAGTGTGCAAGTGCTCTGCTGTCCATAGTGCGTACCCTCGAGGAACTGGGTGAGCACGCTCAGAGGAAACATTCCCCCGTGCTCCCAGCACTGCCATAAAGAATGCCGGCCTTCTGAAACTTGCAAGCAAGTCTTAGAGGGTTTTTCTCCCTGACCGACTTTATGGTATCATTCCCACCATACTGGAGAAAGCAAATCTTTTTCTGTTTGGTGGTGAAAGCAGCTTGGGGAGCGTCACTGAAGTGCAGCACTTTTTTAACCTCAGGTCTAAAGTGCCACCGGTCCTACCGTGGAATACATCCTTCCTCAGGCTTTCAGCAAACGGAAAGGATGCAACAAACCCACCCCACTAAGACGTCCTGCGCTTTTTTTATCTTCCCTGGAAGGTGGGCACATGACCCTGTTGGGCCATCTGTGCCACCTGCCTGGGAGCCAAGATGGTGCCTTTGCATTTCAGGCTAAGCACTTACCTTCTTTTTTTTCCTTTTCAGCGACTTTAGAGCCACCCTTAGGGAGGCTGGTTAAGCTGGTTTATGTACAGCTGGTCACCAGTGGAGGGAAACGGTAAGCTCCGCTATTGCCTCTGGTGTTTACTTGTTACCTTGTCGCTCGTTTGAGTGATCTTACCGTGCCCCGGCAAGCAGAAGCTATCACGCCACTTTAGGCCTTGGTCTAATAGTCATGCAAAGCAATACTGAAAGTCATTCTGAGATCTGGAACAGGCCCCAATGTGCATTTTATAAAAGTGCATCTTGGCTGCTCTTTATCTTTGCATGGGTTTTTTTCCCGTTCCTCCAGACTGTTGAAGCTCTGAAAGGCGCCAGTGAGCTGCTCTCCCTCAGTTTGCTCCTCTGCCTTTGGGGAGTGCGGTTCATGTTTTCTTCATGGCTTTGCAGAGGAGAAAATCCATGAATACACCACCTTGCTTTTTTCACCTAAGCTAATTTCAGAAACTGCCTCCTTTAACTTAGACATGAAACTCTTCTTAACCTCTTTGTGCACTTGTAGAAAAGCAGGGTGGGGTGGGGGTTGGGGGATGGGGGTGTCTTCAGGAAGTGCCCGCAAAAGAGCCTGTGGGAGACCCTGTCCCTTGACTCACATGTGGGGTAGTGAAGAGCCTGAGAAAGTCATGGGTGTTTTGGTGTTCACCAAAGCAGGTTTTCGGTTTGGTTTTTTTTTTCCTTATTGTCTTGTTATCTTATGTAGCTTATGCCACCAGGTAGTGACAGCCCGGGGGTGACAGGAGGGGACAGCAGGCAATGGCAGCCTGGAGGGTGACAGGAGGGGACAGTAGGTGGGGACAGGCCTGGGGGGGGGGTACAGGAGAGGACAGCTGCTGGGGACAGCCTGGGGGGTGACAGGAGGGGAGAGCAGGTATTGAAAGCCTGGCGGTGACAGGACCTCAGGCGCCAGATCAGGCCGCGAGAGGCTGAAGGCCACTCACTGCGACCTGCAGGTCACCAACGCCTAGACCATGGAAGGTGCGTGGGGGCGGCGGGCGCGGGATGCGGGGACCGGCGGGCTGGCGGTGGCGCAGGTGGCCAGTGAGGTGATTGGGCCGTGGCCGGCAGCGGTGACTTGTGCTGGGGCCTCAGAGCTGCTCTTCCGTGGTTGTGCGCTGGCAGCTGGCGTGAGGGCTGTGTGCGCAGCCAGGCACAGCAGCGTACGGGGTCGATGTGCGGCACCGCGCGTGGAAGAGGTTTGGTTTCTGGGAACCCTTCTAGGTAAAACGATAAGGAAATGTGGGACAATGCCTTGTAATCACAAACCTGCCAGATTTCTTTGAAACCCGGCAGAGAAGGCTGAACGTGATAGAAAAGGAGTGGATGGCTAATTGGAAGGGGAAAAAAGTGGGTTTGGTGACTGAAATTTGTCTTCAACTACTTTTACTCCACCGCATTGCCAAAGTGGCGCTTGGCTGCTGCAGAAACTGCTCAGTAGCAACGTTTTGGATCAAGAGTGTATCTGTGAGTGAGAATCTATGCAGACCCTGGAAAGCCATCTTGTAGACGGGTGTTCTGTCTCAAGTATACTTGGCATTTCTTGCTAATACAGCTTCTTTGCTACACCAAAGACATTTTCATTCAGATGTTATTGAGCATCATTTCTTCGTTTCTTTCAAACGGTGCATTTTTTTCCTGGTACTGCGTGTTAAACGGTGTCAGGGCAATACTGAAGTTTTATGGCAGATCACTTATGGTGAATATACCTAGAAATGTTCTTCGAGAAGCCCTAAGTTCTTTTGAATCTCAGAAATGGTGCTTGATTCTCAGAGACGGTAATGGTTTCGTATTACTTAGCGTGCTGTTTCAGTTTGGTAATCTACCATCTGGCAAAGCTTGCATGTGATTAAAGACTTTGGGATATGACAGAAATAAAAAGACTTGGAAACCGTTGCCATTCCTTAAACATTCAAATTTTATCGGGTGTTTTGTTTTGGTTTTTTTCTTTTTTTTTTCCTGTGGTTCTGTGACATTCTCACAACAGTCTTTTCTTTACAATGTGTACTCATAGGTTTTTTCCCTCTTCCTGTTTGATGTATTAAAACTTAAACAGAATAACATGTCTGCTGCGGTAACTGTAACTTTGGCCCTAGCCTTTCAAGTGGTTGGACCTAAGCACGCTGTTTACCTGCAGATAGGTAAAGTATGTTCAGGAGAGTATCTGTGAGGAGACTTAACAGCACGGTGTTAGGGGTCTTGGGGGTGTTACGGGATCGCGTGTCATACGGCGGTAGAGATAGACATGCAGGTAGAGGCAGATGTACAGGTTGTGACACAGATACTTAGTGGAACTTCTGTAAGGGTGTCTTCCCTGTGAAAAGGCAAAAATCCCCCAGTGGTTGTCAGAGCAAAGCTAAGGAATACATTTCAGTGTCATACACATGTATGCGAGATTTTGGGGTTTTACACACAACCGTGAATTTCCGTTTTTATTGAACAGCCTCTACGTGCTTAAAGTCACCTTCAGAAGATGAAGGAAAGAACTCGGCCAGGATGTTCTGCCTAAAGGGGGTTCTCGGAGATCTTCCCTGTGGAGATACGGTCGTGGGTTTTATAACTTGGTGCAGGAGTCCTGACTAAATGGTGACGTGATCTTGGAAAGACCCTTCAGTGAACCTTGAGTGAAGATGGCCAACTTGTTCAGATTTTTCGGGGCCGCGTGATCACGGAAATCTCGTAATAGCAGCAATGCTAATAGAAGCTAAAAGTAAACAGGATTTTAAACATCACTGGGGGAAAAAAAAGAAAGAGATGGTGGACTCTCTTTGAAGATGGTGGGAAGGCAAAATGGATGGTTGGGATGTGTTTGAAAAGGTGGGAGGCAGGGTGGGGGTGTC
Organism: Falco cherrug; assembly: GCF_023634085.1. Lineage (NCBI taxonomy): Eukaryota > Metazoa > Chordata > Aves > Falconiformes > Falconidae > Falco > Falco cherrug. The sequence goes on along the minus strand of NW_026599317.1, from coordinate 217,790 downwards.
CTCTTCCGTGCTCGCTGTTATAGAGACATGTTCTAGGGTTTTGTAAGCTAACAGGAGCAAAAGCAATGTAAGTGAGATCAGGAAAGAACCTCATGCTTTAGCAGACTCTGCTTTAGTGACTTTAGAGACCATTTTGCTGTTGGCATTGAAACGATTCCAAAAAAATGGAAAAGATTTTGCTGCTTGTGTTTGACTATCAGACCTGAAGATTTCTGGAAAGGTAACCTGAGACAATAAAAGCATGACGCTGTGTGTAAAATGTTGGGTTTGTATCTGTAAAGGGATTCCCTGAAGTGCTACGTCACGACATGTCAATATCACTCTTACAAACTGACTGATGCTTTCTCTGTATTGATGTTGTTTCCAGAATACACCGATGATAATGCCCTGATTCCGGGGAACTCATCGGTAACTGTTAGGGGAGTCCCCGTCAGAGGAGTTAAAGCTACCGGCAAAACAGACCTTGGGTAAGTAGCCATAACACGTTGTGTTCTTTGGGAGGGGTTTCAGTGCGTTCACCTTCTTTGTGGCGGTTAGTTTACGGAGGCATTCAGGTTGTATCTTTCTTGTTAAAGCTGCTGTTAAATTGTGTTGTGACAGGGCAGATTTGAAGGTATCTGTCCCAAAGCAGACTTAGATTTTTCAGCCTGCTGGGACGTGGCATTCAAGCTCCAACAGTGGTAACTGTTCAGACGTTTGAATTGGGTTTGTTCTTGGGCTTGGTTTTTCTGAGAGTCAAGTTCTCCATCCTGTTTCCTCTATGCAGAGAGATTCCTTATTGTATGCTTTTGCTTTTAGTGCTTTTAGAGTAAACGGAGAGACACATTGCAGTGTGAACCGGTGATTTGTTCCCATCTGCCAGCAGTCCGAGTCTCCGTGTTTGACTGCTTCCTTTGTCTGGGGGAGGGGGGCAGGGTATTCTTACACCCCAAAGGGGGGTGTGTGTGTGTGGGCTGCATGCTGTCTCCAGAGGAAGGACTGAGAGTGGCCAGCTGGCAAACCATGCAAACAAGAAGTTTCATTCTTAAGTGCTTCCTATTAGATTCCTAAAGACAATGTCTATGTCGGGCAAGAGAAAAAGAACAACATCCTAAAGCGTATTGCCTTTTGTGCCAGGACGGTGAAGGAACAGTTGATCTTTTCCAAACCTGAAGCTCAGAAAGCAGTTGAGCACATTCCCAAATGTTAGTAGTTACCTTTCTAAGTTTGTTTTCAGCCTAAGCTGCTCTCTGTGCTCCAGGTATTACTGCTGTATTCCTCAGATTTATGGAGGACAGAGAATCTGATTACAATTGCAGATACTCAAATGTAAGCCTGACTACAGCATTATCGCTGTCATCGATGTATTCGTCCAGTCCAGTTCTGTATCAGCTGCATCAGCATGGTTTGAATGGTCATGTTTTCAAGGCTTCTTCAAGACAGACCTCTCCTCCACCATTAGTAGATATTATTGACTTGTGGTTTTGCCATGTCTTTCTAATGTTAGTTCTCAATACATAAAGTGTACTGGCGAGTTACAGCGTGTCTCAAACAAACAGTACCGCGTCATCCTAGTACCCATGAAGCATCTGCAAGCAAAACCCCCTGAATTTATGTGGCTCTCCTGTAAGCTTTGGGCATATTACTGCAGTAGGTGTTGCAGTGCTTTCAGGCGCTGCCAAGGCTTTCTGGATGCCACAGCACTGTGCTTCTAAACATGGCCTGGTTTGGGGGGTTAATTTAGATGGGGATGCTTAGTGCTGTCTTGTCAATATCGCCTCGGTTTCTGGTTGGATGGCACCCTCTCCTGGTGTTGGAATGCTGCCCTAAAATGAGAGGCTAGGTGCCCCTAGCATCAAAGATCCAAGAAATACCTGCCCGTGGGGATCAGGGATGTATGCCGCTGCTCTCCTAAAGTTGCAAATGGATCGGGCAGGTTAGCTTTCTCTTCCTTCAGCTGGAAACATTGTGGAAACAACTGGTAGAGTCGTTAGTGTTTGGGAATGATGAACGCATGGTGTCACGGTGGAGAGGCCTTCAGAAATGCGTTAGTCACCTTGTAGTATCTTCCTCAAGGCAAGTGGATGGAGAAACCATGGTGTGGTAATCTAAAGCGTTTCCTCGCACTTCCTCATGTTCAGGAGGTACGTGGCTGTACTTGCGAGCCTGGTGGTGGTGTAGCAGTGGCAGGAAGTATGAGCCTTTCTATTTGTGCAGGACTTGCACAGCAGCCTTTGGGTTGCCTCTGCTCGTGGGACGCTTTGGATGATGTATGAATTGTTTGTTAACTGATGGACGGTTGCATGTGTGATTCATGAGTAGCATGCAGGTACAGACCAATGAGTATGTGGAATCTCGGCAAGGGCTTGTGTGCCATAAGTGTTTCCTAAAATATTGTAGCATGTTCAAGATGATCTTAAAGCAAATTCTGGTAATCCAGGCTTTTTTCCTTATTTTTTTAACACAGGCCTCCTCGACCACAGAAAATCCTTGGAACTGCTTTCAGGTGATGTTTCTACTGCTATTGGTAGTCACTTTAGGCTAGAGGATGGTGGGTACCTGAACACAGTGCTTGGGCCTCCACAAAGAAGCACTTTTCTACAGACACCTGTTCTTGTTTTGTCAGGGGAGTGTAGAAACCAAAGTGCTCTATCTGGTACCTGTTTGTGATAGTGGGGCTATACAGATTGCCTGAAGGTGCCTTCATATTTGGATGGCTGACTATTTAAGAACAGAAAAGTGTAGCACAGTCTTCATCGTTTTGAGACTTAGAGAGAAGAAAGAAAATATGTGAGGACTTCTTCTTGCACTGCTGTATTCTGTATCTTAGAGTAATTGGGGACAAAGAAGGAATGGGATTTGGGGTTTTATTTCAGTTGCACTGAATGTACCAGGAGAGCACACTTTATGTATAGAAATAAATTTCCATATTCATAAGACTATCAGAACACGGTGTTTTGGTGCTCAGGTTTTATAAACTGTTTTCACGGCTTTATGTTGGTTACGAGTGCTTTATTTTAAGTTCTGATCATCTTTCTTTCTTCTTCTAGAAGTCAAACTGAGCCAGCGAGTAGAACATCAAAAGAGGTATGTAAAAACACAAGCTGAAACTTTTTTCTACATGCTGCACCTAAGCCTAAGAAATGTAGCCTTGTACTAATTCTTTTATATATATAAAATATAAATGTTTTATATATAATATTTGTAATATATATATAAAAACATACTTTCCAGTGAAACACAGTGTATGCTGTAAATCCAATGTATTTGATTCAGCATAGTGAAAACTGAGCAATGCCAACTTTTGCACGGTGCTAATGTGAGCAGTGGTATTTGTGCCTAGTAACGCATTGCATTTCGTACTGAATAGGCTAGAACATTTCTTGTATGACTGTGTGTTGTACAGATAATGTGGGCTCATTTTTAGAGCTTGCAGGTTCAAGGTTTGCACCACTGAACTTGGTGCCACCCTTCAGTACACCACCACTTTGAATTTACATTTGGAAAAGGGGCAGCATTTTCTTCAGTTCAGAAAACACTGTCGTTCTGCTGCTAAGACATGAATAAGTAACGCGAGGAGATACTTGACTAGTGATGGCCTAGATCTCCATTTGGCCCTTGGGTGGAATGCTACGTGCAACAATGCATTTCAAAATAGCCCTCATAGTACAAACATTACTTTGTGGTGGTGTTTGGTTTTCATCTGTAAGTATAACTGCTTTTTCTTCACTCGAATGGTGTGAGGCATTACACGAGCTCTAGGTCACGGGATCTGATCACTTTGTAAGCTCTTAGGATAACTTAACCTAGAAATTCATGAACTTGGGGTCTAATGAAAGTAAATGAAAGACAGCGCAAAAACTATGCTGCGCTCATGAACCGTGCCTGTGTGCATTTAGAAAATGTTGAGCTATTAACTGATTAATTTATAAACTGCACTGGCAATGTTTCCTGTAGTGACACTTCCTTCTCAAATAAACGGAAATATTTTTTTTAGATCCTTTTGAGCTGAAAATGGACAGCTTCCTTAACCCTCCGTCTTTTAAGCAGTTGTGAGCATTTGGCAAGGGTCCCCCTCTGAGGTATCCTGAGCGATAGATTGATCTCAGGAGGGGTTGGTTACTTTAGTTTCTTCCCATTAACAACGTAGGCATACGTAAAGCTGTTTAAGGTTTGGACTTTGTTTTGAACAAATACAAATTCCACTGGCTTGGAGGTGGCTCTTTCAGTGATGCTCAGAGGCTATAGCGCAGGCTTTCATACAGCAGTAGGGGTGAACTCTTGCTATGTTCTGATTGTATGCAGAACTTGAACATGTGTTTAATTTTTCTGAATAGATTGGCGACTCTTCCGCATCTCTTTCTCTGGCCCAGCTTATTAAGGTATGTTTAGATGTACTTTCTTGTGAAATAGTGGTTGTAAACCTTACACTGTGCTCTCTAGCTGGATAACTGCTGTAATATGAGCAAAACATTAATTGTTAATAATTCAGAGTGTTTATCCTAACTTTAAAATGTGCGTATACTTTGATACTATCCTGTAGAGAGTAGTTCCCAGCTTGGGAAGATGGAAGGGGAGCACCTTATTGGCCTCAGTGTGATGCTGCAGTATTACTCATCTGCAAGACACAAAGAAGCAGCACTTCAGAAGCTGTTTACCATTTTTCATACGACCCGTTAATTCTTCATTGGAACCTAACACAATTTTTACAGAAGAATTTAATTGGCTGTAAGTTATGGACATTGCTGGGGCCTTTGCAACAGCCAGAACAGACGTGTTTCTGGAACATGGGCAATAGCATGGCTGTTTTTGAATTTCTAGTCATTACCTAACCCTATGTTAGGTATGACCTAACCCTAAGTCTGAATTTTAAGACATAACCTTAAGACTTAACCCTATGACGTAAGCCTATGCCTTAAGCCTAAGACCTATCTCTAAGACTTAAGACTCAACCTTAAGGTTTAACCCTGAGAGTTAACCCTAACATTAACCCTAAGACTTAACCTTAAGATTTAAACTTGGGACTTAACCTTAAGGCTTAAATTTAAAAGTTAATGTTAAGACTTACACCCTAAGGCTTAACATTAAGACTTAAATTTAACACTTAAACTTAAGACTTAAATCCTAAGACTTAACCCTGAGACTTAAACCTCAGACTTACCCTTAATACTTAACCCTAAGACTTAAAATTCAGATTTAACCCTAAGACTCAGTCTATAAGATGTAAACTTAAGACTTAACCTTAAGACTTAAATTTAAGACTTAACCCTAAGACTTCACCTTAGAACATTAAGACTTAACTCTAGACTTAACCCTAAGACACAATCTTGAGACTTAACCCTAAGACTTAACCTAAAGTTTAACTTTAAAACTTAACCCTAAGACTTAACCCTATGACTTAAACTTAAGGCTCAACCTTAAGACTTGACTTTAGGACTTAACCCTCAGAATTAACGCTAAGACTTAACCTTAAGACTTAACCCTAAGTCATAACCCTAAGACTTAAATTTTAAGATTAATTCACCACTCATCCCTCTGACTTAACACTGAGACTTAACCCTAAGACTTAATCTTAAAACTTAATCCTAAGACTTATGCCCAAGACTTAACTCTAAGACTTAACTCTAGGAGTTAACTCAAAGACTTAAACTTAAGAATTAAGATGTAGACTTGACTCTAAGGCTCAATACATAAGACTTGAACTTAAGACAACCATAAGGCTTAGCCCTAAGACTTAAAATTAAGACTTAAATTTAAGACATAACATTAAGACGTAACCCTAAAACTTAACCCTAAGACTTAAGCTTAAGACTTAAATTTAAGACTTAACCCTGAGACTTAACACAAAGACTTCACCTTAGAACATTAAGACTTAACTCTAGACTTAACCCTAAGACATAATCCTGAGACTTCACCTTAAAACTTAACCCTAAGACTTAACTTATAGTTTAACTTTAAAACTTAACCCTAAGACTGAACCCTAAGAAACAACCTGACGACTTAACCCTGAGACTTAACCTTGAGACTTTACCTTGCGATTTAACCCTGAGGTTTAACCCTGTCTTAATGCTAAGACTTAACTTTAAGATGTACCATTAAGACTTAACCTCAAGACTTAACCCTAAGACTTAACCTTAAAACGTAACCTTAAGATTTACACTAAAAACTTAACCCTATGACTTAAACTTAAGGCTCAACCTTAAGACTTAACTTTAGGACTTAACCCTCAGAATTAACGCTAAGACTTAACCTTAAGACTTAACCCTAAGTCATAACCCTAAGACTTAAATTTTAAGATTAATTCACCACTCATCCCTCTGACTTAACACTGAGACTTAACCCTAAGACTTAATCTTAAAACTTAATCCTAAGACTTATGCCCAAGACTTAACTCTAAGACTTAACTCTAGGAGTTAACTCAAAGACTTAAACTTAAGAATTAAGATGTAGACTTGACTCTAAGGCTCAATACATAAGACTTGAACTTAAGACAACCATAAGGCTTAGCCCTAAGACTTAAAATTAAGACTTAAATTTAAGACATAACATTAAGACGTAACCCTAAAACTTAACCCTAAGACTTAAGCTTAAGACTTAAATTTTAAGACTTAACCCTAAGGCTTAACATAAAGACTTCACCTTAAAACTTAACCCTAAGACTGAACCCTAACGTTTAACCCTAAGATATAACCTTAAGACTTAACACTAAGATTGAACCTTAAGAGACAACGTTACGACTTAACCCTGATACTTAACGTTGACACTTTACCTTGAGACTTAACCCTGAGATTTAACCCTAAGACTATTAAGCATTCGCTAAGACTTAACTTTAAGATGTACCATTAAGACTTAACCCCAAGACTTAACCTTAAAGATTTAACCTTAAAACTTAACCTTAAGATTTACACTCATGATTTAACCCTAAGACTTCACCCTAAGACTTAACCTTATGACTTAAACTTAAGGCTCAACCTTAAGACTTAACCCTGAGAATTAAGCCTAAGACATAACCTTAAAACTTGACCCTAAAGTCATAACCCTAAGACTTAAATTTTAAGACTTAACCCAAAGAGTTATCCCTAAGACTTATCCCCAAGACTTAACTCTTAAGGGTTAACCCTAAGACTTAAACTTAAGCATTAAACTTTATAGTTAACCCCAAGACTCAATCCATAAGTCTTAAACTTAAGAGTTAACTTTAAGACTTAACCTTAAGACTTGACCTAAAGACTTAACCTTAACACTTAAATATTAAGACTTAACCCAAAGACTTATCCCTAAGATAAATTTTAAGACTTAACCTGAAGACTTAACCTTAAAACCTAACCCTAAGAATGAAGCCTAAGACTTAACCCTAAGATATAACCTTAAGCCCTAACACTAAGACTGAACCTTAAGACAGGCCCTGGGCCTGAGCCATCTCTGCAGGGATGAGGCCTTCCTCGGCGTCCGTCCCTCAAACCCTCCCTCCGGCCCCCACGATCCGTCCCTAAAACACTTCCCCTCTGGCCCCCAGTCCCTGCTGGCCCTGAAGGCCGGCCACAGCACTTGGTTTCAAGCCTGAGCTGGTCATGTCATGGCTGTTCTGGAATGTGGTACAGTGAAAGAAGAGATTGAAATGGCAAATGTTCCCCCCCAGAGTGGTCCCATGCTGGCAAAGGTTGTCCGAGGAGGTTGTGGGCTCTCTGTCCTTGCAGATCTTCAAAGGCCAAGGGCACACAGTTCTCTGCAACCTGCTCTAGATGAGCGTGCTGGAGCAGAGGGCTTGGCCCAGAGGACCTCCACGGGTCCCTTCCAACCCCACCCTCCTGTGTGGCTCTGTGCTTTGCTTTTCCTCCTAAAGCTCCTCAACTCAGCCCCGATGCCCGCTGGAAAGGGTGCTGGGGCAAGGGATGATCCCAAACTCCTCCCCGAGGGTCCTTCCCAGCACAAGAGCTCCCCACTCCGGAAGACACGATGGCAGACACGGTCAGGAGAGGGAAAAGATTCTTTTATTGTCAACACCAGCTGCGAGGGCCCAGGAGTCACAGCGGTTCAGCCGGTGAAAGTCAGTCAGCACCTGCAACGACAGAGTCAGAAAGCTCTGCTAAGCCCCCAGAGGCAGGAAGAGGCAGGATTTGGTTCCCCCTTCTTTGGAGGACACTGTTTCTGAGGAATTCCTCATGGCCCAGAAGGGAGAGCTCTTGCTGGCCTCCACTAGGGGCCTTCTCCCCAGGGGTGACCTCCCTAGGGAGCTGTGCGTGCGCAGGGATGCTGACAGTGCCCCTGTGCCACGCAGCAGGGCTCGATGGGGAGCCCCTGGGGAGCTGCCGTGGGGCTCATCCCAAACCCTGCTCAGCACCAGCCCTCGCCGGCCCTTGCCAGCCAGCTGGGCTGACTTAGGGCCGTGTTCAGACTCGGGAAAGATGGGCAGCAGCGCCTGGTACGCACCTGGCCTTCCTGACGTGCTGCACCTTCCTGAATTTTCTCAGGTTTGGGCCCGCAAAGTCATTTCCTCTCTTCTCCGTTTTATTTTTGCTGTGCTGTCCCTCTCCTCTGCCCAGATTTCTTTTCTCTTTCTTTGTCTCGAGTTTTCCTTCTCCTGGTGGGATCCTGAAAAACTTTCCACCCCACAGCGTGATGAGAGGGGGAAAGCCCCAAGCCCCTGCAGTGAGCTCTCAGGTCAGGCAAGGGGAGCTCTTCCTACCTGGTTTCCTGGGGCAGGCTGGTCAGTTGTTGCAGGCATGCCGGGGACTCTGCCGTGCCCTCGGGGGTGGCTGGAGGCAAATCTGGAGGTGCCTAAACCAGAAACGTGGGAGGTAACGGGTGGCAAGTAAGGGCCTGGGGTAGTGAGGGCCTGACTGCCAAATTGCCATCTTAGCTCTACAGAGGAGATGCTGGTTTGCATCATGCACATTTTGCACAGTCCAGCCACTGCAGCCTAGACTTGATGAAGCTGCGATGGAATAGGATCTGAGCAAAAGCCCTCTCAAGGTGACAGCTACTCCCTTCTGTCCTTTTGTGGGTGTTTTGTAGGTATGTTTTGTTTGATGAAGCAGATCATACTTCATGAAATGCATTCCAGAAACAGCCTTTCCAGTTTTCCTTAACACGTACCACGCTGGGGGGAGAGGAGGAGCCCCAAAGGCACAAGAGAGCGGCTGCCAGGAGGAGGCCCAGCGGCTGCTTGGCCTCCTGGGAAATTACTGTCCCACTTGAGACATGTTGTCCCAGTGTCTGTGGAGCTGCCGTACCTCTGCCGCTTTGGGCCCTGCCCCTGTGTCTCCCCCAGCTCCTCTGTCGATGTCCAGCAGAGAGGCGTCTGCATCCAGAAAGGCTTCTGCCGGACGCTGGGTGTCTGCTGTGCCTGCAGGGCCACTTTGCTCTTCGCACTGCAGCTCTGGAAAGCAAAAGCACGTGCAGCAGCGCGACTTCTTGGAAGTCAAGAACATCTCAAGCAAAGCCCAGCCAAGCCCTACACCGCTTGTCTCCTCAACGTTGAGGTTTCTGGCATCCCGAGCCCCAGTGTCTGTGACAAGCCTCAGCCCCTCCTCCTACCTGTGCGCCTGTCCATGGGTGCTGGCACCTCCTCGGCTGATGGAGGGGAGAGGCCGGCCACCTCCCCCCCAAAGATGTCCCCGCAGTTTTCAATGAGGAACTCCACCAGCACGTTCACCTGCAGACATGAAAGCCTTGGTCTCAAGCCAGGTGCCTGCAGACATGTCAAGCAGCCTTTCCCACTGCTGACCCTTTGTCTGCGCAGGTGGCTGCGGCTGGGGGTTGCTCTTCCAGGCACCCAGCCCACCAGCCCTGGCTCAAGGGAGGAGGCAGCCAGGGACCTCTCAACAGCCAAGCTCCGATGGGCCGGGAAGGCAGCAGCCGGCTGCTGGGTAGGGCGTACCTTCTCGGTCACTGCCAGCATGGCCTGCAGCGGGAGCAGGTCCTCGTTGGGTGGGCTCAGCAGGTTGGGCCCGATGCAGATGGCCAGGTTGCTGCAGCTCATTCTGCTGGTGGCTGCGTTGTGGCCGATGTGCTGCAGCAGGGCCATCAGCCGCTTCAGGAGGAGGAGATTGGCCACAGGCAACTTGTCAGCCACCCTGAGGGAAGAGGAAGACAAGGCTGATGAAGCAGAGGGTGCCCACAGCCGTCCCTGCAGCTGGCCCCAGGCGGGTGGGAGCCAGCAGCCGTGTTGCACAGCTTTGCAGCTGCCCGAAAAGACAGCTTTCTGAGGAACCCATGCCTTTGCAGGCAGGTCCCAGAACTCTCCCGGTCCCTGCTCAACAGGCCGGCGGCTGCCCACACTTACGCTTTCAGCTCCTCCACCTTGGCCTGCTTGCTGGCCCTCTCCATGGCTGCCATCCAGTCCTCGTAGAGGTCGATGACGAGGAGCTTGGTGGGGATGCTTCGCAGGAATTCCTGCAATGCCAAGGGCTGCAGGTGAGCCTTTGAACGCTGCAGGCCAGCCAGGAGCTCCTCCAGCTGCAGCTCAGAAGCGCTCACCTTCAAGATGACGGCCAGCAGCAGTGCAGGCTGGCTTCCCACATCGACTTCCGTGCCGCGGTCCAGGGCCTCGCGTAGCTGCCGAAGTTCTGTGCCGCCGGCAGCTCTGCGGAATATCCCCTCCGTCGTCGGTCCTTCCTGGTGCAGGACAGCCAGCAGCTCCTGCAAGAGATGCAGGACAGTGGCTTGGCTGAGGAGCTGCCCTGCAGCAGCGGTGGCCATGGCCAGCGCTCTTCCCCAGGCTGGGCTCTGTCCTCCTGCAAAGGGGCTGGGAGCAGAGAAGCGTGAGCCATGGGCAGAGAGCCCAATTCCCCAGTACCTGGAGCCAGGGGACGCTGCCTGTGGACTGAGTGGGGGGCTGGGGACCCCGTGTCCAGGCTGGCTTACCTGGATGGGCCGGGGCAGCGTGTTGTCCTCCCCACAGAGGGCTGCCAGGGGCTGCCCAAAGAGCGCCCTGCTGCAGCCGGAGCCCGCCTGCCCTGGTGCCTGGGCAGCGGCTGGGGTGCGCCGTAAAGCAAAGGGCCAGGGCAGCCCCATCCTCCTCCTGCTGCTGCTGCTGCTCCCTCCTGCTGCAAAGGAAAACAGAGTAAGACGCCATCAACGGAGAACCCCAGGCCAGCGGTCCCAGAGCCTGCCCTGCCCTGCTCTGTCCTGCCCGCAGCGCGATGCTGTGTAGTGCGGCAGGACAGGCAGGGAGCCAGCAGCTGGAACCGTGGCTTTGGCCCAGCAGCTGTGGCTTGGAGGCTGCCGAGAGCTGGTGTGCCACCAGGACAGCCTGTCCCAGCCCTTGCCCTGCCCTCCTGCAAGCTGTGGGCAGCCGCAGAGGCTCTGTGTCCTGCAGAAGCTCATGCAGCGGCCGCTCTCCAGCAGGTGTCCTTGCTAGTCCAGGTGCTGTCCTCCCGTGCGGTGCCCAACCTGCATGGCGACACTCAGGGGACAAGTGAGCACAGTTCAATCCACTGCAGGAGGCTGCCTTTCTTTCCCAAACTCACCTGGCTCGTGGCAAAGTCCCCCTGCGTTTGCAGATGGGGCCGTCGCAGGCCCTTGCTTGGGATGAGCCTGCAAGAACCAAGAATCGGGCTGCGCTTGGAGAGCAGCCCCGCAGCAGAAAGGGCCAGCGGCGAGCTGCCCCCCGGCACCAGCAGCCTGAGCATGGCAGAGCTGGGACCCTCTGGCCTCCCAGGCTCTCTGCCCCGTGCGGCAGGTTTCGTCCCAGCTCCGCCAGCCAGCCAGTACGTACCAGCGTTCCTGGTGTCTCCCCAACCCCCTCTGCTGCGGAGTGGTACTGTGGGAACCCCCGCCCTCCTGCACATGGTCACCCCACTGGCTGCACATCCCAGCACAGCCAGAGATGGGTGCAAGGCAGCCATTCTCACCTCTGCCTGTGCCTCCATCAGCCTCTCCAGGCTCCTGGCGCGCACTGTCCTCCACTGGGCGGGAGAGAAGGAGGGGAAGAAGGTGAGCAGCCATGGGTCTGCTGCTCGGCTGCAGGAGCAGTGCTTGGGGACAGGGCCCAGAGCAGAGAGACACTCACGGCGTGGCGGCGGCTCAGCTCCTTCTCCAGGAGCTTGATGGATGTTAGGCGGGTGACGCGGGCTCCCGAGCGTCCTTCTGGTGTCCTGTGCACCGGGAAGGGAGAGGGAGAGAGCTGGGTGAGCCCCAAGCTGTCTCTTGTCTCTTGTCAGGCAGCTGTGCGCGAGAGCTGCCTGCAGCCCCAGGGGCACCTTCCCCAGCTGGGGGCTGTGTTCCCCCGTGGGCCCAGCTTCTCCTGGAGCACCCCCCCCCGGCTTACCCCAGCAGCGTGGCCACCCACAGCTCCTTCAGTGCCTGGGAGCTGCAGAAAGAGAGGAGAGACAGCGTCAGGCCCTGCTGCCCCCAGCCCTGGGCAAAGGTGGGGGCCTGCACAGCCCTGCCCCGTGGGGCAGGACAGAGGCGCTGTCCAAGCCCTGGGTCGCTCTGTCCTGCCTGAGCAGCTGTATTTGCCCTTCCCTTCTGGGGGCCAAAAGGTGACGAGGGGATGCAGGATGGGGAAACATCCCCCATCCCTCCCTCCCTGCCACCGAGCTGCCTGCTCCCTGCCCAGGCTCTGCACGCAAGGCAGAGGCCAGTCTTCACGGGATGGCGTGGGCACGGCTGGGAAGCTCTCCTGCCCGACCACGACTCACCCAAAAGTGGCAATGCAGGAGCCGGTGGGCCAGGCGAGGATGACAGAGGTGCTGTCCTCATCGGTGCCTTGCTCCTCCTCCTCCTGTCCCTCCTGCCCCGCAGCCTCCTTCCCGCTGCTGAGCACCCACAGCTGGTCCAGGGCCAGGCGGAGCTGTGGGCGCAGGCTGGTGCCATGTCTGCAGAGAGCAGAAGCCGGCCCTGAGCTGGAGGGGGGCTCCTTGGGCTGGGTCCCCACGCGCAGAGCCCTGTCCCCCACCTGCCCTTGGGACGGACGTTGGTGCCTCCAGCACCGAGGGGCCGGGGCCTGGGGCTGGTGCCAGGGTGTCCCTGGGCCGGGGCTGGGGGGAAGGATCTGGGCTCTGAGGGTCTTACCGCAACTTGGCGACCACCAGTTCCTTGTGGAGGAGGAGCAGGCGCCTCTGGCTCCTCTTGCGGCCCCGGGTCAGCCGCACGTCTGCGCTCAGCACCGGCTCGGCGTCGCTGAGAGCCTCCCTGCAGAGCAGAGAGCGGCGGGCATGAGCAACGTCAGTGCTGCGTGGCCCAGCTGTGCCCGCGTGTCCCCGAGCCCTGGGGGAGCCCACCTGGAGCTGCAGCAGCAGCTGGCCTGGCCCATCCTGCCCGGGAGAGGAGGGCCCTGGCCGTGCAGCGAGGAGGGGGCCCAGCCGGCGACGGCGAGGCTGGGAAGCGGGGTGCTGGTGCTGTGGCAGCGCTGCTGGGCCAGAGGCTGCCTCCTGCCAGCGCCGCTGCGTGCCAGCACAGCTCTGCCCTGCTGCCTGTGGTGGCCGTGGGCTCCCCGTGACCAACGGTCTGAGCCCAACGGAAAGTGGGCGGGGCCTGCGGGGGCGGGGCTGGGGCCCTCTCCAGTATGGCCGGCCCTGCCTTGCCCGGGGGAGCCCCGAGCAGGACAGGGCAGGGGGCAAGGGCCACCTCCCTGCGCCTGCGGCCAGCGCTTTCACCTGGCTTTTTGACAGGGTCCCGCTCAATAAAAGAAGCTGTTTTTCCTAGAGATGACCATTGTGGCTAGAGGCAGACTCCTCTTGGCGGAGGCCGGCCTAGCCGTTGGAAGGCCTCTGGCACACAGGCCGTGCTAGGCCTCAGGCCCCAAGGCGCTGGAATTGGAGCAGGCCCACCGGGAGGAAAAACTTCCATTTTTACCAAAAGACGGGGGGACTAGCAGCAGTAAAGAGCCGCTCGGGTCCTGCCAGGCGCCACAGGGAAATGAAATGTGTGGTGAGCTTCGGCAGGAATTGTGGTGCCCCTGGAGCACCACCCTTGCTTGGGAAGGCTTTATCCCACCTGGGTGTTAAGGCTTCACCCTTGGCGATCAGGGCTGGATGAGCACCACCCAGGAGCCCCTGCCCTGTTAGCCATGACCTTCACCCAGCCGGTGGCCAACACGGCCAGGGGCGAGTTTGTGGGGTAGGCCATGACCATGGCAAAGAAGGGACCCGTAGCCAGCTTTTGATGGCCCGTGTCTGGTTTCACTGTTGACCCTAAGCAATGCCTTGCTTCAAATAGAAGCGATGCAGAGAGTTACGCACCCGCCCTTTTCAGGAAAAATGCAGGACATCAGAGACATGTAGCAAGTTCTCTGCTGGCTGTTGTACACTGCAGCAAGAAGCAGCGTGGGTCCAGTGGCTAATGCTGGAAGGGGAATTCAGCACTTCTGGGAAAGGGATATAAAGGCACTCTTGTGGGCCAGGCTGGGATTGGGGAGGCTGGGTGGGTGTCTGGGGTCCCAGCTTTCCTGCAGTGCTGACTGTGTGCCTGCTGCTTGCTCTTCCCTGCAACGCCGGTTGCATCCACCTGCTGGGGCTGTGCTTGGGAAGGGCACCGGGGGTGAGCAAGCCCATGGGAGAGGGCTGGGGGGAAGCTCTTCTCCAGAGATCTACCAGAAACTGTCCAGAGCATCCGAGAGGATGCTCTGTGTGACAAGGGAAGGTGCCCGTTGGTCCAATGTATGGAGCCTGCAGGGCTCCCATCAGGGTCCTTTGACCTACCCATCCTCCAGCCAGCAATCCAGGTGCCCCTGGGGGGTCCCATGTTGGTCTCCTGAGGTACCCTTTAGCCCCGGTGAAGGTGTCATGCCTCAGTGTGTGCTTGCAGGGCATGTTTCCTTCCTGCTGACAAGGGCGGAATTGCAGTTAAATGCCCCTGGGCGATCCCGAGCCAAAAGCAGATTTTTTTCTATGGGCCACACTGCTTTGCAGTCCATGTGTGTGGTTCAGCTCCTGCATGGGAGCTGAGGACACGAGGTGACCTAGCTCTGAAGCTGGCCACTCTTGCTCCAGGCAACTCCAGTTGCTTGCGTTTTCCTTCAGCTTCCCCAGCCTGATGATCTCCACTGTCACCTCCTCCCTGTCCTACAAGAAGTATCCCTCTCCAGGCCATTAGGACAGTGGCACAGCACTCAGAATCCAGATCACTGGTAGAGAAGTAGGACAGAGGAAAAGAGAAGTTCTCCTTTGAAAGAAATCCTTGTTTGTCCTCCTTTAGCTACCAGTGGATGAAAAATACGGGGACAGAATTTCAGGCCAGCCACAGCACTGGCTTTCAAGCCTGAGCTTGTAATGTCATGGCTGTTCTGGAATGTGGTACAGTGAAATGAGAGATAGAAATGGCAAATTTTCCCCCCCAGAGCGGTCAAATGCTGGCAGAGGTTGTCCAAGGAGGGTGTGCAGCCTCTGTCCTTGCAGATCTTCAAAGGCCAAGGGCACACATTTCTCTGCGACCTGCTCTAGGTGAGCGTGATGGAGCAGAGGGCTTGGCCCAGAGGACCTCCACGGGTCCCTTCCAACCCCACCCTCCCGTGTGGCTCTGTGCTTTGCTTTTGCCCTGGCGGAGATCTTCAGGGACTTTGCGTTCCATTTTGTGTTGCCTTAGGGCTACAGTGTGCTGTGGTTTGGGGGCAACAAGGTTATGGTGTGCCAGAGGTCAGGCGAGTTAGTGTCAAAGTGTGTTATTGTTATGGACAGAACCTGTGTTTGTTGGCCCTGTGTTCCTGGGGTTATGGCATTTTTATCATGTGTTCTGTGTGGTGATTTTTTTTTTTTGTGGAGAGTGCCTTTTTTCAGCTATTTTGCCTTTGTAGGGTTTGCATGGGGGCCTCTGGTTTGTGTACCAAGTTTCTTCTGGTTGTTTTTCTGCTGTGCTGGTGGACGGTGGTGTTTTTTTCTGTCTTGAAACCATCGTTACAGGCCTAGTATATCTCCTGCAGGTCAGGCAGTGTCACTTCTGGTGTGGTCTGACTCATTTCTGGTGAGTTGGTAGGTAGGTATGGAGGACTTGTGGTCCCTCCATGGAGGATGACTGCTAGAGGACTAAGAGGCAGATCTGTGGAGGGGTGAGAGGACTGCTGGCCCATAAGTAGTGACTGTCAGAGGACCAAGTGTACTTGAATTTACGTGGGCTTCCAAATTCATGGTTGTTTCTCCTGCCTTGCGGAAGAGCCATGGGAAGTCACCAGCCACACGGAAGGATAAAGGGTTTCCCACGGCTACGTGGCTTTTTGGGTTTTGCTTTTGAATAAGAAAGTCCTGTCTCTACATGAGTAGAACTATAAACGGTCAATTTTGCCAACTTTAGAAAGCAGGGAGCAGCACTTTTCTGCTGTGCCTCACATGGCGGCCAGGGCACGGTGAGAAACAGCAAGTGAGTTTCTTCCTGGAACCTTCTCCAGGGGAGCAGTGCTGCACTTGTCAAGGTGAGGGGTTTTTTGGCTCTATACGATTGCAAATGTGAGGGGTTCATTTTCAGAACACAGCTATTAGGGAGCAGAACATTTGTGCTGTGCCTCACATGGCTGCAAGGACAGAGTGAGAAACAGCAAGAAAATTCCTTCCTGGCACCTGCTCCAGGGGAACAGTGCTGCCCTTTCCCAAGATGTATTTTTTTTTGGCTCTTAAGGTCTGCAGCTCTGAAGGGTCAGTTTTGCTCACCACAGAAAGCAGGGAGCAGAACTTTTGTGCTGTGCTGCTCCTCACATGGGTGCCAGGGCAGGGTGAGAAACAGCAAGAGGATTCCTTCCTGGCCCCTTCTCCAGGGGAGCAGTGCTGCCCTTTCACAAAGTGAGCACTGGTTCTGCATGAGTGCAAAATGTTTGGGTCAAATTTCTCACCACAGGAAGTAGGGAGGTGAACTTTTGTGCTGTGCCTCACATGGCTGCCAGGGCAGGGTGAGAACAGCAAGAGAATTCCTTCCTGGAACCTTCTTTATGGGAGGAGTGCTGTACTTTGCCAAAGGGACTTTTTTTGGATCTTAACGACTGCACTGCTGAGGGATTAATTTTTGCTCACCACGGAAAGCAGGGAGCAGCACTTTTGTGCTGTGCCTGACATGGCTGCCAGGGCAGGGTGAGAAGCAGCAAGAGAATTCCTTCCTGCCACCTTCTCCAGGGGAGCAGTGCTGCAGTTTGCCAAGGTGAGGTTTTTGGGCTCTGCGCAATTTCAAAGGTGAGGGGTCCATTTTCTGACCACAGAAAGCAGGGAGCAGAACATTTGTGCTGTGCCTGACATGGCTGCCAGGGCAGGGTGAGAAGCAGCAAGAGAATTCCTTCCTGCCACCTTCTCCAGGGGAGCAGGGCTGCACTTTGTCAAGGTGAGTTTTTTGGGCTGTGCATTATTGCCAGTGTAAAGGTGTCCAGTTTCTCCCCACAGAGAGCAGGGTGCACAACTTCTCTGCTGTGCCTGACGTGGCTGCAAGGACATGGTGAGAAGTAGCAATAAAATTCCTTCTGGAACCCTCTCCAGGGGAGCAGCCCTGCACTTCCCCAGGCCATGTTTTTTGGTTCATGGTTTCCCAGGCCATGAGTTCAAAAGTGCTGTGTCAATTTTCTCACCAGAGAAAGCAGGGAGCAGAACTCTTGTGCTGTGCCTCACATGGCTGCCAGGGCAGGGTGAGAAGCAGCAAGAGAATTCCTTCCTGGTACCTTCTCCAGGGGAATTTCCCAGCTCCCGAGGGACTCCTGGCACTGGCTGCAAGGGGGCTCCCAGCCGAAGGGTGGGCCTGGGTGTTGTTGGGGTGTTAATTGGTGATGTCTCCTTTCCTTAGTCACGTTAACACTTTGGGATAACAAATGGATGCTTCGCTCCTGTTGCTCTTTTATCATATCGCTCACAGTAACTGCCACTGGTTCCTTTTATCATATTGCATGCTATTTTCTTTTATTGCAATATAAGAAACTGCATTTGATATATTCCATTATGTGATATACTTGATAGATTTGATTATATTTGATGTGGAGTTCAGCTTTGCTGTCTATCCAGTCAGCCAGCAAAACATAATTTGATGTAGTCGGCAGCATACGAAGTAAAACTCTCTCTATTTAGGAAAAAAAAAAAAATGTTCCTCGACTTGCTGTTGTCAGGTGGGAACCATTGCCTTATGGTGTTTGGGCCAGAGTGGTCTGGTGGTGCTGGGCAGTTGGGCCATGCCAGGGACAGAGGTTGTGGTGTCTGGCGGGACGTTTGATGCCACTGTATAGATTCCACTGTGTATACGTTTATGTCCAGGGATTCTGTTAAGGGAAGGCTGCTGGCTCGGCAAAGGGACAAGATGTCTGAGCTCCCCGGTTACCACGCTCTGATTTGCTGTGTAGCTCTACGTTAAACACACCTGCGCACAAAGGTTAGGCCAAGCTGACTCTCTAAAGCTGTTAGAAGTGACGAATTAAGGGACCTCTCATGCAGGGAGTCAGCCTTGAGAAGGATGGGGAACAAAGAATGGATGGGGAAAAGATCTGCGTTCTCTTCAGTGATGCAGAAAGAGCCTCTGGGTGAGGACGTTGTGGTCGCAGGAGGAGACAAGCCGATAAGAGTGCTGCGATCCGCAGAATGTTGGTTGGAATTCGGACAAAGGTAATTGTTGTGGGGGGAGATCGTGACCTCTGACTCAGATAGCCCCCCGAGAGAGGGCAAGGCCCCGCTTGGGGAGCACGGGGAGCTAGTAAAAAACCTCAGCAGTGCTGTCTGAGGGTGTGTGCTCGTTTGCATTAAAGCAAGCAACTTGTAACCCATCCCGTGCCTGACTGAAAATGCATGTGTAATGCGCTATGAGTGTGCAAGTGCTCTGCTGTCCATAGTGCGTACCCTCGAGGAACTGGGTGAGCACGCTCAGAGGAAACATTCCCCCGTGCTCCCAGCACTGCCATAAAGAATGCCGGCCTTCTGAAACTTGCAAGCAAGGCTTAGAGGGTTTTTCTCCCTGACCGACTTTATGGTATCATTCCCACCATACTGGAGAAAGCAAATCTTTTTCTGTTTGGTGGTGAAAGCAGCTTGGGGAGCGTCACTGAAGTGCAGCACTTTTTTAACCTCAGGTCTAAAGTGCCACCGGTCCTACCGTGGAATACATCCTTCCTCAGGCTTTCAGCAAACGGAAAGGATGCAACAAACCCACCCCACTAAGACGTCCTGCGCTTTTTTTATCTTCCCTGGAAGGTGGGGACATGACCCTGTTGGGCCATCTGTGCCACCTGCCTGGGAGCCAAGATGGTGCCTTTGCATTTCAGGCTAAGCACTTACCTTCTTTTTTTTCCTTTTCAGCGACTTTAGAGCCACCCTTAGGGAGGCTGGTTAAGCTGGTTTATGTACAGCTGGTCACCAGTGGAGGGAAACGGTAAGCTCCGCTATTGCCTCTGGTGTTTACTTGTTACCTTGTCGCTCGTTTGAGTGATCTTACCGTGCCCCGGCAAGCAGAAGCTAGCACGCCACTTTAGGCCTTGGTCTAATAGTCATGCAAAGCAATACTGAAAGTCATTCTGAGATCTGGAACAGGCCCCAATGTGCATTTTATAAAAGTGCATCTTGGCTGCTCTTTATCTTTGCATGGGTTTTTTTCCCGTTCCTCCAGACTGTTGAAGCTCTGAAAGGCGCCAGTGAGCTGCTCTCCCTCAGTTTGCTCCTCTGCCTTTGGGGAGTGCGGTTCATGTTTTCTTCATGGCTTTGCAGAGGAGAAAATCCATGAATACACCACCTTGCTTTTTTCACCTAAGCTAATTTCAGAAACTGCCTCCTTTAACTTAGACATGAAACTCTTCTTAACCTCTTTGTGCACTTGTAGAAAAGCAGGGTGGGGTGGGGGTTGGGGGGTGGGGGTGTCTTCAGGAAGTGCCCGCAAAAGAGCCTGTGGGAGACCCTGTCCCTTGACTCACATGTGGGGTAGTGAAGAGCCTGAGAAAGTCATGGGTGTTTTGGTGTTCACCAAAGCAGGTTTTCGGTTTGGTTTTTTTTTTTCTTATTGTCTTGTTATCTTATGTAGCTTATGCCACCAGGTAGTGACAGCCCGGGGGTGACAGGAGGGGACAGCAGGCAATGGCAGCCTGGAGGGTGACAGGAGGGGACAGCAGGTGGGGACAGGCCTGGGGGAGGGGTACAGGAGAGGACAGCTGTTGGGGACAGCCTGGGGGGTGACAGGAGGGGAGAGCAGGTATTGAAAGCCTGGCGGTGACAGGACCTCAGGCGCCAGATCAGGCCGCGAGAGGCTGAAGGCGACTCACTGCGACCTGCAGGTCACCAACGCCTAGACCATGGAAGGCGCGTGGGGGCGGCGGGCGCGGGATGCGGGGACCGGCGGGCTGGCGGTGGCGCAGGTGGCCAGTGAGGCGATTGGGCCGCGGCCGGCAGCGGTGACTTGTGCTGGGGCCTCAGAGCTGCTCTTCCGTGGTTGTGCGCTGGCAGCTGGCGTGAGGGCTGTGTGCGCAGCCAGGCACAGCAGCGTACGGGGTCCGTGTGCGGCACCGCGCGTGGAAGAGGTTTGGTTTCTGGGAACCCTTCTAGGTAAAACGATAAGGAAATGTGGGACAATGCCTTGTAATCACAAACCTGCCAGATTTCTTTGAAACCCGGCAGAGAAGGCTGAACGTGATAGAAAAGGAGTGGATGGCTAATTGGAAGGGGAAAAAAGTGGGTTTGGTGACTGAAATTTGTCTTCAACTACTTTTACTCCACCGCATTGCCAAAGTGGCGCTTGGCTGCTGCAGAAACTGCTCAGTAGCAACGTTTTGGATCAAGAGTGTATCTGTGAGTGAGAATCTATGCAGACCCTGGAAAGCCATCTTGTAGACGGGTGTTCTGTCTCAAGTATACTTGGCATTTCTTGCTAATACAGCTTCTTTGCTACACCAAAGACATTTTCATTCAGATGTTATTGAGCATCATTTCTTCGTTTCTTTCAAACGGTGCATTTTTTTCCTGGTACTGCGTGTTAAACGGTGTCAGGGCAATACTGAAGTTTTATGGCAGATCACTTATGGTGAATATACCTAGAAATGTTCTTCGAGAAGCCCTAAGTTCTTTTGAATCTCAGAAATGGTGCTTGATTCTCAGAGACGGTAATGGTTTCGTATTACTTAGCGTGCTGTTTCAGTTTGGTAATCTACCATCTGGCAAAGCTTGCATGTGATTAAAGACTTTGGGATATGACAGAAATAAAAAGACTTGGAAACCGTTGCCATTCCTTAAACATTCAAATTTTATCGGGTGTTTTGTTTTGGTTTTTTTCTTTTTTTTTTCCTGTGGTTCTGTGACATTCTCACAACAGTCTTTTCTTTACAGTGTGTACTCATAGGTTTTTTCCCTCTTCCTGTTTGATGTATTAAAACTTAAACAGAATAACATGTCTGCTGCGGTAACTGTAACTTTGGCCCTAGCCTTTCAAGTGGTTGGACCTAAGCACGCTGTTTACCTGCAGATAGGTAAAGTATGTTCAGGAGAGTATCTGTGAGGAGACTTAACAGCACGGTGTTAGGGGTCTTGGGGGTGTTACGGGATCGCGTGTCATACGGCGGTAGAGATAGACATGCAGGTAGAGGCAGATGTACAGGTTGTGACACAGATACTTAGTGGAACTTCTGTAAGGGTGTCTTCCCTGTGAAAAGGCAAAAATCCCCCAGTGGTTGTCAGAGCAAAGCTAAGGAATACATTTCAGTGTCATACACATGTATGCGAGATTTTGGGGTTTTACACACAACCGTGAATTTCCGTTTTTATTGAACAGCCTCTACGTGCTTAAAGTCACCTTCAGAAGATGAAGGAAAGAACTCGGCCAGGATGTTCTGCCTAAAGGGGGTTCTCGGAGATCTTCCCTGTGGAGATACGGTCGTGGGTTTTATAACTTGGTGCAGGAGTCCTGACTAAATGGTGACGTGATCTTGGAAAGACCCTTCAGTGAACCTTGAGTGAAGATGGCCAACTTGTTCAGATTTTTCGGGGCCGCGTGATCACGGAAATCTCGTAATAGCAGCAATGCTAATAGAAGCTTAAAGTAAACAGGATTTTAAACATCACTGGGGGAAAAAAAAGAAAGAGATGGTGGACTCTCTTTGAAGATGGTGGGAAGGCAAAATGGATGGTTGGGATGTGTTTGAAAAGGTGGGAGGCAGGGTGGGGGTGTCCTCTTCCGTGCTCGCTGTTATAGAGACATGTTCTAGGGTTTTGTAAGCTAACAGGAGCAAAAGCAATGTAAGTGAGATCAGGAAAGAACCTCATGCTTTAGCAGACTCTGCTTTAGTGACTTTAGAGACCATTTTGCTGTTGGCATTGAAACGATTCCAAAAAAATGGAAAAGATTTTGCTGCTTGTGTTTGACTATCAGACCTGAAGATTTCTGGAAAGGTAACCTGAGACGATAAAAGCATGACGCTGTGTGTAAAATGTTGGGTTTGTATCTGTAAAGGGATTCCCTGAAGTGCTACGTCACGACATGTCAATATCACTCTTACAAACTGACTGATGCTTTCTCTGTATTGATGTTGTTTCCAGAATACACAGATGATAATGCCCTGATTCCGGGGAACTCATCGGTAACTGTTAGGGGAGTCCCCGTCAGAGGAGTTAAAGCTACCGGCAAAACAGACCTTGGGTAAGTAGCCATAACACGTTGTGTTCTTTGGGAGGGGTTTCAGTGCGTTCACCTTCTTTGTGGCGGTTAGTTTACGGAGGCATTCCGGTTGTATCTTTCTTGTTAAAGCTGCTGTTAAATTGTGTTGTGACAGGGCAGATTTGAAGGTGTCTGTCCCAAAGCAGACTTAGATTTTTCAGCCTGCTGGGACGTGGCATTCAAGCTCCAACAGTGGTAACTGTTCAGACGTTTGAATTGGGTTTGTTCTTGGGCTTGGTTTTTCTGAGAGTCAAGTTCTCCATCCTGTTTCCTCTATGCAGAGAGATTCCTTATTGTATGCTTTTGCTTTTAGTGCTTTTAGAGTAAACGGAGAGACACATTGCAGTGTGAACCGGTGATTTGTTCCCATCTGCCAGCAGTCCGAGTCTCCGTGTTTGACTGCTTCCTTTGTCTGGGGGAGGGGGGCAGGGTATTCTTACACCCCAAAGGGGGGTGTGTGTGTGTGGGCTGCATGCTGTCTCCAGAGGAAGGACTGAGAGTGGCCAGCTGGCAAACCATGCAAACAAGAAGTTTCATTCTTAAGTGCTTCCTATTAGATTCCTAAAGACAATGTCTACGTCGGGCAAGAGAAAAAGAACAACATCCTAAAGCGTATTGCCTTTTGTGCCCTGGACGGTGAAGGAACAGTTGATCTTTTCCAAACCTGAAGCTCAGAAAGCAGTTGAGCACATTCCCAAATGTTAGTAGTTACCTTTCTAAGTTTGTTTTCAGCCTAAGCTGCTCTCTGTGCTCCAGGTATTACTGCTGTATTCCTCAGATTTATGGAGGACAGAGAATCTGATTACAATTGCAGATACTCAAATGTAAGCCTGACTACAGCATTATCGCTGTCATCGATGTATTCGTCCAGTCCAGTTCTGTATCAGCTGCATCAGCATGGTTTGAATGGTCATGTTTTCAAGGCTTCTTCAAGACAGACCTCTCCTCCACCATTAGTAGATACTATTGACTTGTGGTTTTGCCATGTCTTTCTAATGTTAGTTCTCAATACATAAAGTGTACTGGCGAGTTACAGCGTGTCTCAAACAAACAGTACCGCAGCATCCTAGTACCCATGAAGCATCTGCAAGCAAAACCCCCTGAATTTATGTGGCTCTCCTGTAAGCTTTGGGCATATTACTGCAGTAGGTGTTGCAGTGCTTTCAGGCGCTGCCAAGGCTTTCTGGATGCCACAGCACTGTGCTTCTAAACATGGCCTGGTTTGGGGGGTTAATTTAGATGGGGATGCTTAGTGCTGTCTTGTCAATATCGCCTCGGTTTCTGGTTGGATGGCACCCTCTCCTGGTGTTGGAATGCTGCCCTAAAATGAGAGGCTAGGTGCCCCTAGCATCAAAGATCCAAGAAATACCTGCCCGTGGGGATCAGGGATGTATGCCGCTGCTCTCCTAAAGTTGCAAATGGATCGGGCAGGTTAGCTTTCTCTTCCTTCAGCTGGAAACATTGTGGAAACAACTGGTAGAGTCGTTAGTGTTTGGGAATGATGAACGCATGGTGTCACGGTGGAGAGGCCTTCAGAAATGCGTTAGTCACCTTGTAGTATCTTCCTCAAGGCAAGTGGATGGAGAAACCATGGTGTGGTAATCTAAAGCGTTTCCTCGCACTTCCTCATGTTCAGGAGGTACGTGGCTGTACTTGCGAGCCTGGTGGTGGTGTAGCAGTGGCAGGAAGTATGAGCCTTTCTATTTGTGCAGGACTTGCACAGCAGCCTTTGGGTTGCCTCTGCTCGTGGGACGCTTTGGATGATGTATGAATTGTTTGTTAACTGATGGACGGTTGCATGTGTGATTCATGAGTAGCATGCAGGTACAGACCAATGAGTATGTGGAATCTCGGCAAGGGCTTGTGTGCCATAAGTGTTTCCTAAAATATTGTAGCATGTTCAAGATGATCTTAAAGCAAATTCTGGTAATCCAGGCTTTTTTCCTTATTTTTTTAACACAGGCCTCCTCGACCACAGAAAATCCTTGGAACTGCTTTCAGGTGATGTTTCTACTGCTATTGGTAGTCACTTTAGGCTAGAGGATGGTGGGTACCTGAACACAGTGCTTGGGCCTCCACAAAGAAGCACTTTTCTACAGACACCTGTTCTTGTTTTGTCAGGGGAGTGTAGAAACCAAAGTGCTCTATCTGGTACCTGTTTGTGATAGTGGGGCTATACAGATTGCCTGAAGGTGCCTTCATATTTGGATGGCTGACTATTTAAGAACAGAAAAGTGTAGCACAGTCTTCATCGTTTTGAGACTTAGAGAGAAGAAAGAAAATATGTGAGGACTTCTTCTTGCACTGCTGTATTCTGTATCTTAGAGTAATTGGGGACAAAGAAGGAATGGGATTTGGGGTTTTATTTCAGTTGCACTGAATGTACCAGGAGAGCACACTTTATGTATAGAAATAAATTTCCATATTCATAAGACTATCAGAACACGGTGTTTTGGTGCTCAGGTTTTATAAACTGTTTTCACGGCTTTATGTTGGTTACGAGTGCTTTATTTTAAGTTCTGATCATCTTTCTTTCTTCTTCTAGAAGTCAAACTGAGCCAGCGAGTAGAACATCAAAAGAGGTATGTAAAAACACAAGCTGAAACTTTTTTCTACATGCTGCACCTAAGCCTAAGAAATGTAGCCTTGTACTAATTCTTTTATATATATAAAATATAAATGTTTTATATATAATATTTGTAATATATATATAAAAACATACTTTCCAGTGAAACACAGTGTATGCTGTAAATCCAATGTATTTGATTCAGCATAGTGAAAACTGAGCAATGCCAACTTTTGCACGGTGCTAATGTGAGCAGTGGTATTTGTGCCTAGTAACGCATTGCATTTCGTACTGAATAGGCTAGAACATTTCTTGTATGACTGTGTGTTGTACAGATAATGTGGGCTCATTTTTAGAGCTTGCAGGTTCAAGGTTTGCACCACTGAACTTGGTGCCACCCTTCAGTACACCACCACTTTGAATTTACATTTGGAAAAGGGGCAGCATTTTTCTTCAGTTCAGAAAACACTGTCGTTCTGCTGCTAAGACATGAATAAGTAACGCGAGGAGATACTTGACTAGTGATGGCCTAGATCTCCATTTGGCCCTTGGGTGGAATGCTACGTGCAACAATGCATTTCAAAATAGCCCTCATAGTACAAACATTACTTTGTGGTGGTGTTTGGTTTTCATCTGTAAGTATAACTGCTTTTTCTTCACTCGAATGGTGTGAGGCATTACACGAGCTCTAGGTCACGGGATCTGATCACTTTGTAAGCTCTTAGGATAACTTAACCTAGAAATTCATGAACTTGGGGTCTAATGAAAGTAAATGAAAGACAGCGCAAAAACTATGCTGCGCTCATGAACCGTGCCTGTGTGCATTTAGAAAATGTTGAGCTATTAACTGATTAATTTATAAACTGCACTGGCAATGTTTCCTGTAGTGACACTTCCTTCTCAAATAAACGGAAATATTTTTTTTAGATCCTTTTGAGCTGAAAATGGACAGCTTCCTTAACCCTCCGTCTTTTAAGCAGTTGTGAGCATTTGGCAAGGGTCCCCCTCTGAGGTATCCTGAGCGATAGATTGATCTCAAGAGGGGTTGGTTACTTTAGTTTCTTCCCATTAACAACGTAGGCATACGTAAAGCTGTTTAAGGTTTGGACTTTGTTTTGAACAAATACAAATTCCACTGGCTTGGAGGTGGCTCTTTCAGTGATGCTCAGAGGCTATAGCGCAGGCTTTCATACAGCAGTAGGGGTGAACTCTTGCTATGTTCTGATTGTATGTAGAACTTGAACATGTGTTTAATTTTTCTGAATAGATTGGCGACTCTTCCGCATCTCTTTCTCTGGCCCAGCTTATTAAGGTATGTTTAGATGTACTTTCTTGTGAAATAGTGGTTGTAAACCTTACACTGTGCTCTCTAGCTGGATAACTGCTGTAATATGAGCAAAACATTAATTGTTAATAATTCAGAGTGTTTATCCTAACTTTAAAATGTGCGTATACTTTGATACTATCCTGTAGAGAGTAGTTCCCAGCTTGGGAAGATGGAAGGGGAGCACCTTATTGGCCTCAGTGTGATGCTGCAGTATTACTCATCTGCAAGACACAAAGAAGCAGCACTTCAGAAGCTGTTTACCGTTTTTCATACGACCCGTTAATTCTTCATTGGAACCTAACACAATTTTTACAGAAGAATTTAATTGGCTGTAAGTTATGGACATTGCTGGGGCCTTTGCAACAGCCAGAACAGACGTGTTTCTGGAACATGGGCAATAGCATGGCTGTTTTTGAATTTCTAGTCATTACCTAACCCTATGTTAGGTATGACCTAACCCTAAGTCTGAATTTTAAGACATAACCTTAAGACTTAACCCTATGACGTAAGCCTATGCCTTAAGCCTAAGACCTATCTCTAAGACTTAAGACTCAACCTTAAGGTTTAACCCTGAGAGTTAACTCTAACATTAACCCTAAGACTTAACCTTAAGATTTAAACTTGGGACTTAACCTTAAGACTTAAATTTAAAAGTTAATGTTAAGACTTACACCCTAAGGCTTAACATTAAGACTTAAATTTAACACTTAAACTTAAGACTTAAATCCTAAGACGTAACCCTGAGACTTAAACCTCAGACTTACCCTTAATACTTAACCCTAAGACTTAAAATTCAGATTTAACCCTAAGACTCAGTCTATAAGATGTAAACTTAAGACTTAACCTTAAGACTTAAATTTAAGACTTAACCCTAAGACTTCGCCTTAGAACATTAAGACTTAACTCTAGACTTAACCCTAAGACACAATCTTGAGACTTAACCCTAAGACTTAACCTAAAGTTTAACTTTAAAACTTAACCCTAAGACTGAACCCTAAGACTTAACCCTATGACTTAAACTTAAGGCTCAACCTTAAGACTTGACTTTAGGACTTAACCCTCAGAATTAACGCTAAGACTTAACCTTAAGACTTAACCCTAAGTCATAACCCTAAGACTTAAATTTTAAGATTAATTCACCACTCATCCCTCTGACTTAACACTGAGACTTAAACCTAAGACTTAATCTTAAAACTTAATCCTAAGACTTATGCCCAAGACTTAACTCTAAGACTTAACACTAGGAGTTTACTCTAAGACTTAAACTTAAGAATTAAAATTTAGACTTAACTCTAAGTCTCAATACATAAGACGTGAACTTAAGACAACCATAAGACTTAGCCCTAAGACTTAAAATTAAGACTTAAATTTAAGACATAACATTAAGACGTAACCCTAAAACTTAACCCTAAGACTTAAGCTTAAGACTTAAATTTAAGACTTAACCCTGAGACTTAACACAAAGACTTCACCTTAGAACATTAAGACTTAACTCTAGACTTAACCCTAAGACATAATCCTGAGACTTCACCTTAAAACTTAACCCTAAGACTTAACCTATAGTTTAACTTTAAAACTTAACCCTAAGACTGAACCCTAAGAAACAACCTGACGACTTAACCCTGAGACTTAACCTTGAGACTTTACCTTGCGATTTAACCCTGAGGTTTAACCCTGTCTTAATGCTAAGACTTATCTTTAAGATGTACCATTAAGACTTAACCTCAAGACTTAACCCTAAGACTTAACCTTAAAACGTAACCTTAAGATTTACACTAAAAACTTAACCCTATGACTTAAACTTAAGGCTCAACCTTAAGACTTAACTTTAGGACTTAACCCTCAGAATTAACGCTAAGACTTAACCTTAAGACTTAACCCTAAGTCATAACCCTAAGACTTAAATTTTAAGATTAATTCACCACTCATCCCTCTGACTTAACACTGAGACTTAACCCTAAGACTTAATCTTAAAACTTAATCCTAAGACTTATGCCCAAGACTTAACTCTAAGACTTAACTCAAAGACTTAAACTTAAGAATTAAGATGTAGACTTGACTCTAAGGCTCAATACATAAGACTTGAACTTAAGACAACCATAAGGCTTAGCCCTAAGACTTAAAATTAAGACTTAAATTTAAGACATAACATTAAGACGTAACCCTAAAACTTAACCCTAAGACTTAAGCTTAAGACTTAAATTTTAAGACTTAACCCTAAGGCTTAACATAAAGACTTCACCTTAAAACTTAACCCTAAGACTGAACCCTAACGTTTAACCCTAAGATATAACCTTAAGACTTAACACTAAGATTGAACCTTAAGAGACAACGTTACGACTTAACCCTGATACTTAACGTTGACACTTTACCTTGAGACTTAACCCTGAGATTTAACCCTAAGACTATTAAGCATTCGCTAAGACTTAACTTTAAGATGTACCATTAAGACTTAACCCCAAGACTTAACCTTAAAGATTTAACCTTAAAACTTAACCTTAAGATTTACACTCATGATTTAACCCTAAGACTTCACCCTAAGACTTAACCTTATGACTTAAACTTAAGGCTCAACCTTAAGACTTAACCCTGAGAATTAAGCCTAAGACATAACCTTAAAACTTGACCCTAAAGTCATAACCCTAAGACTTAAATTTTAAGACTTAACCCAAAGAGTTATCCCTAAGACTTATCCCCAAGACTTAACTCTTAAGGGTTAACCCTAAGACTTAAACTTAAGCATTAAACTTTATAGTTAACCCCAAGACTCAATCCATAAGTCTTAAACTTAAGAGTTAACTTTAAGACTTAACCTTAAGACTTGACCTAAAGACTTAACCTTAACACTTAAATATTAAGACTTAACCCAAAGACTTATCCCTAAGATAAATTTTAAGACTTAACCTGAAGACTTAACCTTAAAACCTAACCCTAAGAATGAAGCCTAAGACTTAACCCTAAGATATAACCTTAAGCCCTAACACTAAGACTGAACCTTAAGACAGGCCCTGGGCCTGAGCCATCTCTGCAGGGATGAGGCCTTCCTCGGCGTCCGTCCCTCAAACCCTCCCTCCGGCCCCCACGATCCGTCCCTAAAACACTTCCCCTCTGGCCCCCAGTCCCTGCTGGCCCTGAAGGCCGGCCACAGCACTTGGTTTCAAGCCTGAGCTGGTCATGTCATGGCTGTTCTGGAATGTGGTACAGTGAAAGAAGAGATTGAAATGGCAAATGTTCCCCCCCAGAGTGGTCCCATGCTGGCAAAGGTTGTCCGAGGAGGTTGTGGGCTCTCTGTCCTTGCAGATCTTCAAAGGCCAAGGGCACACAGTTCTCTGCAACCTGCTCTAGATGAGCGTGCTGGAGCAGAGGGCTTGGCCCAGAGGACCTCCACGGGTCCCTTCCAACCCCACCCTCCTGTGTGGCTCTGTGCTTTGCTTTTCCTCCTAAAGCTCCTCAACTCAGCCCCGATGCCCGCTGGAAAGGGTGCTGGGGCAAGGGATGATCCCAAACTCCTCCCCGAGGGTCCTTCCCAGCACAAGAGCTCCCCACTCCGGAAGACACGATGGCAGACACGGTCAGGAGAGGGAAAAGATTCTTTTATTGTCAACACCAGCTGCGAGGGCCCAGGAGTCACAGCGGTTCAGCCGGTGAAAGTCAGTCAGCACCTGCAACGACAGAGTCAGAAAGCTCTGCTAAGCCCCCAGAGGCAGGAAGAGGCAGGATTTGGTTCCCCCTTCTTTGGAGGACACTGTTTCTGAGGAATTCCTCATGGCCCAGAAGGGAGAGCTCTTGCTGGCCTCCACTAGGGGCCTTCTCCCCAGGGGTGACCTCCCTAGGGAGCTGTGCGTGCGCAGGGATGCTGACAGTGCCCCTGTGCCACGCAGCAGGGCTCGATGGGGAGCCCCTGGGGAGCTGCCGTGGGGCTCATCCCAAACCCTGCTCAGCACCAGCCCTCGCCGGCCCTTGCCAGCCAGCTGGGCTGACTTAGGGCCGTGTTCAGACTCGGGAAAGATGGGCAGCAGCGCCTGGTACGCACCTGGCCTTCCTGACGTGCTGCACCTTCCTGAATTTTCTCAGGTTTGGGCCCGCAAAGTCATTTCCTCTCTTCTCCGTTTTATTTTTGCTGTGCTGTCCCTCTCCTCTGCCCAGATTTCTTTTCTCTTTCTTTGTCTCGAGTTTTCCTTCTCCTGGTGGGATCCTGAAAAACTTTCCACCCCACAGCGTGATGAGAGGGGGAAAGCCCCAAGCCCCTGCAGTGAGCTCTCAGGTCAGGCAAGGGGAGCTCTTCCTACCTGGTTTCCTGGGGCAGGCTGGTCAGTTGTTGCAGGCATGCCGGGGACTCTGCCGTGCCCTCGGGGGTGGCTGGAGGCAAATCTGGAGGTGCCTAAACCAGAAACGTGGGAGGTAACGGGTGGCAAGTAAGGGCCTGGGGTAGTGAGGGCCTGACTGCCAAATTGCCATCTTAGCTCTACAGAGGAGATGCTGGTTTGCATCATGCACATTTTGCACAGTCCAGCCACTGCAGCCTAGACTTGATGAAGCTGCGATGGAATAGGATCTGAGCAAAAGCCCTCTCAAGGTGACAGCTACTCCCTTCTGTCCTTTTGTGGGTGTTTTGTAGGTATGTTTTGTTTGATGAAGCAGATCATACTTCATGAAATGCATTCCAGAAACAGCCTTTCCAGTTTTCCTTAACACGTACCACGCTGGGGGGAGAGGAGGAGCCCCAAAGGCACAAGAGAGCGGCTGCCAGGAGGAGGCCCAGCGGCTGCTTGGCCTCCTGGGAAATTACTGTCCCACTTGAGACATGTTGTCCCAGTGTCTGTGGAGCTGCCGTACCTCTGCCGCTTTGGGCCCTGCCCCTGTGTCTCCCCCAGCTCCTCTGTCGATGTCCAGCAGAGAGGCGTCTGCATCCAGAAAGGCTTCTGCCGGACGCTGGGTGTCTGCTGTGCCTGCAGGGCCACTTTGCTCTTCGCACTGCAGCTCTGGAAAGCAAAAGCACGTGCAGCAGCGCGACTTCTTGGAAGTCAAGTACATCTCAAGCAAAGCCCAGCCAAGCCCTACACCGCTTGTCTCCTCAACGTTGAGGTTTCTGGCATCCCGAGCCCCAGTGTCTGTGACAAGCCTCAGCCCCTCCTCCTACCTGTGCGCCTGTCCATGGGTGCTGGCACCTCCTCGGCTGATGGAGGGGAGAGGCCGGCCACCTCCCCCCCAAAGATGTCCCCACAGTTTTCAATGAGGAACTCCACCAGCACGTTCACCTGCAGACATGAAAGCCTTGGTCTCAAGCCAGGTGCCTGCAGACGTGTCAAGCAGCCTTTCCCACTGCTGACCCTTTGTCTGCGCAGGTGGCTGCGGCTGGGGGTTGCTCTTCCAGGCACCCAGCCCACCAGCCCTGGCTCAAGGGAGGAGGCAGCCAGGGACCTCTCAACAGCCAAGCTCCGATGGGCCGGGAA
The DNA here is from genome assembly GCF_023634085.1 of Falco cherrug. Classification (NCBI taxonomy): domain Eukaryota; kingdom Metazoa; phylum Chordata; class Aves; order Falconiformes; family Falconidae; genus Falco; species Falco cherrug. The sequence continues at coordinate 185,944 of NW_026599317.1, read as the reverse complement.
GGCAGCAGCCGGCTGCTGGGTAGGGCGTACCTTCTCGGTCACTGCCAGCATGGCCTGCAGCGGGAGCAGGTCCTCGTTGGGTGGGCTCAGCAGGTTGGGCCCGATGCAGATGGCCAGGTTGCTGCAGCTCATTCTGCTGGTGGCTGCGTTGTGGCCGATGTGCTGCAGCAGGGCCATCAGCCGCTTCAGGAGGAGGAGATTGGCCACAGGCAACTTGTCAGCCACCCTGAGGGAAGAGGAAGACAAGGCTGATGAAGCAGAGGGTGCCCACAGCCGTCCCTGCAGCTGGCCCCAGGCGGGTGGGAGCCAGCAGCCGTGTTGCACAGCTTTGCAGCTGCCCGAAAAGACAGCTTTCTGAGGAACCCATGCCTTTGCAGGCAGGTCCCAGAACTCTCCCGGTCCCTGCTCAACAGGCCGGCGGCTGCCCACACTTACGCTTTCAGCTCCTCCACCTTGGCCTGCTTGCTGGCCCTCTCCATGGCTGCCATCCAGTCCTCGTAGAGGTCGATGACGAGGAGCTTGGTGGGGATGCTTCGCAGGAATTCCTGCAATGCCAAGGGCTGCAGGTGAGCCTTTGAACGCTGCAGGCCAGCCAGGAGCTCCTCCAGCTGCAGCTCAGAAGCGCTCACCTTCAAGATGACGGCCAGCAGCAGTGCAGGCTGGCTTCCCACATCGACTTCCGTGCCGCGGTCCAGGGCCTCGCGTAGCTGCCGAAGTTCTGTGCCGCCGGCAGCTCTGCGGAATATCCCCTCCGTCGTCGGTCCTTCCTGGTGCAGGACAGCCAGCAGCTCCTGCAAGAGATGCAGGACAGTGGCTTGGCTGAGGAGCTGCCCTGCAGCAGCGGTGGCCATGGCCAGCGCTCTTCCCCAGGCTGGGCTCTGTCCTCCTGCAAAGGGGCTGGGAGCAGAGAAGCGTGAGCCATGGGCAGAGAGCCCAATTCCCCAGTACCTGGAGCCAGGGGACGCTGCCTGTGGACTGAGTGGGGGGCTGGGGACCCCGTGTCCAGGCTGGCTTACCTGGATGGGCCGGGGCAGCGTGTTGTCCTCCCCACAGAGGGCTGCCAGGGGCTGCCCAAAGAGCGCCCTGCTGCAGCCGGAGCCCGCCTGCCCTGGTGCCTGGGCAGCGGCTGGGGTGCGCCGTAAAGCAAAGGGCCAGGGCAGCCCCATCCTCCTCCTGCTGCTGCTGCTGCTCCCTCCTGCTGCAAAGGAAAACAGAGTAAGACGCCATCAACGGAGAACCCCAGGCCAGCGGTCCCAGAGCCTGCCCTGCCCTGCTCTGTCCTGCCCGCAGCGCGATGCTGTGTAGTGCGGCAGGACAGGCAGGGAGCCAGCAGCTGGAACCGTGGCTTTGGCCCAGCAGCTGTGGCTTGGAGGCTGCCGAGAGCTGGTGTGCCACCAGGACAGCCTGTCCCAGCCCTTGCCCTGCCCTCCTGCAAGCTGTGGGCAGCCGCAGAGGCTCTGTGTCCTGCAGAAGCTCATGCAGCGGCCGCTCTCCAGCAGGTGTCCTTGCTAGTCCAGGTGCTGTCCTCCCGTGCGGTGCCCAACCTGCATGGCGACACTCAGGGGACAAGTGAGCACAGTTCAATCCACTGCAGGAGGCTGCCTTTCTTTCCCAAACTCACCTGGCTCGTGGCAAAGTCCCCCTGCGTTTGCAGATGGGGCCGTCGCAGGCCCTTGCTTGGGATGAGCCTGCAAGAACCAAGAATCGGGCTGCGCTTGGAGAGCAGCCCCGCAGCAGAAAGGGCCAGCGGCGAGCTGCCCCCCGGCACCAGCAGCCTGAGCATGGCAGAGCTGGGACCCTCTGGCCTCCCAGGCTCTCTGCCCCGTGCGGCAGGTTTTGTCCCAGCTCCGCCAGCCAGCCAGTACGTACCAGCGTTCCTGGTGTCTCCCCAACCCCCTCTGCTGCGGAGTGGTACTGTGGGAACCCCCGCCCTCCTGCACATGGTCACCCCACTGGCTGCACATCCCAGCACAGCCAGAGATGGGTGCAAGGCAGCCATTCTCACCTCTGCCTGTGCCTCCATCAGCCTCTCCAGGCTCCTGGCGCGCACTGTCCTCCACTGGGCGGGAGAGAAGGAGGGGAAGAAGGTGAGCAGCCATGGGTCTGCTGCTCGGCTGCAGGAGCAGTGCTTGGGGACAGGGCCCAGAGCAGAGAGACACTCACGGCGTGGCGGCGGCTCAGCTCCTTCTCCAGGAGCTTGATGGATGTTAGGCGGGTGACGCGGGCTCCCGTGCGTCCTTCTGGTGTCCTGTGCACCGGGAAGGGAGAGGGAGAGAGCTGGGTGAGCCCCAAGCTGTCTCTTGTCTCTTGTCAGGCAGCTGTGCGCGAGAGCTGCCTGCAGCCCCAGGGGCACCTTCCCCAGCTGGGGGCTGTGTTCCCCCGTGGGCCCAGCTTCTCCTGGAGCACCCCCCCCCGGCTTACCCCAGCAGCGTGGCCACCCACAGCTCCTTCAGTGCCTGGGAGCTGCAGAAAGAGAGGAGAGACAGCGTCAGGCCCTGCTGCCCCCAGCCCTGGGCAAAGGTGGGGGCCTGCACAGCCCTGCCCCGTGGGGCAGGACAGAGGCGCTGTCCAAGCCCTGGGTCGCTCTGTCCTGCCTGAGCAGCTGTATTTGCCCTTCCCTTCTGGGGGCCAAAAGGTGACGAGGGGATGCAGGATGGGGAAACATCCCCCATCCCTCCCTCCCTGCCACCGAGCTGCCTGCTCCCTGCCCAGGCTCTGCACGCAAGGCAGAGGCCAGTCTTCACGGGATGGCGTGGGCACGGCTGGGAAGCTCTCCTGCCCGACCACGACTCACCCAAAAGTGGCAATGCAGGAGCCGGTGGGCCAGGCGAGGATGACAGAGGTGCTGTCCTCATCGGTGCCTTGCTCCTCCTCCTCCTGTCCCTCCTGCCCCGCAGCCTCCTTCCCGCTGCTGAGCACCCACAGCTGGTCCAGGGCCAGGCGGAGCTGTGGGCGCAGGCTGGTGCCATGTCTGCAGAGAGCAGAAGCCGGCCCTGAGCTGGAGGGGGGCTCCTTGGGCTGGGTCCCCACGCGCAGAGCCCTGTCCCCCACCTGCCCTTGGGACGGACGTTGGTGCCTCCAGCACCGAGGGGCCGGGGCCTGGGGCTGGTGCCAGGGTGTCCCTGGGCCGGGGCTGGGGGGAAGGATCTGGGCTCTGAGGGTCTTACCGCAACTTGGCGACCACCAGTTCCTTGTGGAGGAGGAGCAGGCGCCTCTCGCTCCTCTTGCGGCCCCGGGTCAGCCGCACGTCTGCGCTCAGCACCGGCTCGGCGTCGCTGAGAGCCTCCCTGCAGAGCAGAGAGCGGCGGGCATGAGCAACGTCAGTGCTGCGTGGCCCAGCTGTGCCCGCGTGTCCCCGAGCCCTGGGGGAGCCCACCTGGAGCTGCAGCAGCAGCTGGCCTGGCCCATCCTGCCCGGGAGAGGAGGGCCCTGGCCGTGCAGCGAGGAGGGGGCCCAGCCGGCGACGGGGAGGCTGGGAAGCGGGGTGCTGGTGCTGTGGCAGCGCTGCTGGGCCAGAGGCTGCCTCCTGCCAGCGCCGCTGCGTGCCAGCACAGCTCTGCCCTGCTGCCTGTGGTGGCCGTGGGCTCCCCGTGACCAACGGTCTGAGCCCAACGGAAAGTGGGCGGGGCCTGCGGGGGCGGGGCTGGGGCCCTCTCCAGTATGGCCGGCCCTGCCTTGCCCGGGGGAGCCCCGAGCAGGACAGGGCAGGGGGCAAGGGCCACCTCCCTGCGCCTGCGGCCAGCGCTTTCACCTGGCTTTTTGACAGGGTCCCGCTCAATAAAAGAAGCTGTTTTTCCTAGAGATGACCATTGTGGCTAGAGGCAGACTCCTCTTGGCGGAGGCCGGCCTAGCCGTTGGAAGGCCTCTGGCACACAGGCCGTGCTAGGCCTCAGGCCCCAAGGCGCTGGAATTGGAGCAGGCCCACCGGGAGGAAAAACTTCCATTTTTACCAAAAGACGGGGGGACTAGCAGCAGTAAAGAGCCGCTCGGGTCCTGCCAGGCGCCACAGGGAAATGAAATGTGTGGTGAGCTTCGGCAGGAATTGTGGTGCCCCTGGAGCACCACCCTTGCTTGGGAAGGCTTTATCCCACCTGGGTGTTAAGGCTTCACCCTTGGCGATCAGGGCTGGATGAGCACCACCCAGGAGCCCCTGCCCTGTTAGCCATGACCTTCACCCAGCCGGTGGCCAACACGGCCAGGGGCGAGTTTGTGGGGTAGGCCATGACCATGGCAAAGAAGGGACCCGTAGCCAGCTTTTGATGGCCCGTGTCTGGTTTCACTGTTGACCCTAAGCAATGCCTTGCTTCAAATAGAAGCGATGCAGAGAGTTACGCACCCGCCCTTTTCAGGAAAAATGCAGGACATCAGAGACATGTAGCAAGTTCTCTGCTGGCTGTTGTACACTGCAGCAAGAAGCAGCGTGGGTCCAGTGGCTAATGCTGGAAGGGGAATTCAGCACTTCTGGGAAAGGGATATAAAGGCACTCTTGTGGGCCAGGCTGGGATTGGGGAGGCTGGGTGGGTGTCTGGGGTCCCAGCTTTCCTGCAGTGCTGACTGTGTGCCTGCTGCTTGCTCTTCCCTGCAACGCCGGTTGCATCCACCTGCTGGGGCTGTGCTTGGGAAGGGCACCGGGGGTGAGCAAGCCCATGGGAGAGGGCTGGGGGGAAGCTCTTCTCCAGAGATCTACCAGAAACTGTCCAGAGCATCCGAGAGGATGCTCTGTGTGACAAGGGAAGGTGCCCGTTGGTCCAATGTATGGAGCCTGCAGGGCTCCCATCAGGGTCCTTTGACCTACCCATCCTCCAGCCAGCAATCCAGGTGCCCCTGGGGGGTCCCATGTTGGTCTCCTGAGGTACCCTTTAGCCCCGGTGAAGGTGTCATGCCTCAGTGTGTGCTTGCAGGGCATGTTTCCTTCCTGCTGACAAGGGCGGAATTGCAGTTAAATGCCCCTGGGCGATCCCGAGCCAAAAGCAGATTTTTTTCTATGGGCCACACTGCTTTGCAGTCCATGTGTGTGGTTCAGCTCCTGCATGGGAGCTGAGGACACGAGGTGACCTAGCTCTGAAGCTGGCCACTCTTGCTCCAGGCAACTCCAGTTGCTTGCGTTTTCCTTCAGCTTCCCCAGCCTGATGATCTCCACTGTCACCTCCTCCCTGTCCTACAAGAAGTATCCCTCTCCAGGCCATTAGGACAGTGGCACAGCACTCAGAATCCAGATCACTGGTAGAGAAGTAGGACAGAGGAAAAGAGAAGTTCTCCTTTGAAAGAAATCCTTGTTTGTCCTCCTTTAGCTACCAGTGGATGAAAAATACGGGGACAGAATTTCAGGCCAGCCACAGCACTGGCTTTCAAGCCTGAGCTTGTAATGTCATGGCTGTTCTGGAATGTGGTACAGTGAAATGAGAGATAGAAATGGCAAATTTTCCCCCCCAGAGCGGTCAAATGCTGGCAGAGGTTGTCCAAGGAGGGTGTGCAGCCTCTGTCCTTGCAGATCTTCAAAGGCCAAGGGCACACATTTCTCTGCGACCTGCTCTAGGTGAGCGTGATGGAGCAGAGGGCTTGGCCCAGAGGACCTCCACGGGTCCCTTCCAACCCCACCCTCCCGTGTGGCTCTGTGCTTTGCTTTTGCCCTGGCGGAGATCTTCAGGGACTTTGCGTTCCATTTTGTGTTGCCTTAGGGCTACAGTGTGCTGTGGTTTGGGGGCAACAAGGTTATGGTGTGCCAGAGGTCAGGCGAGTTAGTGTCAAAGTGTGTTATTGTTATGGACAGAACCTGTGTTTGTTGGCCCTGTGTTCCTGGGGTTATGGCATTTTTATCATGTGTTCTGTGTGGTGATTTTTTTTTTTTGTGGAGAGTGCCTTTTTTCAGCTATTTTGCCTTTGTAGGGTTTGCATGGGGGCCTCTGGTTTGTGTACCAAGTTTCTTCTGGTTGTTTTTCTGCTGTGCTGGTGGACGGTGGTGTTTTTTTCTGTCTTGAAACCATCGTTACAGGCCTAGTATATCTCCTGCAGGTCAGGCAGTGTCACTTCTGGTGTGGTCTGACTCATTTCTGGTGAGTTGGTAGGTAGGTATGGAGGACTTGTGGTCCCTCCATGGAGGATGACTGCTAGAGGACTAAGAGGCAGATCTGTGGAGGGGTGAGAGGACTGCTGGCCCATAAGTAGTGACTGTCAGAGGACTAAGTGTACTTGAATTTACGTGGGCTTCCAAATTCATGGTTGTTTCTCCTGCCTTGCGGAAGAGCCATGGGAAGTCACCAGCCACACGGAAGGATAAAGGGTTTCCCACGGCTACGTGGCTTTTTGGGTTTTGCTTTTGAATAAGAAAGTCCTGTCTCTACATGAGTAGAACTATAAACGGTCAATTTTGCCAACTTCAGAAAGCAGGGAGCAGCACTTTTCTGCTGTGCCTCACATGGCGGCCAGGGCACGGTGAGAAACAGCAAGTGAGTTTCTTCCTGGAACCTTCTCCAGGGGAGCAGTGCTGCACTTGTCAAGGTGAGGGGTTTTTTGGCTCTATACGATTGCAAATGTGAGGGGTTCATTTTCAGAACACAGCTATTAGGGAGCAGAACATTTGTGCTGTGCCTCACATGGCTGCAAGGACAGAGTGAGAAACAGCAAGAAAATTCCTTCCTGGCACCTGCTCCAGGGGAACAGTGCTGCCCTTTCCCAAGATGTATTTTTTTTTGGCTCTTAAGGTCTGCAGCTCTGAAGGGTCAGTTTTGCTCACCACAGAAAGCAGGGAGCAGAACTTTTGTGCTGTGCTGTTCCTCACATGGGTGCCAGGGCAGGGTGAGAAACAGCAAGAGGATTCCTTCCTGGCCCCTTCTCCAGGGGAGCAGTGCTGCCCTTTCACAAAGTGAGCACTGGTTCTGCATGAGTGCAAAATGTTTGGGTCAAATTTCTCACCACAGGAAGTAGGGAGGTGAACTTTTGTGCTGTGCCTCACATGGCTGCCAGGGCAGGGTGAGAACAGCAAGAGAATTCCTTCCTGGAACCTTCTTTATGGGAGGAGTGCTGTACTTTGCCAAAGGGACTTTTTTTGGATCTTAACGACTGCACTGCTGAGGGATTAATTTTTGCTCACCACGGAAAGCAGGGAGCAGCACTTTTGTGCTGTGCCTGACATGGCTGCCAGGGCAGGGTGAGAAGCAGCAAGAGAATTCCTTCCTGCCACCTTCTCCAGGGGAGCAGTGCTGCAGTTTGCCAAGGTGAGGTTTTTGGGCTCTGCGCAATTTCAAAGGTGAGGGGTCCATTTTCTGACCACAGAAAGCAGGGAGCAGAACATTTGTGCTGTGCCTGACATGGCTGCCAGGGCAGGGTGAGAAGCAGCAAGAGAATTCCTTCCTGCCACCTTCTCCAGGGGAGCAGGGCTGCACTTTGTCAAGGTGAGTTTTTTGGGCTGTGCATTATTGCCAGTGTAAAGGTGTCCAGTTTCTCCCCACAGAGAGCAGGGTGCACAACTTCTCTGCTGTGCCTGACGTGGCTGCAAGGACATGGTGAGAAGTAGCAATAAAATTCCTTCTGGAACCCTCTCCAGGGGAGCAGCCCTGCACTTCCCCAGGCCATGTTTTTTGGTTCATGGTTTCCCAGGCCATGAGTTCAAAAGTGCTGTGTCAATTTTCTCACCAGAGAAAGCAGGGAGCAGAACTCTTGTGCTGTGCCTCACATGGCTACCATGCACGGTGGGAAGCAGCAAGAGAATTCCTTCCTGGTACCTTCTCCAGGGGAATTTCCCAGCTCCCGAGGGACTCCTGGCACTGGCTGCAAGGGGGCTCCCAGCCGAAGGGTGGGCCTGGGTGTTGTTGGGGTGTTAATTGGTGATGTCTCCTTTCCTTAGTCACGTTAACACTTTGGGATAACAAATGGATGCTTCGCTCCTGTTGCTCTTTTATCATATCGCTCACAGTAACTGCCACTGGTTCCTTTTATCATATTGCATGCTATTTTCTTTTATTGCAATATAAGAAACTGCATTTGATATATTCCATTATGTGATATACTTGATAGATTTGATTATATTTGATGTGGAGTTCAGCTTTGCTGTCTATCCAGTCAGCCAGCAAAACATAATTTGATGTAGTCGGCAGCATACGAAGTAAAACTCTCTCTATTTAGGAAAAAAAAAAAAATGTTCCTCGACTTGCTGTTGTCAGGTGGGAACCATTGCCTTATGGTGTTTGGGCCAGAGTGGTCTGGTGGTGCTGGGCAGTTGGGCCATGCCAGGGACAGAGGTTGTGGTGTCTGGCGGGACGTTTGATGCCACTGTATAGATTCCACTGTGTATACGTTTATGTCCAGGGATTCTGTTAAGGGAAGGCTGCTGGCTCGGCAAAGGGACAAGATGTCTGAGCTCCCCGGTTACCACGCTCTGATTTGCTGTGTAGCTCTACGTTAAACACACCTGCGCACAAAGGTTAGGCCAAGCTGACTCTCTAAAGCTGTTAGAAGTGACGAATTAAGGGACCTCTCATGCAGGGAGTCAGCCTTGAGAAGGATGGGGAACAAAGAATGGATGGGGAAAAGATCTGCGTTCTCTTCAGTGATGCAGAAAGAGCCTCTGGGTGAGGACGTTGTGGTCGCAGGAGGAGACAAGCCGATAAGAGTGCTGCGATCCGCAGAATGTTGGTTGGAATTCGGACAAAGGTAATTGTTGTGGGGGGAGATCGTGACCTCTGACTCAGATAGCCCCCCGAGAGAGGGCAAGGCCCCGCTTGGGGAGCACGGGGAGCTAGTAAAAAACCTCAGCAGTGCTGTCTGAGGGTGTGTGCTCGTTTGCATTAAAGCAAGCAACTTGTAACCCATCCCGTGCCTGACTGAAAATGCATGTGTAATGCGCTATGAGTGTGCAAGTGCTCTGCTGTCCATAGTGCGTACCCTCGAGGAACTGGGTGAGCACGCTCAGAGGAAACATTCCCCCGTGCTCCCAGCACTGCCATAAAGAATGCCGGCCTTCTGAAACTTGCAAGCAAGGCTTAGAGGGTTTTTCTCCCTGACCGACTTTATGGTATCATTCCCACCATACTGGAGAAAGCAAATCTTTTTCTGTTTGGTGGTGAAAGCAGCTTGGGGAGCGTCACTGAAGTGCAGCACTTTTTTAACCTCAGGTCTAAAGTGCCACCGGTCCTACCGTGGAATACATCCTTCCTCAGGCTTTCAGCAAACGGAAAGGATGCAACAAACCCACCCCACTAAGACGTCCTGCGCTTTTTTTATCTTCCCTGGAAGGTGGGCACATGACCCTGTTGGGCCATCTGTGCCACCTGCCTGGGAGCCAAGATGGTGCCTTTGCATTTCAGGCTAAGCACTTACCTTCTTTTTTTTCCTTTTCAGCGACTTTAGAGCCACCCTTAGGGAGGCTGGTTAAGCTGGTTTATGTACAGCTGGTCACCAGTGGAGGGAAACGGTAAGCTCCGCTATTGCCTCTGGTGTTTACTTGTTACCTTGTCGCTCGTTTGAGTGATCTTACCGTGCCCCGGCAAGCAGAAGCTATCACGCCACTTTAGGCCTTGGTCTAATAGTCATGCAAAGCAATACTGAAAGTCATTCTGAGATCTGGAACAGGCCCCAATGTGCATTTTATAAAAGTGCATCTTGGCTGCTCTTTATCTTTGCATGGGTTTTTTTCCCGTTTCTCCAGACTGTTGAAGCTCTGAAAGGCGCCAGTGAGCTGCTCTCCCTCAGTTTGCTCCTTTGCCTTTGGGGAGTGCGGTTCATGTTTTCTTCATGGCTTTGCAGAGGAGAAAATCCATGAATACACCACCTTGCTTTTTTCACCTAAGCTAATTTCAGAAACTGCCTCCTTTAACTTAGACATGAAACTCTTCTTAACCTCTTTGTGCACTTGTAGAAAAGCAGGGTGGGGTGGGGGTTTGGGGGTGGGGGTGTCTTCAGGAAGTGCCCGCAAAAGAGCCTGTGGGAGACCCTGTCCCTTGACTCACATGTGGGGTAGTGAAGAGCCTGAGAAAGTCATGGGTGTTTTGGTGTTCACCAAAGCAGGTTTTCGGTTTGGTTTTTTTTTTTCTTATTGTCTTGTTATCTTATGTAGCTTATGCCACCAGGTAGTGACAGCCCGGGGGTGACAGGAGGGGACAGCAGGCAATGGCAGCCTGGAGGGTGACAGGAGGGGACAGTAGGTGGGGACAGGCCTGGGGGGGGGGTACAGGAGAGGACAGCTGCTGGGGACAGCCTGGGGGGTGACAGGAGGGGAGAGCAGGTATTGAAAGCCTGGCGGTGACAGGACCTCAGGCGCCAGATCAGGCCGCGAGAGGCTGAAGGCGACTCACTGCGACCTGCAGGTCACCAACGCCTAGACCATGGAAGGCGCGTGGGGGCGGCAGGCGCGGGATGCGGGGACCGGCCGGCTGGCGGTGGCGCAGGTGGCCAGTGAGGCGATTGGGCCGCGGCCGGCAGCGGTGACTTGTGCTGGGGCCTCAGAGCTGCTCTTCCGTGGTTGTGCGCTGGCAGCTGGCGTGAGGGCTGTGTGCGCAGCCAGGCACAGCAGCGTACGGGGTCCGTGTGCGACACCGCGCGTGGAAGAGGTTTGGTTTCTGGGAACCCTTCTAGGTAAAACGATAAGGAAATGTGGGACAATGCCTTGTAATCACAAACCTGCCAGATTTCTTTGAAACCCGGCAGAGAAGGCTGAACGTGATAGAAAAGGAGTGGATGGCTAATTTGAAGGGGAAAAAAGTGGGTTTGGTGACTGAAATTTGTCTTCAACTACTTTTACTCCACCGCATTGCCAAAGTGGCGCTTGGCTGCTGCAGAAACTGCTCAGTAGCAGCGTTTTGGATCAAGAGTGTATCTGTGAGTGAGAATCTATGCAGACCCTGGAAAGCCATCTTGTAGACGGGTGTTCTGTCTCAAGTATACTTGGCATTTCTTGCTAATACAGCTTCTTTGCTACACCAAAGACATTTTCATTCAGATGTTATTGAGCATCATTTCTTCGTTTCTTTCAAACGGTGCATTTTTTTCCTGGTACTGCGTGTTAAACGGTGTCAGGGCAATACTGAAGTTTTATGGCAGATCACTTATGGTGAATATACCTAGAAATGTTCTTCGAGAAGCCCTAAGTTCTTTTGAATCTCAGAAATGGTGCTTGATTCTCAGAGACGGTAATGGTTTCGTATTACTTAGCGTGCTGTTTCAGTTTGGTAATCTACCATCTGGCAAAGCTTGCATGTGATTAAAGACTTTGGGATATGACAGAAATAAAAAGACTTGGAAACCGTTGCCATTCCTTAAACATTCAAATTTTATCGGGTGTTTTGTTTTGGTTTTTTTCTTTTTTTTTTCCTGTGGTTCTGTGACATTCTCACAACAGTCTTTTCTTTACAATGTGTACTCATAGGTTTTTTCCCTCTTCCTGTTTGATGTATTAAAACTTAAACAGAATAACATGTCTGCTGCGGTAACTGTAACTTTGGCCCTAGCCTTTCAAGTGGTTGGACCTAAGCACGCTGTTTACCTGCAGATAGGTAAAGTATGTTCAGGAGAGTATCTGTGAGGAGACTTAACAGCACGGTGTTAGGGGTCTTGGGGGTGTTACGGGATCGCGTGTCATACGGCGGTAGAGATAGACATGCAGGTAGAGGCAGATGTACAGGTTGTGACACAGATACTTAGTGGAACTTCTGTAAGGGTGTCTTCCCTGTGAAAAGGCAAAAATCCCCCAGTGGTTGTCAGAGCAAAGCTAAGGAATACATTTCAGTGTCATACACATGTATGCGAGATTTTGGGGTTTTACACACAACCGTGAATTTCTGTTTTTATTGAACAGCCTCTACGTGCTTAAAGTCACCTTCAGAAGATGAAGGAAAGAACTCGGCCAGGATGTTCTGCCTAAAGGGGGTTCTCGGAGATCTTCCCTGTGGAGATACGGTCGTGGGTTTTATAACTTGGTGCAGGAGTCCTGACTAAATGGTGACGTGATCTTGGAAAGACCCTTCAGTGAACCTTGAGTGAAGATGGCCAACTTGTTCAGATTTTTCGGGGCCGCGTGATCACGGAAATCTCTTAATAGCAGCAATGCTAATAGAAGCTTAAAGTAAACAGGATTTTAAACATCACTGGGGGAAAAAAAAAGAAAGAGATGGTGGACTCTCTTTGAAGATGGTGGGAAGGCAAAATGGATGGTTGGGATGTGTTTGAAAAGGTGGGAGGCAGGGTGGGGGTGTCCTCTTCCGTGCTCGCTGTTATAGAGACATGTTCTAGGGTTTTGTAAGCTAACAGGAGCAAAAGCAATGTAAGTGAGATCAGGAAAGAACCTCATGCTTTAGCAGACTCTGCTTTAGTGACTTTAGAGACCATTTTGCTGTTGGCATTGAAACGATTCCAAAAAAATGGAAAAGATTTTGCTGCTTGTGTTTGACTATCAGACCTGAAGATTTCTGGAAAGGTAACCTGAGACGATAAAAGCATGACGCTGTGTGTAAAATGTTGGGTTTGTATCTGTAAAGGGATTCCCTGAAGTGCTACGTCACGACATGTCAATATCACTCTTACAAACTGACTGATGCTTTCTCTGTATTGATGTTGTTTCCAGAATACACAGATGATAATGCCCTGATTCCGGGGAACTCATCGGTAACTGTTAGGGGAGTCCCCGTCAGAGGAGTTAAAGCTACCGGCAAAACAGACCTTGGGTAAGTAGCCATAACACGTTGTGTTCTTTGGGAGGGGTTTCAGTGCGTTCACCTTCTTTGTGGCGGTTAGTTTACGGAGGCATTCAGGTTGTATCTTTCTTGTTAAAGCTGCTGTTAAATTGTGTTGTGACAGGGCAGATTTGAAGGTATCTGTCCCAAAGCAGACTTAGATTTTTCAGCCTGCTGGGACGTGGCATTCAAGCTCCAACAGTGGTAACTGTTCAGACGTTTGAATTGGGTTTGTTCTTGGGCTTGGTTTTTCTGAGAGTCAAGTTCTCCATCCTGTTTCCTCTATGCAGAGAGATTCCTTATTGTATGCTTTTGCTTTTAGTGCTTTTAGAGTAAACGGAGAGACACATTGCAGTGTGAACCGGTGATTTGTTCCCATCTGCCAGCAGTCCGAGTCTCCGTGTTTGACTGCTTCCTTTGTCTGGGGGAGGGGGGCAGGGTATTCTTACACCCCAAAGGGGTGTGTGTGTGTGTGGGCTGCATGCTGTCTCCAGAGGAAGGACTGAGAGTGGCCAGCTGGCAAACCATGCAAACAAGAAGTTTCATTCTTAAGTGCTTCCTATTAGATTCCTAAAGACAATGTCTACGTCGGGCAAGAGAAAAAGAACAACATCCTAAAGCGTATTGCCTTTTGTGCCAGGACGGTGAAGGAACAGTTGATCTTTTCCAAACCTGAAGCTCAGAAAGCAGTTGAGCACATTCCCAAATGTTAGTAGTTACCTTTCTAAGTTTGTTTTCAGCCTAAGCTGCTCTCTGTGCTCCAGGTATTACTGCTGTATTCCTCAGATTTATGGAGGACAGAGAATCTGATTACGATTGCAGATACTCAAATGTAAGCCTGACTACAGCATTATCGCTGTCATCGATGTATTCGTCCAGTCCAGTTCTGTATCAGCTGCATCAGCATGGTTTGAATGGTCATGTTTTCAAGGCTTCTTCAAGACAGACCTCTCCTCCACCATTAGTAGATATTATTGACTTGTGGTTTTGCCATGTCTTTCTAATGTTAGTTCTCAATACATAAAGTGTACTGGCGAGTTACAGCGTGTCTCAAACAAACAGTACCGCAGCATCCTAGTACCCATGAAGCATCTGCAAGCAAAACCCCCTGAATTTATGTGGCTCTCCTGTAAGCTTTGGGCATATTACTGCAGTAGGTGTTGCAGTGCTTTCAGGCGCTGCCAAGGCTTTCTGGATGCCACAGCACTGTGCTTCTAAACATGGCCTGGTTTGGGGGGTTAATTTAGATGGGGATGCTTAGTGCTGTCTTGTCAATATCGCCTCGGTTTCTGGTTGGATGGCACCCTCTCCTGGTGTTGGAATGCTGCCCTAAAATGAGAGGCTAGGTGCCCCTAGCATCAAAGATCCAAGAAATACCTGCCCGTGGGGATCAGGGATGTATGCCGCTGCTCTCCTAAAGTTGCAAATGGATCGGGCAGGTTAGCTTTCTCTTCCTTCAGCTGGAAACATTGTGGAAACAACTGGTAGAGTCGTTAGTGTTTGGGAATGATGAACGCATGGTGTCACGGTGGAGAGGCCTTCAGAAATGCGTTAGTCACCTTGTAGTATCTTCCTCAAGGCAAGTGGATGGAGAAACCATGGTGTGGTAATCTAAAGCGTTTCCTCGCACTTCCTCATGTTCAGGAGGTACGTGGCTGTACTTGCGAGCCTGGTGGTGGTGTAGCAGTGGCAGGAAGTATGAGCCTTTCTATTTGTGCAGGACTTGCACAGCAGCCTTTGGGTTGCCTCTGCTCGTGGGACGCTTTGGATGATGTATGAATTGTTTGTTAACTGATGGACGGTTGCATGTGTGATTCATGAGTAGCATGCAGGTACAGACCAATGAGTATGTGGAATCTCGGCAAGGGCTTGTGTGCCATAAGTGTTTCCTAAAATATTGTAGCATGTTCAAGATGATCTTAAAGCAAATTCTGGTAATCCAGGCTTTTTTCCTTATTTTTTTAACACAGGCCTCCTCGACCACAGAAAATCCTTGGAACTGCTTTCAGGTGATGTTTCTACTGCTATTGGTAGTCACTTTAGGCTAGAGGATGGTGGGTACCTGAACACAGTGCTTGGGCCTCCACAAAGAAGCACTTTTCTACAGACACCTGTTCTTGTTTTGTCAGGGGAGTGTAGAAACCAAAGTGCTCTATCTGGTACCTGTTTGTGATAGTGGGGCTATACAGATTGCCTGAAGGTGCCTTCATATTTGGATGGCTGACTATTTAAGAACAGAAAAGTGTAGCACAGTCTTCATCGTTTTGAGACTTAGAGAGAAGAAAGAAAATATGTGAGGACTTCTTCTTGCACTGCTGTATTCTGTATCTTAGAGTAATTGGGGACAAAGAAGGAATGGGATTTGGGGTTTTATTTCAGTTGCACTGAATGTACCAGGAGAGCACACTTTATGTATAGAAATAAATTTCCATATTCATAAGACTATCAGAACACGGTGTTTTGGTGCTCAGGTTTTATAAACTGTTTTCACGGCTTTATGTTGGTTACGAGTGCTTTATTTTAAGTTCTGATCATCTTTCTTTCTTCTTCTAGAAGTCAAACAGCCAGCGAGTAGAACATCAAAAGAGGTATGTAAAAACACAAGCTGAAACTTTTTTCTGCATGCTGCACCTAAGCCTAAGAAATGTAGCCTTGTACTAATTCTTTTATATATATAAAATATAAATGTTTTATATATAATATTTGTAATATATATATAAAAACATACTTTCCAGTGAAACACAGTGTATGCTGTAAATCCAATGTATTTGATTCAGCATAGTGAAAACTGAGCAATGCCAACTTTTGCACGGTGCTAATGTGAGCAGTGGTATTTGTGCCTAGTAACGCATTGCATTTCGTACTGAATAGGCTAGAACATTTCTTGTATGACTGTGTGTTGTACAGATAATGTGGGCTCATTTTTAGAGCTTGCAGGTTCAAGGTTTGCACCACTGAACTTGGTGCCACCCTTCAGTACACCACCACTTTGAATTTACATTTGGAAAAGGGGCAGCATTTTTCTTCAGTTCAGAAAACACTGTCGTTCTGCTGCTAAGACATGAATAAGTAACGCGAGGAGATACTTGACTAGTGATGGCCTAGATCTCCATTTGGCCCTTGGGTGGAATGCTACGTGCAACAATGCATTTCAAAATAGCCCTCATAGTACAAACATTACTTTGTGGTGGTGTTTGGTTTTCATCTGTAAGTATAACTGCTTTTTCTTCACTCGAATGGTGTGAGGCATTACACGAGCTCTAGGTCACGGGATCTGATCACTTTGTAAGCTCTTAGGATAACTTAACCTAGAAATTCATGAACTTGGGGTCTAATGAAAGTAAATGAAAGACAGCGCAAAAACTATGCTGCGCTCATGAACCGTGCCTGTGTGCATTTAGAAAATGTTGAGCTATTAACTGATTAATTTATAAACTGCACTGGCAATGTTTCCTGTAGTGACACTTCCTTCTCAAATAAACGGAAATATTTTTTTTAGATCCTTTTGAGCTGAAAATGGACAGCTTCCTTAACCCTCCGTCTTTTAAGCAGTTGTGAGCATTTGGCAAGGGTCCCCCTCTGAGGTATCCTGAGCGATAGATTGATCTCAGGAGGGGTTGGTTACTTTAGTTTCTTCCCATTAACAACGTAGGCATACGTAAAGCTGTTTAAGGTTTGGACTTTGTTTTGAACAAATACAAATTCCACTGGCTTGGAGGTGGCTCTTTCAGTGATGCTCAGAGGCTATAGCGCAGGCTTTCATACAGCAGTAGGGGTGAACTCTTGCTATGTTCTGATTGTATGCAGAACTTGAACATGTGTTTAATTTTTCTGAATAGATTGGCGACTCTTCCGCATCTCTTTCTCTGGCCCAGCTTATTAAGGTATGTTTAGATGTACTTTCTTGTGAAATAGTGGTTGTAAACCTTACACTGTGCTCTCTAGCTGGATAACTGCTGTAATATGAGCAAAACATTAATTGTTAATAATTCAGAGTGTTTATCCTAACTTTAAAATGTGCGTATACTTTGATACTATCCTGTAGAGAGTAGTTCCCAGCTTGGGAAGATGGAAGGGGAGCACCTTATTGGCCTCAGTGTGATGCTGCAGTATTACTCATCTGCAAGACACAAAGAAGCAGCACTTCAGAAGCTGTTTACCATTTTTCATACGACCCGTTAATTCTTCATTGGAACCTAACACAATTTTTACAGAAGAATTTAATTGGCTGTAAGTTATGGACATTGCTGGGGCCTTTGCAACAGCCAGAACAGACGTGTTTCTGGAACATGGGCAATAGCATGGCTGTTTTTGAATTTCTAGTCATTACCTAACCCTATGTTAGGTATGACCTAACCCTAAGTCTGAATTTTAAGACATAACCTTAAGACTTAACCCTATGACGTAAGCCTATGCCTTAAGCCTAAGACCTATCTCTAAGACTTAAGACTCAACCTTAAGGTTTAACCCTGAGAGTTAACCCTAACATTAACCCTAAGACTTAACCTTAAGATTTAAACTTGGGACTTAACCTTAAGACTTAAATTTAAAAGTTAATGTTAAGACTTACACCCTAAGGCTTAACATTAAGACTTAAATTTAACACTTAAACTTAAGACTTAAATCCTAAGACTTAACCCTGAGACTTAAACCTCAGACTTAACCTTAATACTTAACCCTAAGACTTAAAATTCAGATTTAACCCTAAGACTCAGTCTATAAGATGTAAACTTAAGACTTAACCTTAAGACTTAAATTTAAGACTTAACCCTAAGACTTCACCTTAGAACATTAAGACTTAACTCTAGACTTAACCCTAAGACACAATCTTGAGACTTAACCCTAAGACTTAACCTAAAGTTTAACTTTAAAACTTAACACTAAGACTGAACCCTAAGACTTAACCCTATGACTTAAACTTAAGGCTCAACCTTAAGACTTGACTTTAGGACTTAACCCTCAGAATTAACGCTAAGACTTAACCTTAAGACTTAACCCTAAGTCATAACCCTAAGACTTAAATTTTAAGATTAATTCACCACTCATCCCTCTGACTTAACACTGAGACTTAAACCTAAGACTTAATCTTAAAACTTAATCCTAAGACTTATGCCCAAGACTTAACTCTAAGACTTAACACTAGGAGTTTACTCTAAGACTTAAACTTAAGAATTAAAATTTAGACTTAACTCTAAGTCTCAATACATAAGACGTGAACTTAAGACAACCATAAGACTTAGCCCTAAGACTTAAAATTAAGACTTAAATTTAAGACATAACATTAAGACGTAACCCTAAAACTTAACCCTAAGACTTAAGCTTAAGACTTAAATTTAAGACTTAACCCTGAGACTTAACACAAAGACTTCACCTTAGAACATTAAGACTTAACTCTAGACTTAACCCTAAGACATAATCCTGAGACTTCACCTTAAAACTTAACCCTAAGACTTAACCTATAGTTTAACTTTAAAACTTAACCCTAAGACTGAACCCTAAGAAACAACCTGACGACTTAACCCTGAGACTTAACCTTGAGACTTTACCTTGCGATTTAACCCTGAGGTTTAACCCTGTCTTAATGCTAAGACTTATCTTTAAGATGTACCATTAAGACTTAACCTCAAGACTTAACCCTAAGACTTAACCTTAAAACGTAACCTTAAGATTTACACTAAAAACTTAACCCTATGACTTAAACTTAAGGCTCAACCTTAAGACTTAACTTTAGGACTTAACCCTCAGAATTAACGCTAAGACTTAACCTTAAGACTTAACCCTAAGTCATAACCCTAAGACTTAAATTTTAAGATTAATTCACCACTCATCCCTCTGACTTAACACTGAGACTTAACCCTAAGACTTAATCTTAAAACTTAATCCTAAGACTTATGCCCAAGACTTAACTCTAAGACTTAACTCTAGGAGTTAACTCAAAGACTTAAACTTAAGAATTAAGATGTAGACTTGACTCTAAGGCTCAATACATAAGACTTGAACTTAAGACAACCATAAGGCTTAGCCCTAAGACTTAAAATTAAGACTTAAATTTAAGACATAACATTAAGACGTAACCCTAAAACTTAACCCTAAGACTTAAGCTTAAGACTTAAATTTTAAGACTTAACCCTAAGGCTTAACATAAAGACTTCACCTTAAAACTTAACCCTAAGACTGAACCCTAACGTTTAACCCTAAGATAAAGCCTTAAGACTTAACACTAAGATTGAACCTTAAGAGACAACGTTACGACTTAACCCTGATACTTAACGTTGACACTTTACCTTGAGACTTAACCCTGAGATTTAACCCTAAGACTATTAAGCATTCGCTAAGACTTAACTTTAAGATGTACCATTAAGACTTAACCCCAAGACTTAACCTTAAAGATTTAACCTTAAAACTTAACCTTAAGATTTACACTCATGATTTAACCCTAAGACTTCACCCTAAGACTTAACCTTATGACTTAAACTTAAGGCTCAACCTTAAGACTTAACCCTGAGAATTAAGCCTAAGACATAACCTTAAAACTTGACCCTAAAGTCATAACCCTAAGACTTAAATTTTAAGACTTAACCCAAAGAGTTATCCCTAAGACTTATCCCCAAGACTTAACTCTTAAGGGTTAACCCTAAGACTTAAACTTAAGCATTAAACTTTATAGTTAACCCCAAGACTCAATCCATAAGTCTTAAACTTAAGAGTTAACTTTAAGACTTAACCTTAAGACTTGACCTAAAGACTTAACCTTAACACTTAAATATTAAGACTTAACCCAAAGACTTATCCCTAAGATAAATTTTAAGACTTAACCTGAAGACTTAACCTTAAAACCTAACCCTAAGAATGAAGCCTAAGACTTAACCCTAAGATATAACCTTAAGCCCTAACACTAAGACTGAACCTTAAGACAGGCCCTGGGCCTGAGCCATCTCTGCAGGGATGAGGCCTTCCTCGGCGTCCGTCCCTCAAACCCTCCCTCCGGCCCCCACGATCCGTCCCTAAAACACTTCCCCTCTGGCCCCCAGTCCCTGCTGACCCTGAAGGCCGGCCACAGCACTTGGTTTCAAGCCTGAGCTGGTCATGTCATGGCTGTTCTGGAATGTGGTACAGTGAAAGAAGAGATTGAAATGGCAAATGTTCCCCCCCAGAGTGGTCCCATGCTGGCAAAGGTTGTCCGAGGAGGTTGTGGGCTCTCTGTCCTTGCAGATCTTCAAAGGCCAAGGGCACACAGTTCTCTGCAACCTGCTCTAGATGAGCGTGCTGGAGCAGAGGGCTTGGCCCAGAGGACCTCCACGGGTCCCTTCCAACCCCACCCTCCTGTGTGGCTCTGTGCTTTGCTTTTCCTCCTAAAGCTCCTCAACTCAGCCCCGATGCCCGCTGGAAAGGGTGCTGGGGCAAGGGATGATCCCAAACTCCTCCCCGAGGGTCCTTCCCAGCACAAGAGCTCCCCACTCCGGAAGACACGATGGCAGACACGGTCAGGAGAGGGAAAAGATTCTTTTATTGTCAACACCAGCTGCGAGGGCCCAGGAGTCACAGCGGTTCAGCCGGTGAAAGTCAGTCAGCACCTGCAACGACAGAGTCAGAAAGCTCTGCTAAGCCCCCAGAGGCAGGAAGAGGCAGGATTTGGTTCCCCCTTCTTTGGAGGACACTGTTTCTGAGGAATTCCTCATGGCCCAGAAGGGAGAGCTCTTGCTGGCCTCCACTAGGGGCCTTCTCCCCAGGGGTGACCTCCCTAGGGAGCTGTGCGTGCGCAGGGATGCTGACAGTGCCCCTGTGCCACGCAGCAGGGCTCGATGGGGAGCCCCTGGGGAGCTGCCGTGGGGCTCATCCCAAACCCTGCTCAGCACCAGCCCTCGCCGGCCCTTGCCAGCCAGCTGGGCTGACTTAGGGCCGTGTTCAGACTCGGGAAAGATGGGCAGCAGCGCCTGGTACGCACCTGGCCTTCCTGACGTGCTGCACCTTCCTGAATTTTCTCAGGTTTGGGCCCGCAAAGTCATTTCCTCTCTTCTCCGTTTTATTTTTGCTGTGCTGTCCCTCTCCTCTGCCCAGATTTCTTTTCTCTTTCTTTGTCTCGAGTTTTCCTTCTCCTGGTGGGATCCTGAAAAACTTTCCACCCCACAGCGTGATGAGAGGGGGAAAGCCCCAAGCCCCTGCAGTGAGCTCTCAGGTCAGGCAAGGGGAGCTCTTCCTACCTGGTTTCCTGGGGCAGGCTGGTCAGTTGTTGCAGGCATGCCGGGGACTCTGCCGTGCCCTCGGGGGTGGCTGGAGGCAAATCTGGAGGTGCCTAAACCAGAAACGTGGGAGGTAACGGGTGGCAAGTAAGGGCCTGGGGTAGTGAGGGCCTGACTGCCAAATTGCCATCTTAGCTCTACAGAGGAGATGCTGGTTTGCATCATGCACATTTTGCACAGTCCAGCCACTGCAGCCTAGACTTGATGAAGCTGCGATGGAATAGGATCTGAGCAAAAGCCCTCTCAAGGTGACAGCTACTCCCTTCTGTCCTTTTGTGGGTGTTTTGTAGGTATGTTTTGTTTGATGAAGCAGATCATACTTCATGAAATGCATTCCAGAAACAGCCTTTCCAGTTTTCCTTAACACGTACCACGCTGGGGGGAGAGGAGGAGCCCCAAAGGCACAAGAGAGCGGCTGCCAGGAGGAGGCCCAGCGGCTGCTTGGCCTCCTGGGAAATTACTGTCCCACTTGAGACATGTTGTCCCAGTGTCTGTGGAGCTGCCGTACCTCTGCCGCTTTGGGCCCTGCCCCTGTGTCTCCCCCAGCTCCTCTGTCGATGTCCAGCAGAGAGGCGTCTGCATCCAGAAAGGCTTCTGCCGGACGCTGGGTGTCTGCTGTGCCTGCAGGGCCACTTTGCTCTTCGCACTGCAGCTCTGGAAAGCAAAAGCACGTGCAGCAGCGCGACTTCTTGGAAGTCAAGTACATCTCAAGCAAAGCCCAGCCAAGCCCTACACCGCTTGTCTCCTCAACGTTGAGGTTTCTGGCATCCCGAGCCCCAGTGTCTGTGACAAGCCTCAGCCCCTCCTCCTACCTGTGCGCCTGTCCATGGGTGCTGGCACCTCCTCGGCTGATGGAGGGGAGAGGCCGGCCACCTCCCCCCCAAAGATGTCCCCGCAGTTTTCAATGAGGAACTCCACCAGCACGTTCACCTGCAGACATGAAAGCCTTGGTCTCAAGCCAGGTGCCTGCAGACATGTCAAGCAGCCTTTCCCACTGCTGACCCTTTGTCTGCGCAGGTGGCTGCGGCTGGGGGTTGCTCTTCCAGGCACCCAGCCCACCAGCCCTGGCTCAAGGGAGGAGGCAGCCAGGGACCTCTCAACAGCCAAGCTCCGATGGGCCGGGAAGGCAGCAGCCGGCTGCTGGGTAGGGCGTACCTTCTCGGTCACTGCCAGCATGGCCTGCAGCGGGAGCAGGTCCTCGTTGGGTGGGCTCAGCAGGTTGGGCCCGATGCAGATGGCCAGGTTGCTGCAGCTCATTCTGCTGGTGGCTGCGTTGTGGCCGATGTGCTGCAGCAGGGCCATCAGCCGCTTCAGGAGGAGGAGATTGGCCACAGGCAACTTGTCAGCCACCCTGAGGGAAGAGGAAGACAAGGCTGATGAAGCAGAGGGTGCCCACAGCCGTCCCTGCAGCTGGCCCCAGGCGGGTGGGAGCCAGCAGCCGTGTTGCACAGCTTTGCAGCTGCCCGAAAAGACAGCTTTCTGAGGAACCCATGCCTTTGCAGGCAGGTCCCAGAACTCTCCCGGTCCCTGCTCAACAGGCCGGCGGCTGCCCACACTTACGCTTTCAGCTCCTCCACCTTGGCCTGCTTGCTGGCCCTCTCCATGGCTGCCATCCAGTCCTCGTAGAGGTCGATGACGAGGAGCTTGGTGGGGATGCTTCGCAGGAATTCCTGCAATGCCAAGGGCTGCAGGTGAGCCTTTGAACGCTGCAGGCCAGCCAGGAGCTCCTCCAGCTGCAGCTCAGAAGCGCTCACCTTCAAGATGACGGCCAGCAGCAGTGCAGGCTGGCTTCCCACATCGACTTCCGTGCCGCGGTCCAGGGCCTCGCGTAGCTGCCGAAGTTCTGTGCCGCCGGCAGCTCTGCGGAATATCCCCTCCGTCGTCGGTCCTTCCTGGTGCAGGACAGCCAGCAGCTCCTGCAAGAGATGCAGGACAGTGGCTTGGCTGAGGAGCTGCCCTGCAGCAGCGGTGGCCATGGCCAGCGCTCTTCCCCAGGCTGGGCTCTGTCCTCCTGCAAAGGGGCTGGGAGCAGAGAAGCGTGAGCCATGGGCAGAGAGCCCAATTCCCCAGTACCTGGAGCCAGGGGACGCTGCCTGTGGACTGAGTGGGGGGCTGGGGACCCCGTGTCCAGGCTGGCTTACCTGGATGGGCCGGGGCAGCGTGTTGTCCTCCCCACAGAGGGCTGCCAGGGGCTGCCCAAAGAGCGCCCTGCTGCAGCCGGAGCCCGCCTGCCCTGGTGCCTGGGCAGCGGCCGGGGTGCGCCGTAGAGCAAAGGGCCAGGGCAGCCCCATCCTCCTCCTGCTGCTGCTGCTGCTCCCTCCTGCTGCAAAGGAAAACAGAGTAAGACGCCATCAACGGAGAGCCCCAGGCCAGCGGTCCCAGAGCCTGCCCTGCCCTGCTCTGTCCTGCCCGCAGCGCGATGCTGTGTAGTGCGGCAGGACAGGCAGGGAGCCAGCAGCTGGAACCGTGGCTTTGGCCCAGCAGCTGTGGCTTGGAGGCTGCCGAGAGCTGGTGTGCCACCAGGACAGCCTGTCCCAGCCCTTGCCCTGCCCTCCTGCAAGCTGTGGGCAGCCGCAGAGGCTCTGTGTCCTGCAGAAGCTCATGCAGCGGCCGCTCTCCAGCAGGTGTCCTTGCTAGTCCAGGTGCTGTCCTCCCGTGCGGTGCCCAACCTGCATGGCGACACTCAGGGGACAAGTGAGCACAGTTCAATCCACTGCAGGAGGCTGCCTTTCTTTCCCAAACTCACCTGGCTCGTGGCAAAGTCCCCCTGCGTTTGCAGATGGGGCCGTCGCAGGCCCTTGCTTGGGATGAGCCTGCAAGAACCAAGAATCGGGCTGCGCTTGGAGAGCAGCCCCGCAGCAGAAAGGGCCAGCGGCGAGCTGCCCCCCGGCACCAGCAGCCTGAGCATGGCAGAGCTGGGACCCTCTGGCCTCCCAGGCTCTCTGCCCCGTGCGGCAGGTTTCGTCCCAGCTCCGCCAGCCAGCCAGTACGTACCAGCGTTCCTGGTGTCTCCCCAACCCCCTCTGCTGCGGAGTGGTACTGTGGGAACCCCCGCCCTCCTGCACATGGTCACCCCACTGGCTGCACATCCCAGCACAGCCAGAGATGGGAGCAAGGCAGCCATTCTCACCTCTGCCTGTGCCTCCATCAGCCTCTCCAGGCTCCTGGCGCGCACTGTCCTCCACTGGGCGGGAGAGAAGGAGGGGAAGAAGGTGAGCAGCCATGGGTCTGCTGCTCGGCTGCAGGAGCAGTGCTTGGGGACAGGGCCCAGAGCAGAGAGACACTCACGGCGTGGCGGCGGCTCAGCTCCTTCTCCAGGAGCTTGATGGATGTTAGGCGGGTGACGCGGGCTCCCGTGCGTCCTTCTGGTGTCCTGTGCACCGGGAAGGGAGAGGGAGAGAGCTGGGTGAGCCCCAAGCCGTCTCTTGTCTCTTGTCAGGCAGCTGTGCGCGAGAGCTGCCTGCAGCCCCAGGGGCACCTTCCCCAGCTGGGGGCTGTGTTCCCCCGTGGGCCCAGCTTCTCCTGGAGCACCCCCCCCCGGCTTACCCCAGCAGCGTGGCCACCCACAGCTCCTTCAGTGCCTGGGAGCTGCAGAAAGAGAGGAGAGACAGCGTCAGGCCCTGCTGCCCCCAGCCCTGGGCAAAGGTGGGGGCCTGCACAGCCCTGCCCCGTGGGGCAGGACAGAGGCGCTGTCCAAGCCCTGGGTCGCTCTGTCCTGCCTGAGCAGCTGTATTTGCCCTTCCCTTCTGGGGGCCAAAAGGTGACGAGGGGATGCAGGATGGGGAAACATCCCCCATCCCTCCCTCCCTGCCACCGAGCTGCCTGCTCCCTGCCCAGGCTCTGCACGCAAGGCAGAGGCCAGTCTTCACGGGATGGCGTGGGCACGGCTGGGAAGCTCTCCTGCCCGACCACGACTCACCCAAAAGTGGCAATGCAGGAGCCGGTGGGCCAGGCGAGGATGACAGAGGTGCTGTCCTCATCGGTGCCTTGCTCCTCCTCCTCCTGTCCCTCCTGCCCCGCAGCCTCCTTCCCGCTGCTGAGCACCCACAGCTGGTCCAGGGCCAGGCGGAGCTGTGGGCGCAGGCTGGTGCCATGTCTGCAGAGAGCAGAAGCCGGCCCTGAGCTGGAGGGGGGCTCCTTGGGCTGGGTCCCCACGCGCAGAGCCCTGTCCCCCACCTGCCCTTGGGACGGACGTTGGTGCCTCCAGCACCGAGGGGCCGGGGCCTGGGGCTGGTGCCAGGGTGTCCCTGGGCCGGGGCTGGGGGGAAGGATCTGGGCTCTGAGGGTCTTACCGCAACTTGGCGACCACCAGTTCCTTGTGGAGGAGGAGCAGGCGCCTCTGGCTCCTCTTGCGGCCCCGGGTCAGCCGCACGTCTGCGCTCAGCACCGGCTCGGCGTCGCTGAGAGCCTCCCTGCAGAGCAGAGAGCGGCGGGCATGAGCAACGTCAGTGCTGCGTGGCCCAGCTGTGCCCGCGTGTCCCCGAGCCCTGGGGGAGCCCACCTGGAGCTGCAGCAGCAGCTGGCCTGGCCCATCCTGCCCGGGAGAGGAGGGCCCTGGCCGTGCAGCGAGGAGGGGGCCCAGCCGGCGACGGGGAGGCTGGGAAGCGGGGTGCTGGTGCTGTGGCAGCGCTGCTGGGCCAGAGGCTGCCTCCTGCCAGCGCCGCTGCGTGCCAGCACAGCTCTGCCCTGCTGCCTGTGGTGGCCGTGGGCTCCCCGTGACCAACGGTCTGAGCCCAACGGAAAGTGGGCGGGGCCTGCGGGGGCGGGGCTGGGGCCCTCTCCAGTATGGCCGGCCCTGCCTTGCCCGGGGGAGCCCCGAGCAGGACAGGGCAGGGGGCAAGGGCCACCTCCCTGCGCCTGCGGCCAGCGCTTTCACCTGGCTTTTTGACAGGGTCCCGCTCAATAAAAGAAGCTGTTTTTCCTAGAGATGACCATTGTGGCTAGAGGCAGACTCCTCTTGGCGGAGGCCGGCCTAGCCGTTGGAAGGCCTCTGGCACACAGGCCGTGCTAGGCCTCAGGCCCCAAGGCGCTGGAATTGGAGCAGGCCCACCGGGAGGAAAAACTTCCATCTTTACCAAAAGACGGGGGGACTAGCAGCAGTAAAGAGCCGCTCGGGTCCTGCCAGGCGCCACAGGGAAATGAAAGGTGTGGTGAGCTTCGGCAGGAATTGTGGTGCCCCTGGAGCACCACCCTTGCTTGGGAAGGCTTTATCCCACCTGGGTGTTAAGGCTTCACCCTTGGCGATCAGGGCTGGATGAGCACCACCCAGGAGCCCCTGCCCTGTTAGCCATGACCTTCACCCAGCCGGTGGCCAACACGGCCAGGGGCGAGTTTGTGGGGTAGGCCATGACCATGGCAAAGAAGGGACCCGTAGCCAGCTTTTGATGGCCCGTGTCTCGTTTCACTGTTGACCCTAAGCAATGCCTTGCTTCAAATAGAAGCGATGCAGAGAGTTACACACCCGCCCTTTTCAGGAAAAATGCAGGACATCAGAGACATGTAGCAAGTTCTCTGCTGGCTGTTGTACACTGCAGCAAGAAGCAGCGTGGGTCCAGTGGCTAATGCTGGAAGGGGAATTCAGCACTTCTGGGAAAGGGATATAAAGGCACTCTTGTGGGCCAGGCTGGGATTGGGGAGGCTGGGTGGGTGTCTGGGGTCCCAGCTTTCCTGCAGTGCTGACTGTGTGCCTGCTGCTTGTTCTTCCCTGCAACGCCGGTTGCATCCACCTGCTGGGGCTGTGCTTGGGAAGGGCACCGGGGGTGAGCAAGCCCATGGGAGAGGGCTGGGGGGAAGCTCTTCTCCAGAGATCTACCAGAAACTGTCCAGAGCATCCGAGAGGATGCTCTGTGTGACAAGGGAAGGTGCCCGTTGGTCCAATGTATGGAGCCTGCAGGGCTCCCATCAGGGTCCTTTGACCTACCCATCCTCCAGCCAGCAATCCAGGTGCCCCTGGGGGGTCCCATGTTGGTCTCCTGAGGTACCCTTTAGCCCCGGTGAAGGTGTCATGCCTCAGTGTGTGCTTGCAGGGCATGTTTCCTTCCTGCTGACAAGGGCGGAATTGCAGTTAAATGCCCCTGGGCGATCCCGAGCCAAAAGCAGATTTTCTTCTATGGGCCACACTGCTTTGCAGTCCATGTGTGTGGTTCAGCTCCTGCATGGGAGCTGAGGACACGAGGTGACCTAGCTCTGAAGCTGGCCACTCTTGCTCCAGGCAACTCCAGTTGCTTGCGTTTTCCTTCAGCTTCCCCAGCCTGATGATCTCCACTGTCACCTCCTCCCTGTCCTACAAGAAGTATCCCTCTCCAGGCCATTAGGACAGTGGCACAGCACTCAGAATCCAGATCACTGGTAGAGAAGTAGGACAGAGGAAAAGAGAAGTTCTCCTTTGAAAGAAATCCTTGTTTGTCCTCCTTTAGCTACCAGTGGATGAAAAATACGGGGACAGAATTTCAGGCCAGCCACAGCACTGGCTTTCAAGCCTGAGCTTGTAATGTCATGGCTGTTCTGGAATGTGGTACAGTGAAATGAGAGATAGAAATGGCAAATTTTCCCCCCCAGAGCGGTCAAATGCTGGCAGAGGTTGTCCAAGGAGGGTGTGCAGCCTCTGTCCTTGCAGATCTTCAAAGGCCAAGGGCACACATTTCTCTGCGACCTGCTCTAGGTGAGCGTGATGGAGCAGAGGGCTTGGCCCAGAGGACCTCCACGGGTCCCTTCCAACCCCACCCTCCCGTGTGGCTCTGTGCTTTGCTTTTGCCCTGGCGGAGATCTTCAGGGACTTTGCGTTCCATTTTGTGTTGCCTTAGGGCTACAATGTGCTGTGGTTTGGGGGCAACAAGGTTATGGTATGCCAGAGGTCAGGCGAGTTAGTGTCAAAGTGTGTTATTGTTATGGACAGAACCTGTGTTTGTTGGCCCTGTGTTCCTGGGGTTATGGCATTTTTACCATGTGTTCTGTGTGGTGATTTTTTTTTTTTTGTGGAGAGTGCCTTTTTTCAGCTATTTTGCCTTTGTAGGGTTTGCATGGGGGCCTCTGGTTTGTGTACCAAGTTTCTTCTGGTTGTTTTTCTGCTGTGCTGGTGGACGGTGGTGTTTTTTTCTGTCTTGAAACCATCGTTACAGGCCTAGTATATCTCCTGCAGGTCAGGCAGTGTCACTTCTGGTGTGGTCTGACTCATTTCTGGTGAGTTGGTAGGTAGGTATGGAGGACTTGTGGTCCCTCCATGGAGGATGACTGCTAGAGGACTAAGAGGCAGATCTGTGGAGGGGTGAGAGGACTGCTGGCCCATAAGTAGTGACTGTCAGAGGACTAAGTGTACTTGAATTTACGTGGGCTTCCAAATTCATGGTTGTTTCTCCTGCCTTGCGGAAGAGCCATGGGAAGTCACCAGCCACACGGAAGGATAAAGGGTTTCCCACGGCTACGTGGCTTTTTGGGTTTTGCTTTTGAATAAGAAAGTCCTGTCTCTACATGAGTAGAACTATAAACGGTCAATTTTGCCAACTTTAGAAAGCAGGGAGCAGCACTTTTCTGCTGTGCCTCACATGGCGGCCAGGGCACGGTGAGAAACAGCAAGTGAGTTTCTTCCTGGAACCTTCTCCAGGGGAGCAGTGCTGCACTTGTCAAGGTGAGGGGTTTTTTGGCTCTATACGATTGCAAATGTGAGGGGTTCATTTTCAGAACACAGCTATTAGGGAGCAGAACATTTGTGCTGTGCCTCACATGGCTGCAAGGACAGAGTGAGAAACAGCAAGAAAATTCCTTCCTGGCACCTGCTCCAGGGGAACAGTGCTGCCCTTTCCCAAGATGTATTTTTTTTTGGCTCTTAAGGTCTGCAGCTCTGAAGGGTCAGTTTTGCTCACCACAGAAAGCAGGGAGCAGAACTTTTGTGCTGTGCTGTTCCTCACATGGGTGCCAGGGCAGGGTGAGAAACAGCAAGAGGATTCCTTCCTGGCCCCTTCTCCAGGGGAGCAGTGCTGCCCTTTCACAAAGTGAGCACTGGTTCTGCATGAGTGCAAAATGTTTGGGTCAAATTTCTCACCACAGGAAGTAGGGAGGTGAACTTTTGTGCTGTGCCTCACATGGCTGCCAGGGCAGGGTGAGAACAGCAAGAGAATTCCTTCCTGGAACCTTCTTTATGGGAGGAGTGCTGTACTTTGCCAAAGGGACTTTTTTTGGATCTTAACGACTGCACCGCTGAGGGATTAATTTTTGCTCACCACGGAAAGCAGGGAGCAGCACTTTTGTGCTGTGCCTGACATGGCTGCCAGGGCAGGGTGAGAAGCAGCAAGAGAATTCCTTCCTGCCACCTTCTCCAGGGGAGCAGTGCTGCAGTTTGCCAAGGTGAGGTTTTTGGGCTCTGCGCAATTTCAAAGGTGAGGGGTCCATTTTCTGACCACAGAAAGCAGGGAGCAGAACATTTGTGCTGTGCCTGACATGGCTGCCAGGGCAGGGTGAGAAGCAGCAAGAGAATTCCTTCCTGCCACCTTCTCCAGGGGAGCAGGGCTGCACTTTGTCAAGGTGAGTTTTTTGGGCTGTGCATTATTGCCAGTGTAAAGGTGTCCAGTTTCTCCCCACAGAGAGCAGGGTGCACAACTTCTCTGCTGTGCCTGACGTGGCTGCAAGGACATGGTGAGAAGTAGCAATAAAATTCCTTCTGGAACCCTCTCCAGGGGAGCAGCCCTGCACTTCCCCAGGCCATGTTTTTTGGTTCATGGTTTCCCAGGCCATGAGTTCAAAAGTGCTGTGTCAATTTTCTCACCAGAGAAAGCAGGGAGCAGAACTCTTGTGCTGTGCCTCACATGGCTACCATGCACGGTGGGAAGCAGCAAGAGAATTCCTTCCTGGTACCTTCTCCAGGGGAATTTCCCAGCTCCCGAGGGACTCCTGGCACTGGCTGCAAGGGGGCTCCCAGCCGAAGGGTGGGCCTGGGTGTTGTTGGGGTGTTAATTGGTGATGTCTCCTTTCCTTAGTCACGTTAACACTTTGGGATAACAAATGGATGCTTCGCTCCTGTTGCTCTTTTATCATATCGCTCACAGTAACTGCCACTGGTTCCTTTTATCATATTGCATGCTATTTTCTTTTATTGCAATATAAGAAACTGCATTTGATATATTCCATTATGTGATATACTTGATAGATTTGATTATATTTGATGTGGAGTTCAGCTTTGCTGTCTATCCAGTCAGCCAGCAAAACATAATTTGATGTAGTCGGCAGCATACGAAGTAAAACTCTCTCTATTTAGGAAAAAAAAAAAAAAATGTTCCTCGACTTGCTGTTGTCAGGTGGGAACCATTGCCTTATGGTGTTTGGGCCAGAGTGGTCTGGTGGTGCTGGGCAGTTGGGCCATGCCAGGGACAGAGGTTGTGGTGTCTGGCGGGACGTTTGATGCCACTGTATAGATTCCACTGTGTATACGTTTATGTCCAGGGATTCTGTTAAGGGAAGGCTGCTGGCTCGGCAAAGGGACAAGATGTCTGAGCTCCCCGGTTACCACGCTCTGATTTGCTGTGTAGCTCTACGTTAAACACACCTGCGCACAAAGGTTAGGCCAAGCTGACTCTCTAAAGCTGTTAGAAGTGACGAATTAAGGGACCTCTCATGCAGGGAGTCAGCCTTGAGAAGGATGGGGAACAAAGAATGGATGGGGAAAAGATCGGCGTTCTCTTCAGTGATGCAGAAAGAGCCTCTGGGTGAGGACGTTGTGGTCGCAGGAGGAGACAAGCCGATAAGAGTGCTGCGATCCGCAGAATGTTGGTTGGAATTCGGACAAAGGTAATTGTTGTGGGGGGAGATCGTGACCTCTGACTCAGATAGCCCCCCGAGAGAGGGCAAGGCCCCGCTTGGGGAGCACGGGGAGCTAGTAAAAAACCTCAGCAGTGCTGTCTGAGGGTGTGTGCTCGTTTGCATTAAAGCAAGCAACTTGTAACCCATCCCGTGCCTGACTGAAAATGCATGTGTAATGCGCTATGAGTGTGCAAGTGCTCTGCTGTCCATAGTGCGTACCCTCGAGGAACTGGGTGAGCACGCTCAGAGGAAACATTCCCCCGTGCTCCCAGCACTGCCATAAAGAATGCCGGCCTTCTGAAACTTGCAAGCAAGGCTTAGAGGGTTTTTCTCCCTGACCGACTTTATGGTATCATTCCCACCATACTGGAGAAAGCAAATCTTTTTCTGTTTGGTGGTGAAAGCAGCTTGGGGAGCGTCACTGAAGTGCAGCACTTTTTTAACCTCAGGTCTAAAGTGCCACCGGTCCTACCGTGGAATACATCCTTCCTCAGGCTTTCAGCAAACGGAAAGGATGCAACAAACCCACCCCACTAAGACGTCCTGCGCTTTTTTTATCTTCCCTGGAAGGTGGGGACATGACCCTGTTGGGCCATCTGTGCCACCTGCCTGGGAGCCAAGATGGTGCCTTTGCATTTCAGGCTAAGCACTTACCTTCTTTTTTTTCCTTTTCAGCGACTTTAGAGCCACCCTTAGGGAGGCTGGTTAAGCTGGTTTATGTACAGCTGGTCACCAGTGGAGGGAAACGGTAAGCTCCGCTATTGCCTCTGGTGTTTACTTGTTACCTTGTCGCTCGTTTGAGTGATCTTACCGTGCCCCGGCAAGCAGAAGCTATCACGCCACTTTAGGCCTTGGTCTAATAGTCATGCAAAGCAATACTGAAAGTCATTCTGAGATCTGGAACAGGCCCCAATGTGCATTTTATAAAAGTGCATCTTGGCTGCTCTTTATCTTTGCATGGGTTTTTTTCCCGTTCCTCCAGACTGTTGAAGCTCTGAAAGGCGCCAGTGAGCTGCTCTCCCTCAGTTTGCTCCTCTGCCTTTGGGGAGTGCGGTTCATGTTTTCTTCATGGCTTTGCAGAGGAGAAAATCCATGAATACACCACCTTGCTTTTTTCACCTAAGCTAATTTCAGAAACTGCCTCCTTTAACTTAGACATGAAACTCTTCTTAACCTCTTTGTGCACTTGTAGAAAAGCAGGGTGGGGTGGGGGTTGGGGGGTGGGGGTGTCTTCAGGAAGTGCCCGCAAAAGAGCCTGTGGGAGACCCTGTCCCTTGACTCACATGTGGGGTAGTGAAGAGCCTGAGAAAGTCATGGGTGTTTTGGTGTTCACCAAAGCAGGTTTTCGGTTTGGTTTTTTTTTTTCTTATTGTCTTGTTATCTTATGTAGCTTATGCCACCAGGTAGTGACAGCCCGGGGGTGACAGGAGGGGACAGCAGGCAATGGCAGCCTGGAGGGTGACAGGAGGGGACAGCAGGTGGGGACAGGCCTGGGGGGGGGGTACAGGAGAGGACAGCTGTTGGGGACAGCCTGGGGGGTGACAGGAGGGGAGAGCAGGTATTGAAAGCCTGGCGGTGACAGGACCTCAGGCGCCAGATCAGGCCGCGAGAGGCTGAAGGCGACTCACTGCGACCTGCAGGTCACCAACGCCTAGACCATGGAAGGCGCGTGGGGGCGGCGGGCGCGGGATGCGGGGACCGGCCGGCTGGCGGTGGCGCAGGTGGCCAGTGAGGCGATTGGGCCGCGGCCGGCAGCGGTGACTCGTGCTGGGGCCTCAGAGCTGCTCTTCCGTGGTTGTGCGCTGGCAGCTGGCGTGAGGGCTGTGTGCGCAGCCAGGCACAGCAGCGTACGGGGTCGATGTGCGGCACCGCGCGTGGAAGAGGTTTGGTTTCTGGGAACCCTTCTAGGTAAAACGATAAGGAAATGTGGGACAATGCCTTGTAATCACAAACCTGCCAGATTTCTTTGAAACCCGGCAGAGAAGGCTGAACGTGATAGAAAAGGAGTGGATGGCTAATTTGAAGGGGAAAAAAGTGGGTTTGGTGACTGAAATTTGTCTTCAACTACTTTTACTCCACCGCATTGCCAAAGTGGCGCTTGGCTGCTGCAGAAACTGCTCAGTAGCAACGTTTTGGATCAAGAGTGTATCTGTGAGTGAGAATCTATGCAGACCCTGGAAAGCCATCTTGTAGACGGGTGTTCTGTCTCAAGTATACTTGGCATTTCTTGCTAATACAGCTTCTTTGCTACACCAAAGACATTTTCATTCAGATGTTATTGAGCATCATTTCTTCGTTTCTTTCAAACGGTGCATTTTTTTCCTGGTACTGCGTGTTAAACGGTGTCAGGGCAATACTGAAGTTTTATGGCAGATCACTTATGGTGAATATACCTAGAAATGTTCTTCGAGAAGCCCTAAGTTCTTTTGAATCTCAGAAATGGTGCTTGATTCTCAGAGACGGTAATGGTTTCGTATTACTTAGCGTGCTGTTTCAGTTTGGTAATCTACCATCTGGCAAAGCTTGCATGTGATTAAAGACTTTGGGATATGACAGAAATAAAAAGACTTGGAAACCGTTGCCATTCCTTAAACATTCAAATTTTATCGGGTGTTTTGTTTTGGTTTTTTTCTTTTTTTTTTCCTGTGGTTCTGTGACATTCTCACAACAGTCTTTTCTTTACAATGTGTACTCATAGGTTTTTTCCCTCTTCCTGTTTGATGTATTAAAACTTAAACAGAATAACATGTCTGCTGCGGTAACTGTAACTTTGGCCCTAGCCTTTCAAGTGGTTGGACCTAAGCACGCTGTTTACCTGCAGATAGGTAAAGTATGTTCAGGAGAGTATCTGTGAGGAGACTTAACAGCACGGTGTTAGGGGTCTTGGGGGTGTTACGGGATCGCGTGTCATACGGCGGTAGAGATAGACATGCAGGTAGAGGCAGATGTACAGGTTGTGACACAGATACTTAGTGGAACTTCTGTAAGGGTGTCTTCCCTGTGAAAAGGCAAAAATCCCCCAGTGGTTGTCAGAGCAAAGCTAAGGAATACATTTCAGTGTCATACACATGTATGCGAGATTTTGGGGTTTTACACACAACCGTGAATTTCCGTTTTTATTGAACAGCCTCTACGTGCTTAAAGTCACCTTCAGAAGATGAAGGAAAGAACTCGGCCAGGATGTTCTGCCTAAAGGGGGTTCTCGGAGATCTTCCCTGTGGAGATACGGTCGTGGGTTTTATAACTTGGTGCAGGAGTCCTGACTAAATGGTGACGTGATCTTGGAAAGACCCTTCAGTGAACCTTGAGTGAAGATGGCCAACTTGTTCAGATTTTTCGGGGCCGCGTGATCACGGAAATCTCGTAATAGCAGCAATGCTAATAGAAGCTAAAAGTAAACAGGATTTTAAACATCACTGGGGGAAAAAAAGAAAGAGATGGTGGACTCTCTTTGAAGATGGTGGGAAGGCAAAATGGATGGTTGGGATGTGTTTGAAAAGGTGGGAGGCAGGGTGGGGGTGTCCTCTTCCGTGCTCGCTGTTATAGAGACATGTTCTAGGGTTTTGTAAGCTAACAGGAGCAAAAGCAATGTAAGTGAGATCAGGAAAGAACCTCATGCTTTAGCAGACTCTGCTTTAGTGACTTTAGAGACCATTTTGCTGTTGGCATTGAAACGATTCCAAAAAAATGGAAAAGATTTTGCTGCTTGTGTTTGACTATCAGACCTGAAGATTTCTGGAAAGGTACCGTGAGATGATAAAAGCATGACGCTGTGTGTAAAATGTTGGGTTTGTATCTGTAAAGGGATTCCCTGAAGTGCTACGTCACGACATGTCAATATCACTCTTACAAACTGACTGATGCTTTCTCTGTATTGATGTTGTTTCCAGAATACACAGATGATAATGCCCTGATTCCGGGGAACTCATCGGTAACTGTTAGGGGAGTCCCCGTCAGAGGAGTTAAAGCTACCGGCAAAACAGACCTTGGGTAAGTAGCCATAACACGTTGTGTTCTTTGGGAGGGGTTTCAGTGCGTTCACCTTCTTTGTGGCGGTTAGTTTACGGAGGCATTCCGGTTGTATCTTTCTTGTTAAAGCTGCTGTTAAATTGTGTTGTGACAGGGCAGATTTGAAGGTGTCTGTCCCAAAGCAGACTTAGATTTTTCAGCCTGCTGGGACGTGGCATTCAAGCTCCAACAGTGGTAACTGTTCAGACGTTTGAATTGGGTTTGTTCTTGGGCTTGGTTTTTCTGAGAGTCAAGTTCTCCATCCTGTTTCCTCTATGCAGAGAGATTCCTTATTGTATGCTTTTGCTTTTAGTGCTTTTAGAGTAAACGGAGAGACACATTGCAGTGTGAACCGGTGATTTGTTCCCATCTGCCAGCAGTCCGAGTCTCCGTGTTTGACTGCTTCCTTTGTCTGGGGGAGGGGGGCAGGGTATTCTTACACCCCAAAGGGGTGTGTGTGTGTGGGGGCTGCATGCTGTCTCCAGAGGAAGGACTGAGAGTGGCCAGCTGGCAAACCATGCAAACAAGAAGTTTCATTCTTAAGTGCTTCCTATTAGATTCCTAAAGACAATGTCTATGTCGGGCAAGAGAAAAAGAACAACATCCTAAAGCGTATTGCCTTTTGTGCCAGGACGGTGAAGGAACAGTTGATCTTTTCCAAACCTGAAGCTCAGAAAGCAGTTGAGCACATTCCCAAATGTTAGTAGTTACCTTTCTAAGTTTGTTTTCAGCCTAAGCTGCTCTCTGTGCTCCAGGTATTACTGCTGTATTCCTCAGATTTATGGAGGACAGAGAATCTGATTACGATTGCAGATACTCAAATGTAAGCCTGACTACAGCATTATCGCTGTCATCGATGTATTCGTCCAGTCCAGTTCTGTATCAGCTGCATCAGCATGGTTTGAATGGTCATGTTTTCAAGGCTTCTTCAAGACAGACCTCTCCTCCACCATTAGTAGATACTATTGACTTGTGGTTTTGCCATGTCTTTCTAATGTTAGTTCTCAATACATAAAGTGTACTGGCGAGTTACAGCGTGTCTCAAACAAACAGTACCGCAGCATCCTAGTACCCATGAAGCATCTGCAAGCAAAACCCCCTGAATTTATGTGGCTCTCCTGTAAGCTTTGGGCATATTACTGCAGTAGGTGTTGCAGTGCTTTCAGGCGCTGCCAAGGCTTTCTGGATGCCACAGCACTGTGCTTCTAAACATGGCCTGGTTTGGGGGGTTAATTTAGATGGGGATGCTTAGTGCTGTCTTGTCAATATCGCCTCGGTTTCTGGTTGGATGGCACCCTCTCCTGGTGTTGGAATGCTGCCCTAAAATGAGAGGCTAGGTGCCCCTAGCATCAAAGATCCAAGAAATACCTGCCCGTGGGGATCAGGGATGTATGCCGCTGCTCTCCTAAAGTTGCAAATGGATCGGGCAGGTTAGCTTTCTCTTCCTTCAGCTGGAAACATTGTGGAAACAACTGGTAGAGTCGTTAGTGTTTGGGAATGATGAACGCATGGTGTCACGGTGGAGAGGCCTTCAGAAATGCGTTAGTCACCTTGTAGTATCTTCCTCAAGGCAAGTGGATGGAGAAACCATGGTGTGGTAATCTAAAGCGTTTCCTCGCACTTCCTCATGTTCAGGAGGTACGTGGCTGTACTTGCGAGCCTGGTGGTGGTGTAGCAGTGGCAGGAAGTATGAGCCTTTCTATTTGTGCAGGACTTGCACAGCAGCCTTTGGGTTGCCTCTGCTCGTGGGACGCTTTGGATGATGTATGAATTGTTTGTTAACTGATGGACGGTTGCATGTGTGATTCATGAGTAGCATGCAGGTACAGACCAATGAGTATGTGGAATCTCGGCAAGGGCTTGTGTGCCATAAGTGTTTCCTAAAATATTGTAGCATGTTCAAGATGATCTTAAAGCAAATTCTGGTAATCCAGGCTTTTTTCCTTATTTTTTTAACACAGGCCTCCTCGACCACAGAAAATCCTTGGAACTGCTTTCAGGTGATGTTTCTACTGCTATTGGTAGTCACTTTAGGCTAGAGGATGGTGGGTACCTGAACACAGTGCTTGGGCCTCCACAAAGAAGCACTTTTCTACAGACACCTGTTCTTGTTTTGTCAGGGGAGTGTAGAAACCAAAGTGCTCTATCTGGTACCTGTTTGTGATAGTGGGGCTATACAGATTGCCTGAAGGTGCCTTCATATTTGGATGGCTGACTATTTAAGAACAGAAAAGTGTAGCACAGTCTTCATCGTTTTGAGACTTAGAGAGAAGAAAGAAAATATGTGAGGACTTCTTCTTGCACTGCTGTATTCTGTATCTTAGAGTAATTGGGGACAAAGAAGGAATGGGATTTGGGGTTTTATTTCAGTTGCACTGAATGTACCAGGAGAGCACACTTTATGTATAGAAATAAATTTCCATATTCATAAGACTATCAGAACACGGTGTTTTGGTGCTCAGGTTTTATAAACTGTTTTCACGGCTTTATGTTGGTTACGAGTGCTTTATTTTAAGTTCTGATCATCTTTCTTTCTTCTTCTAGAAGTCAAACTGAGCCAGCGAGTAGAACATCAAAAGAGGTATGTAAAAACACAAGCTGAAACTTTTTTCTGCATGCTGCACCTAAGCCTAAGAAATGTAGCCTTGTACTAATTCTTTTATATATATAAAATATAAATGTTTTATATATAATATTTGTAATATATATATAAAAACATATTTTCCAGTGAAACACAGTGTATGCTGTAAATCCAATGTATTTGATTCAGCATAGTGAAAACTGAGCAATGCCAACTTTTGCACGGTGCTAATGTGAGCAGTGGTATTTGTGCCTAGTAACGCATTGCATTTCGTACTGAATAGGCTAGAATATTTCTTGTATGACTGTGTGTTGTACAGATAATGTGGGCTCATTTTTAGAGCTTGCAGGTTCAAGGTTTGCACCACTGAACTTGGTGCCACCCTTCAGTACACCACCACTTTGAATTTACATTTGGAAAAGGGGCAGCATTTTTCTTCAGTTCAGAAAACACTGTCGTTCTGCTGCTAAGACATGAATAAGTAACGCGAGGAGATACTTGACTAGTGATGGCCTAGATCTCCATTTGGCCCTTGGGTGGAATGCTACGTGCAACAATGCATTTCAAAATAGCCCTCATAGTACAAACATTACTTTGTGGTGGTGTTTGGTTTTCATCTGTAAGTATAACTGCTTTTTCTTCACTCGAATGGTGTGAGGCATTACACGAGCTCTAGGTCACGGGATCTGATCACTTTGTAAGCTCTTAGGATAACTTAACCTAGAAATTCATGAACTTGGGGTCTAATGAAAGTAAATGAAAGACAGCGCAAAAACTATGCTGCGCTCATGAACCGTGCCTGTGTGCATTTAGAAAATGTTGAGCTATTAACTGATTAATTTATAAACTGCACTGGCAATGTTTCCTGTAGAGACACTTCCTTCTCAAATAAACGGAAATATTTTTTTTAGATCCTTTTGAGCTGAAAATGGACAGCTTCCTTAACCCTCCGTCTTTTAAGCAGTTGTGAGCATTTGGCAAGGGTCCCCCTCTGAGGTATCCTGAGCGATAGATTGATCTCAAGAGGGGTTGGTTACTTTAGTTTCTTCCCATTAACAACGTAGGCATACGTAAAGCTGTTTAAGGTTTGGACTTTGTTTTGAACAAATACAAATTCCACTGGCTTGGAGGTGGCTCTTTCAGTGATGCTCAGAGGCTATAGCGCAGGCTTTCATACAGCAGTAGGGGTGAACTCTTGCTATGTTCTGATTGTATGTAGAACTTGAACATGTGTTTAATTTTTCTGAATAGATTGGCGACTCTTCCGCATCTCTTTCTCTGGCCCAGCTTATTAAGGTATGTTTAGATGTACTTTCTTGTGAAATAGTGGTTTTAAACCTTACACTGTGCTCTCTAGCTGGATAACTGCTGTAATATGAGCAAAACATTAATTGTTAATAATTCAGAGTGTTTATCCTAACTTTAAAATGTGCGTATACTTTGATACTATCCTGTAGAGAGTAGTTCCCAGCTTGGGAAGATGGAAGGGGAGCACCTTATTGGCCTCAGTGTGATGCTGCAGTATTACTCATCTGCAAGACACAAAGAAGCAGCACTTCAGAAGCTGTTTACCGTTTTTCATACGACCCGTTAATTCTTCATTGGAACCTAACACAATTTTTACAGAAGAATTTAATTGGCTGTAAGTTATGGACATTGCTGGGGCCTTTGCAACAGCCAGAACAGACGTGTTTCTGGAACATGGGCAATAGCATGGCTGTTTTTGAATTTCTAGTCATTACCTAACCCTATGTTAGGTATGACCTAACCCTAAGTCTGAATTTTAAGACATAACCTTAAGACTTAACCCTATGACGTAAGCCTATGCCTTAAGCCTAAGACCTATCTCTAAGACTTAAGACTCAACCTTAAGGTTTAACCCTGAGAGTTAACCCTAACATTAACCCTAAGACTTAACCTTAAGATTTAAACTTGGGACTTAACCTTAAGACTTAAATTTAAAAGTTAATGTTAAGACTTACACCCTAAGGCTTAACATTAAGACTTAAATTTAACACTTAAACTTAAGACTTAAATCCTAAGACTTAACCCTGAGACTTAAACCTCAGACTTAACCTTAATACTTAACCCTAAGACTTAAAATTCAGATTTAACCCTAAGACTCAGTCTATAAGATGTAAACTTAAGACTTAAGCTTAAGACTTAACCTTAAGACTTAAATTTAAGACTTAACCCTAAGACTTCACCTTAGAACATTAAGACTTAACTCTAGACTTAACCCTAAGACATAATCCTGAGACTTCACCTTAAAACTTAACCCTAAGACTTAACCTATAGTTTAACTTTAAAACTTAACCCTAAGACTGAACCCTAAGAAACAACCTGACGACTTAACCCTGAGACTTAACCTTGAGACTTTACCTTGCGATTTAACCCTGAGGTTTAACCCTGTCTTAATGCTAAGACTTAACTTTAAGATGTACCATTAAGACTTAACCTCAAGACTTAACCCTAAGACTTAACCTTAAAACGTAACCTTAAGATTTACACTAAAAACTTAACCCTATGACTTAAACTTAAGGCTCAACCTTAAGACTTAACTTTAGGACTTAACCCTCAGAATTAACGCTAAGACTTAACCTTAAGACTTAACCCTAAGTCATAACCCTAAGACTTAAATTTTAAGATTAATTCACCACTCATCCCTCTGACTTAACACTGAGACTTAACCCTAAGACTTAATCTTAAAACTTAATCCTAAGACTTATGCCCAAGACTTAACTCTAAGACTTAACTCTAGGAGTTAACTCAAAGACTTAAACTTAAGAATTAAGATGTAGACTTAACTCTAAGGCTCAATACATAAGACTTGAACTTAAGACAACCATAAGGCTTAGCCCTAAGACTTAAAATTAAGACTTAAATTTAAGACATAACATTAAGACGTAACCCTAAAACTTAACCCTAAGACTTAAGCTTAAGACTTAAATTTTAAGACTTAACCCTAAGGCTTAACATAAAGACTTCACCTTAAAACTTAACCCTAAGACTGAACCCTAACGTTTAACCCTAAGATATAACCTTAAGACTTAACACTAAGATTGAACCTTAAGAGACAACGTTACGACTTAACCCTGATACTTAACGTTGACACTTTACCTTGAGACTTAACCCTGAGATTTAACCCTAAGACTATTAAGCATTCGCTAAGACTTAACTTTAAGATGTACCATTAAGACTTAACCCCAAGACTTAACCTTAAAGATTTAACCTTAAAACTTAACCTTAAGATTTACACTCATGATTTAACCCTAAGACTTCACCCTAAGACTTAACCTTATGACTTAAACTTAAGGCTCAACCTTAAGACTTAACCCTGAGAATTAAGCCTAAGACATAACCTTAAAACTTGACCCTAAAGTCATAACCCTAAGACTTAAATTTTAAGACTTAACCCAAAGAGTTATCCCTAAGACTTATCCCCAAGACTTAACTCTTAAGGGTTAACCCTAAGACTTAAACTTAAGCATTAAACTTTATAGTTAACCCCAAGACTCAATCCATAAGTCTTAAACTTAAGAGTTAACTTTAAGACTTAACCTTAAGACTTGACCTAAAGACTTAACCTTAACACTTAAATATTAAGACTTAACCCAAAGACTTATCCCTAAGATAAATTTTAAGACTTAACCTGAAGACTTAACCTTAAAACCTAACCCTAAGAATGAAGCCTAAGACTTAACCCTAAGATATAACCTTAAGCCCTAACACTAAGACTGAACCTTAAGACAGGCCCTGGGCCTGAGCCATCTCTGCAGGGATGAGGCCTTCCTCGGCGTCCGTCCCTCAAACCCTCCCTCCGGCCCCCACGATCCGTCCCTAAAACACTTCCCCTCTGGCCCCCAGTCCCTGCTGGCCCTGAAGGCCGGCCACAGCACTTGGTTTCAAGCCTGAGCTGGTCATGTCATGGCTGTTCTGGAATGTGGTACAGTGAAAGAAGAGATTGAAATGGCAAATGTTCCCCCCCAGAGTGGTCCCATGCTGGCAAAGGTTGTCCGAGGAGGTTGTGGGCTCTCTGTCCTTGCAGATCTTCAAAGGCCAAGGGCACACAGTTCTCTGCAACCTGCTCTAGATGAGCGTGCTGGAGCAGAGGGCTTGGCCCAGAGGACCTCCACGGGTCCCTTCCAACCCCACCCTCCTGTGTGGCTCTGTGCTTTGCTTTTCCTCCTAAAGCTCCTCAACTCAGCCCCGATGCCCGCTGGAAAGGGTGCTGGGGCAAGGGATGATCCCAAACTCCTCCCCGAGGGTCCTTCCCAGCACAAGAGCTCCCCACTCCGGAAGACACGATGGCAGACACAGTCAGGAGAGGGAAAAGATTCTTTTATTGTCAACACCAGCTGCGAGGGCCCAGGAGTCACAGCGGTTCAGCCGGTGAAAGTCAGTCAGCACCTGCAACGACAGAGTCAGAAAGCTCTGCTAAGCCCCCAGAGGCAGGAAGAGGCAGGATTTGGTTCCCCCTTCTTTGGAGGACACTGTTTCTGAGGAATTCCTCATGGCCCAGAAGGGAGAGCTCTTGCTGGCCTCCACTAGGGGCCTTCTCCCCAGGGGTGACCTCCCTAGGGAGCTGTGCGTGCGCAGGGATGCTGACAGTGCCCCTGTGCCACGCAGCAGGGCTCGATGGGGAGCCCCTGGGGAGCTGCCGTGGGGCTCATCCCAAACCCTGCTCAGCACCAGCCCTCGCCGGCCCTTGCCAGCCAGCTGGGCTGACTTAGGGCCGTGTTCAGACTCGGGAAAGATGGGCAGCAGCGCCTGGTACGCACCTGGCCTTCCTGACGTGCTGCACCTTCCTGAATTTTCTCAGGTTTGGGCCCGCAAAGTCATTTCCTCTCTTCTCCGTTTTATTTTTGCTGTGCTGTCCCTCTCCTCTGCCCAGATTTCTTTTCTCTTTCTTTGTCTCGAGTTTTCCTTCTCCTGGTGGGATCCTGAAAAACTTTCCACCCCACAGCGTGATGAGAGGGGGAAAGCCCCAAGCCCCTGCAGTGAGCTCTCAGGTCAGGCAAGGGGAGCTCTTCCTACCTGGTTTCCTGGGGCAGGCTGGTCAGTTGTTGCAGGCATGCCGGGGACTCTGCCGTGCCCTCGGGGGTGGCTGGAGGCAAATCTGGAGGTGCCTAAACCAGAAACGTGGGAGGTAACGGGTGGCAAGTAAGGGCCTGGGGTAGTGAGGGCCTGACTGCCAAATTGCCATCTTAGCTCTACAGAGGAGATGCTGGTTTGCATCATGCACATTTTGCACAGTCCAGCCACTGCAGCCTAGACTTGATGAAGCTGCGATGGAATAGGATCTGAGCAAAAGCCCTCTCAAGGTGACAGCTACTCCCTTCTGTCCTTTTGTGGGTGTTTTGTAGGTATGTTTTGTTTGATGAAGCAGATCATACTTCATGAAATGCATTCCAGAAACAGCCTTTCCAGTTTTCCTTAACACGTACCACGCTGGGGGGAGAGGAGGAGCCCCAAAGGCACAAGAGAGCGGCTGCCAGGAGGAGGCCCAGCGGCTGCTTGGCCTCCTGGGAAATTACTGTCCCACTTGAGACATGTTGTCCCAGTGTCTGTGGAGCTGCCGTACCTCTGCCGCTTTGGGCCCTGCCCCTGTGTCTCCCCCAGCTCCTCTGTCGATGTCCAGCAGAGAGGCGTCTGCATCCAGAAAGGCTTCTGCCGGACGCTGGGTGTCTGCTGTGCCTGCAGGGCCACTTTGCTCTTCGCACTGCAGCTCTGGAAAGCAAAAGCACGTGCAGCAGCGCGACTTCTTGGAAGTCAAGAACATCTCAAGCAAAGCCCAGCCAAGCCCTACACCGCTTGTCTCCTCAACGTTGAGGTTTCTGGCATCCCGAGCCCCAGTGTCTGTGACAAGCCTCAGCCCCTCCTCCTACCTGTGCGCCTGTCCATGGGTGCTGGCACCTCCTCGGCTGATGGAGGGGAGAGGCCGGCCACCTCCCCCCCAAAGATGTCCCCGCAGTTTTCAATGAGGAACTCCACCAGCACGTTCACCTGCAGACATGAAAGCCTTGGTCTCAAGCCAGGTGCCTGCAGACATGTCAAGCAGCCTTTCCCACTGCTGACCCTTCGTCTGCGCAGGTGGCTGCGGCTGGGGGTTGCTCTTCCAGGCACCCAGCCCACCAGCCCTGGCTCAAGGGAGGAGGCAGCCAGGGACCTCTCAACAGCCAAGCTCCGATGGGCCGGGAAGGCAGCAGCCGGCTGCTGGGTAGGGCGTACCTTCTCGGTCACTGCCAGCATGGCCTGCAGCGGGAGCAGGTCCTCGTTGGGTGGGCTCAGCAGGTTGGGCCCGATGCAGATGGCCAGGTTGCTGCAGCTCATTCTGCTGGTGGCTGCGTTGTGGCCGATGTGCTGCAGCAGGGCCATCAGCCGCTTCAGGAGGAGGAGATTGGCCACAGGCAACTTGTCAGCCACCCTGAGGGAAGAGGAAGACAAGGCTGATGAAGCAGAGGGTGCCCACAGCCGTCCCTGCAGCTGGCCCCAGGCGGGTGGGAGCCAGCAGCCGTGTTGCACAGCTTTGCAGCTGCCCGAAAAGACAGCTTTCTGAGGAACCCATGCCTTTGCAGGCAGGTCCCAGAACTCTCCCGGTCCCTGCTCAACAGGCCGGCGGCTGCCCACGCTTACGCTTTCAGCTCCTCCACCTTGGCCTGCTTGCTGGCCCTCTCCATGGCTGCCATCCAGTCCTCGTAGAGGTCGATGACGAGGAGCTTGGTGGGGATGCTTCGCAGGAATTCCTGCAATGCCAAGGGCTGCAGGTGAGCCTTTGAACGCTGCAGGCCAGCCAGGAGCTCCTCCAGCTGCAGCTCAGAAGCGCTCACCTTCAAGATGACGGCCAGCAGCAGTGCAGGCTGGCTTCCCACATCGACTTCCGTGCCGCGGTCCAGGGCCTCGCGTAGCTGCCGAAGTTCTGTGCCGCCGGCAGCTCTGCGGAATATCCCCTCCGTCGTCGGTCCTTCCTGGTGCAGGACAGCCAGCAGCTCCTGCAAGAGATGCAGGACAGTGGCTTGGCTGAGGAGCTGCCCTGCAGC
This sequence comes from Falco cherrug, assembly GCF_023634085.1. Lineage (NCBI taxonomy): Eukaryota > Metazoa > Chordata > Aves > Falconiformes > Falconidae > Falco > Falco cherrug. Next base: position 141,624 of record NW_026599317.1, on the reverse strand, counting down.
AGCGGTGGCCATGGCCAGCGCTCTTCCCCAGGCTGGGCTCTGTCCTCCTGCAAAGGGGCTGGGAGCAGAGAAGCGTGAGCCATGGGCAGAGAGCCCAATTCCCCAGTACCTGGAGCCAGGGGACGCTGCCTGTGGACTGAGTGGGGGGCTGGGGACCCCGTGTCCAGGCTGGCTTACCTGGATGGGCCGGGGCAGCGTGTTGTCCTCCCCACAGAGGGCTGCCAGGGGCTGCCCAAAGAGCGCCCTGCTGCAGCCGGAGCCCGCCTGCCCTGGTGCCTGGGCAGCGGCCGGGGTGCGCCGTAGAGCAAAGGGCCAGGGCAGCCCCATCCTCCTCCTGCTGCTGCTGCTGCTCCCTCCTGCTGCAAAGGAAAACAGAGTAAGACGCCATCAACGGAGAACCCCAGGCCAGCGGTCCCAGAGCCTGCCCTGCCCTGCTCTGTCCTGCCCGCAGCGCGATGCTGTGTAGTGCGGCAGGACAGGCAGGGAGCCAGCAGCTGGAACCGTGGCTTTGGCCCAGCAGCTGTGGCTTGGAGGCTGCCGAGAGCTGGTGTGCCACCAGGACAGCCTGTCCCAGCCCTTGCCCTGCCCTCCTGCAAGCTGTGGGCAGCCGCAGAGGCTCTGTGTCCTGCAGAAGCTCATGCAGCGGCCGCTCTCCAGCAGGTGTCCTTGCTAGTCCAGGTGCTGTCCTCCCGTGCGGTGCCCAACCTGCATGGCGACACTCAGGGGACAAGTGAGCACAGTTCAATCCACTGCAGGAGGCTGCCTTTCTTTCCCAAACTCACCTGGCTCGTGGCAAAGTCCCCCTGCGTTTGCAGATGGGGCCGTCGCAGGCCCTTGCTTGGGATGAGCCTGCAAGAACCAAGAATCGGGCTGCGCTTGGAGAGCAGCCCCGCAGCAGAAAGGGCCAGCGGCGAGCTGCCCCCCGGCACCAGCAGCCTGAGCATGGCAGAGCTGGGACCCTCTGGCCTCCCAGGCTCTCTGCCCCGTGCGGCAGGTTTCGTCCCAGCTCCGCCAGCCAGCCAGTACGTACCAGCGTTCCTGGTGTCTCCCCCACCCCCTCTGCTGCGGAGTGGTACTGTGGGAACCCCCGCCCTCCTGCACATGGTCACCCCACTGGCTGCACATCCCAGCACAGCCAGAGATGGGTGCAAGGCAGCCATTCTCACCTCTGCCTGTGCCTCCATCAGCCTCTCCAGGCTCCTGGCACGCACTGTCCTCCACTGGGCGGGAGAGAAGGAGGGGAAGAAGGTGAGCAGCCATGGGTCTGCTGCTCGGCTGCAGGAGCAGTGCTTGGGGACAGGGTCCAGAGCAGAGAGACACTCACGGCGTGGCGGCGGCTCAGCTCCTTCTCCAGGAGCTTGATGGATGTTAGGCGGGTGACGCGGGCTCCCGTGCGTCCTTCTGGTGTCCTGTGCACCGGGAAGGGAGAGGGAGAGAGCTGGGTGAGCCCCAAGCCGTCTCTTGTCTCTTGTCAGGCAGCTGTGCGCGAGAGCTGCCTGCAGCCCCAGGGGCACCTTCCCCAGCTGGGGGCTGTGTTCCCCCGTGGGCCCAGCTTCTCCTGGAGCACCCCCCCCCGGCTTACCCCAGCAGCGTGGCCACCCACAGCTCCTTCAGTGCCTGGGAGCTGCAGAAAGAGAGGAGAGACAGCGTCAGGCCCTGCTGCCCCCAGCCCTGGGCAAAGGTGGGGGCCTGCACAGCCCTGCCCCGTGGGGCAGGACAGAGGCGCTGTCCAAGCCCTGGGTCGCTCTGTCCTGCCTGAGCAGCTGTATTTGCCCTTCCCTTCTGGGGGCCAAAAGGTGACGAGGGGATGCAGGATGGGGAAACATCCCCCATCCCTCCCTCCCTGCCACCGAGCTGCCTGCTCCCTGCCCAGGCTCTGCACGCAAGGCAGAGGCCAGTCTTCACGGGATGGCGTGGGCACGGCTGGGAAGCTCTCCTGCCCGACCACGACTCACCCAAAAGTGGCAATGCAGGAGCCGGTGGGCCAGGCGAGGATGACAGAGGTGCTGTCCTCATCGGTGCCTTGCTCCTCCTCCTCCTGTCCCTCCTGCCCCGCAGCCTCCTTCCCGCTGCTGAGCACCCACAGCTGGTCCAGGGCCAGGCGGAGCTGTGGGCGCAGGCTGGTGCCATGTCTGCAGAGAGCAGAAGCCGGCCCTGAGCTGGAGGGGGGCTCCTTGGGCTGGGTCCCCACGCGCAGAGCCCTGTCCCCCACCTGCCCTTGGGACGGACGTTGGTGCCTCCAGCACCGAGGGGCCGGGGCCTGGGGCTGGTGCCAGGGTGTCCCTGGGCCGGGGCTGGGGGGAAGGATCTGGGCTCTGAGGGTCTTACCGCAACTTGGCGACCACCAGTTCCTTGTGGAGGAGGAGCAGGCGCCTCTCGCTCCTCTTGCGGCCCCGGGTCAGCCGCACGTCTGCGCTCAGCACCGGCTCGGCGTCGCTGAGAGCCTCCCTGCAGAGCAGAGAGCGGCGGGCATGAGCAACGTCAGTGCTGCGTGGCCCAGCTGTGCCCGCGTGTCCCCGAGCCCTGGGGGAGCCCACCTGGAGCTGCAGCAGCAGCTGGCCTGGCCCATCCTGCCCGGGAGAGGAGGGCCCTGGCCGTGCAGCGAGGAGGGGGCCCAGCCGGCGACGGCGAGGCTGGGAAGCGGGGTGCTGGTGCTGTGGCAGCGCTGCTGGGCCAGAGGCTGCCTCCTGCCAGCGCCGCTGCGTGCCAGCACAGCTCTGCCCTGCTGCCTGTGGTGGCCGTGGGCTCCCCGTGACCAACGGTCTGAGCCCAACGGAAAGTGGGCGGGGCCTGCGGGGGCGGGGCTGGGGCCCTCTCCAGTATGGCCGGCCCTGCCTTGCCCGGGGGAGCCCCGAGCAGGACAGGGCAGGGGGCAAGGGCCACCTCCCTGCGCCTGCGGCCAGCGCTTTCACCTGGCTTTTTGACAGGGTCCCGCTCAATAAAAGAAGCTGTTTTTCCTAGAGATGACCATTGTGGCTAGAGGCAGACTCCTCTTGGCGGAGGCCGGCCTAGCCGTTGGAAGGCCTCTGGCACACAGGCCGTGCTAGGCCTCAGGCCCCAAGGCGCTGGAATTGGAGCAGGCCCACCGGGAGGAAAAACTTCCATTTTTACCAAAAGACGGGGGGACTAGCAGCAGTAAAGAGCCGCTCGGGTCCTGCCAGGCGCCACAGGGAAATGAAATGTGTGGTGAGCTTCGGCAGGAATTGTGGTGCCCCTGGAGCACCACCCTTGCTTGGGAAGGCTTTATCCCACCTGGGTGTTAAGGCTTCACCCTTGGCGATCAGGGCTGGATGAGCACCACCCAGGAGCCCCTGCCCTGTTAGCCATGACCTTCACCCAGCCGGTGGCCAACACGGCCAGGGGCGAGTTTGTGGGGTAGGCCATGACCATGGCAAAGAAGGGACCCGTAGCCAGCTTTTGATGGCCCGTGTCTGGTTTCACTGTTGACCCTAAGCAATGCCTTGCTTCAAATAGAAGCGATGCAGAGAGTTACGCACCCGCCCTTTTCAGGAAAAATGCAGGACATCAGAGACATGTAGCAAGTTCTCTGCTGGCTGTTGTACACTGCAGCAAGAAGCAGCGTGGGTCCAGTGGCTAATGCTGGAAGGGGAATTCAGCACTTCTGGGAAAGGGATATAAAGGCACTCTTGTGGGCCAGGCTGGGATTGGGGAGGCTGGGTGGGTGTCTGGGGTCCCAGCTTTCCTGCAGTGCTGACTGTGTGCCTGCTGCTTGCTCTTCCCTGCAACGCCGGTTGCATCCACCTGCTGGGGCTGTGCTTGGGAAGGGCACCGGGGGTGAGCAAGCCCATGGGAGAGGGCTGGGGGGAAGCTCTTCTCCAGAGATCTACCAGAAACTGTCCAGAGCATCCGAGAGGATGCTCTGTGTGACAAGGGAAGGTGCCCGTTGGTCCAATGTATGGAGCCTGCAGGGCTCCCATCAGGGTCCTTTGACCTACCCATCCTCCAGCCAGCAATCCAGGTGCCCCTGGGGGGTCCCATGTTGGTCTCCTGAGGTACCCTTTAGCCCCGGTGAAGGTGTCATGCCTCAGTGTGTGCTTGCAGGGCATGTTTCCTTCCTGCTGACAAGGGCGGAATTGCAGTTAAATGCCCCTGGGCGATCCCGAGCCAAAAGCAGATTTTTTTCTATGGGCCACACTGCTTTGCAGTCCATGTGTGTGGTTCAGCTCCTGCATGGGAGCTGAGGACACGAGGTGACCTAGCTCTGAAGCTGGCCACTCTTGCTCCAGGCAACTCCAGTTGCTTGCGTTTTCCTTCAGCTTCCCCAGCCTGATGATCTCCACTGTCACCTCCTCCCTGTCCTACAAGAAGTATCCCTCTCCAGGCCATTAGGACAGTGGCACAGCACTCAGAATCCAGATCACTGGTAGAGAAGTAGGACAGAGGAAAAGAGAAGTTCTCCTTTGAAAGAAATCCTTGTTTGTCCTCCTTTAGCTACCAGTGGATGAAAAATACGGGGACAGAATTTCAGGCCAGCCACAGCACTGGCTTTCAAGCCTGAGCTTGTAATGTCATGGCTGTTCTGGAATGTGGTACAGTGAAATGAGAGATAGAAATGGCAAATTTTCCCCCCCAGAGCGGTCAAATGCTGGCAGAGGTTGTCCAAGGAGGGTGTGCAGCCTCTGTCCTTGCAGATCTTCAAAGGCCAAGGGCACACATTTCTCTGCGACCTGCTCTAGGTGAGCGTGATGGAGCAGAGGGCTTGGCCCAGAGGACCTCCACGGGTCCCTTCCAACCCCACCCTCCCGTGTGGCTCTGTGCTTTGCTTTTGCCCTGGCGGAGATCTTCAGGGACTTTGCGTTCCATTTTGTGTTGCCTTAGGGCTACAGTGTGCTGTGGTTTGGGGGCAACAAGGTTATGGTGTGCCAGAGGTCAGGCGAGTTAGTGTCAAAGTGTGTTATTGTTATGGACAGAACCTGTGTTTGTTGGCCCTGTGTTCCTGGGGTTATGGCATTTTTATCATGTGTTCTGTGTGGTGATTTTTTTTTTTTGTGGAGAGTGCCTTTTTTCAGCTATTTTGCCTTTGTAGGGTTTGCATGGGGGCCTCTGGTTTGTGTACCAAGTTTCTTCTGGTTGTTTTTCTGCTGTGCTGGTGGACGGTGGTGTTTTTTTCTGTCTTGAAACCATCGTTACAGGCCTAGTATATCTCCTGCAGGTCAGGCAGTGTCACTTCTGGTGTGGTCTGACTCATTTCTGGTGAGTTGGTAGGTAGGTATGGAGGACTTGTGGTCCCTCCATGGAGGATGACTGCTAGAGGACTAAGAGGCAGATCTGTGGAGGGGTGAGAGGACTGCTGGCCCATAAGTAGTGACTGTCAGAGGACCAAGTGTACTTGAATTTACGTGGGCTTCCAAATTCATGGTTGTTTCTCCTGCCTTGCGGAAGAGCCATGGGAAGTCACCAGCCACACGGAAGGATAAAGGGTTTCCCACGGCTACGTGGCTTTTTGGGTTTTGCTTTTGAATAAGAAAGTCCTGTCTCTACATGAGTAGAACTATAAACGGTCAATTTTGCCAACTTCAGAAAGCAGGGAGCAGCACTTTTCTGCTGTGCCTCACATGGCGGCCAGGGCACGGTGAGAAACAGCAAGTGAGTTTCTTCCTGGAACCTTCTCCAGGGGAGCAGTGCTGCACTTGTCAAGGTGAGGGGTTTTTTGGCTCTATACGATTGCAAATGTGAGGGGTTCATTTTCAGAACACAGCTATTAGGGAGCAGAACATTTGTGCTGTGCCTCACATGGCTGCAAGGACAGAGTGAGAAACAGCAAGAAAATTCCTTCCTGGCACCTGCTCCAGGGGAACAGTGCTGCCCTTTCCCAAGATGTATTTTTTTTTGGCTCTTAAGGTCTGCAGCTCTGAAGGGTCAGTTTTGCTCACCACAGAAAGCAGGGAGCAGAACTTTTGTGCTGTGCTGCTCCTCACATGGGTGCCAGGGCAGGGTGAGAAACAGCAAGAGGATTCCTTCCTGGCCCCTTCTCCAGGGGAGCAGTGCTGCCCTTTCACAAAGTGAGCACTGGTTCTGCATGAGTGCAAAATGTTTGGGTCAAATTTCTCACCACAGGAAGTAGGGAGGTGAACTTTTGTGCTGTGCCTCACATGGCTGCCAGGGCAGGGTGAGAACAGCAAGAGAATTCCTTCCTGGAACCTTCTTTATGGGAGGAGTGCTGTACTTTGCCAAAGGGACTTTTTTTGGATCTTAACGACTGCACCGCTGAGGGATTAATTTTTGCTCACCACGGAAAGCAGGGAGCAGCACTTTTGTGCTGTGCCTGACATGGCTGCCAGGGCAGGGTGAGAAGCAGCAAGAGAATTCCTTCCTGCCACCTTCTCCAGGGGAGCAGTGCTGCAGTTTGCCAAGGTGAGGTTTTTGGGCTCTGCGCAATTTCAAAGGTGAGGGGTCCATTTTCTGACCACAGAAAGCAGGGAGCAGAACATTTGTGCTGTGCCTGACATGGCTGCCAGGGCAGGGTGAGAAGCAGCAAGAGAATTCCTTCCTGCCACCTTCTCCAGGGGAGCAGGGCTGCACTTTGTCAAGGTGAGTTTTTTGGGCTGTGCATTATTGCCAGTGTAAAGGTGTCCAGTTTCTCCCCACAGAGAGCAGGGTGCACAACTTCTCTGCTGTGCCTGACGTGGCTGCAAGGACATGGTGAGAAGTAGCAATAAAATTCCTTCTGGAACCCTCTCCAGGGGAGCAGCCCTGCACTTCCCCAGGCCATGTTTTTTGGTTCATGGTTTCCCAGGCCATGAGTTCAAAAGTGCTGTGTCAATTTTCTCACCAGAGAAAGCAGGGAGCAGAACTCTTGTGCTGTGCCTCACATGGCTGCCAGGGCAGGGTGAGAAGCAGCAAGAGAATTCCTTCCTGGTACCTTCTCCAGGGGAATTTCCCAGCTCCCGAGGGACTCCTGGCACTGGCTGCAAGGGGGCTCCCAGCCGAAGGGTGGGCCTGGGTGTTGTTGGGGTGTTAATTGGTGATGTCTCCTTTCCTTAGTCACGTTAACACTTTGGGATAACAAATGGATGCTTCGCTCCTGTTGCTCTTTTATCATATCGCTCACAGTAACTGCCACTGGTTCCTTTTATCATATTGCATGCTATTTTCTTTTATTGCAATATAAGAAACTGCATTTGATATATTCCATTATGTGATATACTTGATAGATTTGATTATATTTGATGTGGAGTTCAGCTTTGCTGTCTATCCAGTCAGCCAGCAAAACATAATTTGATGTAGTCGGCAGCATACGAAGTAAAACTCTCTCTATTTAGGAAAAAAAAAAAAATGTTCCTCGACTTGCTGTTGTCAGGTGGGAACCATTGCCTTATGGTGTTTGGGCCAGAGTGGTCTGGTGGTGCTGGGCAGTTGGGCCATGCCAGGGACAGAGGTTGTGGTGTCTGGCGGGACGTTTGATGCCACTGTATAGATTCCACTGTGTATACGTTTATGTCCAGGGATTCTGTTAAGGGAAGGCTGCTGGCTCGGCAAAGGGACAAGATGTCTGAGCTCCCCGGTTACCACGCTCTGATTTGCTGTGTAGCTCTACGTTAAACACACCTGCGCACAAAGGTTAGGCCAAGCTGACTCTCTAAAGCTGTTAGAAGTGACGAATTAAGGGACCTCTCATGCAGGGAGTCAGCCTTGAGAAGGATGGGGAACAAAGAATGGATGGGGAAAAGATCTGCGTTCTCTTCAGTGATGCAGAAAGAGCCTCTGGGTGAGGACGTTGTGGTCGCAGGAGGAGACAAGCCGATAAGAGTGCTGCGATCCGCAGAATGTTGGTTGGAATTCGGACAAAGGTAATTGTTGTGGGGGGAGATCGTGACCTCTGACTCAGATAGCCCCCCGAGAGAGGGCAAGGCCCCGCTTGGGGAGCACGGGGAGCTAGTAAAAAACCTCAGCAGTGCTGTCTGAGGGTGTGTGCTCGTTTGCATTAAAGCAAGCAACTTGTAACCCATCCCGTGCCTGACTGAAAATGCATGTGTAATGCGCTATGAGTGTGCAAGTGCTCTGCTGTCCATAGTGCGTACCCTCGAGGAACTGGGTGAGCACGCTCAGAGGAAACATTCCCCCGTGCTCCCAGCACTGCCATAAAGAATGCCGGCCTTCTGAAACTTGCAAGCAAGGCTTAGAGGGTTTTTCTCCCTGACCGACTTTATGGTATCATTCCCACCATACTGGAGAAAGCAAATCTTTTTCTGTTTGGTGGTGAAAGCAGCTTGGGGAGCGTCACTGAAGTGCAGCACTTTTTTAACCTCAGGTCTAAAGTGCCACCGGTCCTACCGTGGAATACATCCTTCCTCAGGCTTTCAGCAAACGGAAAGGATGCAACAAACCCACCCCACTAAGACGTCCTGCGCTTTTTTTATCTTCCCTGGAAGGTGGGGACATGACCCTGTTGGGCCATCTGTGCCACCTGCCTGGGAGCCAAGATGGTGCCTTTGCATTTCAGGCTAAGCACTTACCTTCTTTTTTTTCCTTTTCAGCGACTTTAGAGCCACCCTTAGGGAGGCTGGTTAAGCTGGTTTATGTACAGCTGGTCACCAGTGGAGGGAAACGGTAAGCTCCGCTATTGCCTCTGGTGTTTACTTGTTACCTTGTCGCTCGTTTGAGTGATCTTACCGTGCCCCGGCAAGCAGAAGCTAGCACGCCACTTTAGGCCTTGGTCTAATAGTCATGCAAAGCAATACTGAAAGTCATTCTGAGATCTGGAACAGGCCCCAATGTGCATTTTATAAAAGTGCATCTTGGCTGCTCTTTATCTTTGCATGGGTTTTTTTCCCGTTCCTCCAGACTGTTGAAGCTCTGAAAGGCGCCAGTGAGCTGCTCTCCCTCAGTTTGCTCCTTTGCCTTTGGGGAGTGCGGTTCATGTTTTCTTCATGGCTTTGCAGAGGAGAAAATCCATGAATACACCACCTTGCTTTTTTCACCTAAGCTAATTTCAGAAACTGCCTCCTTTAACTTAGACATGAAACTCTTCTTAACCTCTTTGTGCACTTGTAGAAAAGCAGGGTGGGGTGGGGGTTGGGGGGTGGGGGTGTCTTCAGGAAGTGCCCGCAAAAGAGCCTGTGGGAGACCCTGTCCCTTGACTCACATGTGGGGTAGTGAAGAGCCTGAGAAAGTCATGGGTGTTTTGGTGTTCACCAAAGCAGGTTTTCGGTTTGGTTTTTTTTTTTCTTATTGTCTTGTTATCTTATGTAGCTTATGCCACCAGGTAGTGACAGCCCGGGGGTGACAGGAGGGGACAGCAGGCAATGGCAGCCTGGAGGGTGACAGGAGGGGACAGCAGGTGGGGACAGGCCTGGGGGAGGGGTACAGGAGAGGACAGCTGTTGGGGACAGCCTGGGGGGTGACAGGAGGGGAGAGCAGGTATTGAAAGCCTGGCGGTGACAGGACCTCAGGCGCCAGATCAGGCCGCGAGAGGCTGAAGGCGACTCACTGCGACCTGCAGGTCACCAACGCCTAGACCATGGAAGGCGCGTGGGGGCGGCGGGCGCGGGATGCGGGGACCGGCCGGCTGGCGGTGGCGCAGGTGGCCAGTGAGGCGATTGGGCCGCGGCCGGCAGCGGTGACTTGTGCTGGGGCCTCAGAGCTGCTCTTCCGTGGTTGTGCGCTGGCAGCTGGCGTGAGGGCTGTGTGCGCAGCCAGGCACAGCAGCGTACGGGGTCCGTGTGCGGCACCGCGCGTGGAAGAGGTTTGGTTTCTGGGAACCCTTCTAGGTAAAACGATAAGGAAATGTGGGACAATGCCTTGTAATCACAAACCTGCCAGATTTCTTTGAAACCCGGCAGAGAAGGCTGAACGTGATAGAAAAGGAGTGGATGGCTAATTTGAAGGGGAAAAAAGTGGGTTTGGTGACTGAAATTTGTCTTCAACTACTTTTACTCCACCGCATTGCCAAAGTGGCGCTTGGCTGCTGCAGAAACTGCTCAGTAGCAACGTTTTGGATCAAGAGTGTATCTGTGAGTGAGAATCTATGCAGACCCTGGAAAGCCATCTTGTAGACGGGTGTTCTGTCTCAAGTATACTTGGCATTTCTTGCTAATACAGCTTCTTTGCTACACCAAAGACATTTTCATTCAGATGTTATTGAGCATCATTTCTTCGTTTCTTTCAAACGGTGCATTTTTTTCCTGGTACTGCGTGTTAAACGGTGTCAGGGCAATACTGAAGTTTTATGGCAGATCACTTATGGTGAATATACCTAGAAATGTTCTTCGAGAAGCCCTAAGTTCTTTTGAATCTCAGAAATGGTGCTTGATTCTCAGAGACGGTAATGGTTTCGTATTACTTAGCGTGCTGTTTCAGTTTGGTAATCTACCATCTGGCAAAGCTTGCATGTGATTAAAGACTTTGGGATATGACAGAAATAAAAAGACTTGGAAACCGTTGCCATTCCTTAAACATTCAAATTTTATCGGGTGTTTTGTTTTGGTTTTTTTCTTTTTTTTTTCCTGTGGTTCTGTGACATTCTCACAACAGTCTTTTCTTTACAGTGTGTACTCATAGGTTTTTTCCCTCTTCCTGTTTGATGTATTAAAACTTAAACAGAATAACATGTCTGCTGCGGTAACTGTAACTTTGGCCCTAGCCTTTCAAGTGGTTGGACCTAAGCACGCTGTTTACCTGCAGATAGGTAAAGTATGTTCAGGAGAGTATCTGTGAGGAGACTTAACAGCACGGTGTTAGGGGTCTTGGGGGTGTTACGGGATCGCGTGTCATACGGCGGTAGAGATAGACATGCAGGTAGAGGCAGATGTACAGGTTGTGACACAGATACTTAGTGGAACTTCTGTAAGGGTGTCTTCCCTGTGAAAAGGCAAAAATCCCCCAGTGGTTGTCAGAGCAAAGCTAAGGAATACATTTCAGTGTCATACACATGTATGCGAGATTTTGGGGTTTTACACACAACCGTGAATTTCCGTTTTTATTGAACAGCCTCTACGTGCTTAAAGTCACCTTCAGAAGATGAAGGAAAGAACTCGGCCAGGATGTTCTGCCTAAAGGGGGTTCTCGGAGATCTTCCCTGTGGAGATACGGTCGTGGGTTTTATAACTTGGTGCAGGAGTCCTGACTAAATGGTGACGTGATCTTGGAAAGACCCTTCAGTGAACCTTGAGTGAAGATGGCCAACTTGTTCAGATTTTTCGGGGCCGCGTGATCACGGAAATCTCGTAATAGCAGCAATGCTAATAGAAGCTTAAAGTAAACAGGATTTTAAACATCACTGGGGGAAAAAAAAGAAAGAGATGGTGGACTCTCTTTGAAGATGGTGGGAAGGCAAAATGGATGGTTGGGATGTGTTTGAAAAGGTGGGAGGCAGGGTGGGGGTGTCCTCTTCCGTGCTCGCTGTTATAGAGACATGTTCTAGGGTTTTGTAAGCTAACAGGAGCAAAAGCAATGTAAGTGAGATCAGGAAAGAACCTCATGCTTTAGCAGACTCTGCTTTAGTGACTTTAGAGACCATTTTGCTGTTGGCATTGAAACGATTCCAAAAAAATGGAAAAGATTTTGCTGCTTGTGTTTGACTATCAGACCTGAAGATTTCTGGAAAGGTAACCTGAGACGATAAAAGCATGACGCTGTGTGTAAAATGTTGGGTTTGTATCTGTAAAGGGATTCCCTGAAGTGCTACGTCACGACATGTCAATATCACTCTTACAAACTGACTGATGCTTTCTCTGTATTGATGTTGTTTCCAGAATACACAGATGATAATGCCCTGATTCCGGGGAACTCATCGGTAACTGTTAGGGGAGTCCCCGTCAGAGGAGTTAAAGCTACCGGCAAAACAGACCTTGGGTAAGTAGCCATAACACGTTGTGTTCTTTGGGAGGGGTTTCAGTGCGTTCACCTTCTTTGTGGCGGTTAGTTTACGGAGGCATTCCGGTTGTATCTTTCTTGTTAAAGCTGCTGTTAAATTGTGTTGTGACAGGGCAGATTTGAAGGTGTCTGTCCCAAAGCAGACTTAGATTTTTCAGCCTGCTGGGACGTGGCATTCAAGCTCCAACAGTGGTAACTGTTCAGACGTTTGAATTGGGTTTGTTCTTGGGCTTGGTTTTTCTGAGAGTCAAGTTCTCCATCCTGTTTCCTCTATGCAGAGAGATTCCTTATTGTATGCTTTTGCTTTTAGTGCTTTTAGAGTAAACGGAGAGACACATTGCAGTGTGAACCGGTGATTTGTTCCCATCTGCCAGCAGTCCGAGTCTCCGTGTTTGACTGCTTCCTTTGTCTGGGGGAGGGGGGCAGGGTATTCTTACACCCCAAAGGGGGGTGTGTGTGTGTGGGCTGCATGCTGTCTCCAGAGGAAGGACTGAGAGTGGCCAGCTGGCAAACCATGCAAACAAGAAGTTTCATTCTTAAGTGCTTCCTATTAGATTCCTAAAGACAATGTCTACGTCGGGCAAGAGAAAAAGAACAACATCCTAAAGCGTATTGCCTTTTGTGCCCTGGACGGTGAAGGAACAGTTGATCTTTTCCAAACCTGAAGCTCAGAAAGCAGTTGAGCACATTCCCAAATGTTAGTAGTTACCTTTCTAAGTTTGTTTTCAGCCTAAGCTGCTCTCTGTGCTCCAGGTATTACTGCTGTATTCCTCAGATTTATGGAGGACAGAGAATCTGATTACAATTGCAGATACTCAAATGTAAGCCTGACTACAGCATTATCGCTGTCATCGATGTATTCGTCCAGTCCAGTTCTGTATCAGCTGCATCAGCATGGTTTGAATGGTCATGTTTTCAAGGCTTCTTCAAGACAGACCTCTCCTCCACCATTAGTAGATACTATTGACTTGTGGTTTTGCCATGTCTTTCTAATGTTAGTTCTCAATACATAAAGTGTACTGGCGAGTTACAGCGTGTCTCAAACAAACAGTACCGCAGCATCCTAGTACCCATGAAGCATCTGCAAGCAAAACCCCCTGAATTTATGTGGCTCTCCTGTAAGCTTTGGGCATATTACTGCAGTAGGTGTTGCAGTGCTTTCAGGCGCTGCCAAGGCTTTCTGGATGCCACAGCACTGTGCTTCTAAACATGGCCTGGTTTGGGGGGTTAATTTAGATGGGGATGCTTAGTGCTGTCTTGTCAATATCGCCTCGGTTTCTGGTTGGATGGCACCCTCTCCTGGTGTTGGAATGCTGCCCTAAAATGAGAGGCTAGGTGCCCCTAGCATCAAAGATCCAAGAAATACCTGCCCGTGGGGATCAGGGATGTATGCCGCTGCTCTCCTAAAGTTGCAAATGGATCGGGCAGGTTAGCTTTCTCTTCCTTCAGCTGGAAACATTGTGGAAACAACTGGTAGAGTCGTTAGTGTTTGGGAATGATGAACGCATGGTGTCACGGTGGAGAGGCCTTCAGAAATGCGTTAGTCACCTTGTAGTATCTTCCTCAAGGCAAGTGGATGGAGAAACCATGGTGTGGTAATCTAAAGCGTTTCCTCGCACTTCCTCATGTTCAGGAGGTACGTGGCTGTACTTGCGAGCCTGGTGGTGGTGTAGCAGTGGCAGGAAGTATGAGCCTTTCTATTTGTGCAGGACTTGCACAGCAGCCTTTGGGTTGCCTCTGCTCGTGGGACGCTTTGGATGATGTATGAATTGTTTGTTAACTGATGGACGGTTGCATGTGTGATTCATGAGTAGCATGCAGGTACAGACCAATGAGTATGTGGAATCTCGGCAAGGGCTTGTGTGCCATAAGTGTTTCCTAAAATATTGTAGCATGTTCAAGATGATCTTAAAGCAAATTCTGGTAATCCAGGCTTTTTTCCTTATTTTTTTAACACAGGCCTCCTCGACCACAGAAAATCCTTGGAACTGCTTTCAGGTGATGTTTCTACTGCTATTGGTAGTCACTTTAGGCTAGAGGATGGTGGGTACCTGAACACAGTGCTTGGGCCTCCACAAAGAAGCACTTTTCTACAGACACCTGTTCTTGTTTTGTCAGGGGAGTGTAGAAACCAAAGTGCTCTATCTGGTACCTGTTTGTGATAGTGGGGCTATACAGATTGCCTGAAGGTGCCTTCATATTTGGATGGCTGACTATTTAAGAACAGAAAAGTGTAGCACAGTCTTCATCGTTTTGAGACTTAGAGAGAAGAAAGAAAATATGTGAGGACTTCTTCTTGCACTGCTGTATTCTGTATCTTAGAGTAATTGGGGACAAAGAAGGAATGGGATTTGGGGTTTTATTTCAGTTGCACTGAATGTACCAGGAGAGCACACTTTATGTATAGAAATAAATTTCCATATTCATAAGACTATCAGAACACGGTGTTTTGGTGCTCAGGTTTTATAAACTGTTTTCACGGCTTTATGTTGGTTACGAGTGCTTTATTTTAAGTTCTGATCATCTTTCTTTCTTCTTCTAGAAGTCAAACTGAGCCAGCGAGTAGAACATCAAAAGAGGTATGTAAAAACACAAGCTGAAACTTTTTTCTGCATGCTGCACCTAAGCCTAAGAAATGTAGCCTTGTACTAATTCTTTTATATATATAAAATATAAATGTTTTATATATAATATTTGTAATATATATATAAAAACATACTTTCCAGTGAAACACAGTGTATGCTGTAAATCCAATGTATTTGATTCAGCATAGTGAAAACTGAGCAATGCCAACTTTTGCACGGTGCTAATGTGAGCAGTGGTATTTGTGCCTAGTAACGCATTGCATTTCGTACTGAATAGGCTAGAACATTTCTTGTATGACTGTGTGTTGTACAGATAATGTGGGCTCATTTTTAGAGCTTGCAGGTTCAAGGTTTGCACCACTGAACTTGGTGCCACCCTTCAGTACACCACCACTTTGAATTTACATTTGGAAAAGGGGCAGCATTTTTCTTCAGTTCAGAAAACACTGTCGTTCTGCTGCTAAGACATGAATAAGTAACGCGAGGAGATACTTGACTAGTGATGGCCTAGATCTCCATTTGGCCCTTGGGTGGAATGCTACGTGCAACAATGCATTTCAAAATAGCCCTCATAGTACAAACATTACTTTGTGGTGGTGTTTGGTTTTCATCTGTAAGTATAACTGCTTTTTCTTCACTCGAATGGTGTGAGGCATTACACGAGCTCTAGGTCACGGGATCTGATCACTTTGTAAGCTCTTAGGATAACTTAACCTAGAAATTCATGAACTTGGGGTCTAATGAAAGTAAATGAAAGACAGCGCAAAAACTATGCTGCGCTCATGAACCGTGCCTGTGTGCATTTAGAAAATGTTGAGCTATTAACTGATTAATTTATAAACTGCACTGGCAATGTTTCCTGTAGAGACACTTCCTTCTCAAATAAACGGAAATATTTTTTTTAGATCCTTTTGAGCTGAAAATGGACAGCTTCCTTAACCCTCCGTCTTTTAAGCAGTTGTGAGCATTTGGCAAGGGTCCCCCTCTGAGGTATCCTGAGCGATAGATTGATCTCAAGAGGGGTTGGTTACTTTAGTTTCTTCCCATTAACAACGTAGGCATACGTAAAGCTGTTTAAGGTTTGGACTTTGTTTTGAACAAATACAAATTCCACTGGCTTGGAGGTGGCTCTTTCAGTGATGCTCAGAGGCTATAGCGCAGGCTTTCATACAGCAGTAGGGGTGAACTCTTGCTATGTTCTGATTGTATGCAGAACTTGAACATGTGTTTAATTTTTCTGAATAGATTGGCGACTCTTCCGCATCTCTTTCTCTGGCCCAGCTTATTAAGGTATGTTTAGATGTACTTTCTTGTGAAATAGTGGTTGTAAACCTTACACTGTGCTCTCTAGCTGGATAACTGCTGTAATATGAGCAAAACATTAATTGTTAATAATTCAGAGTGTTTATCCTAACTTTAAAATGTGCGTATACTTTGATACTATCCTGTAGAGAGTAGTTCCCAGCTTGGGAAGATGGAAGGGGAGCACCTTATTGGCCTCAGTGTGATGCTGCAGTATTACTCATCTGCAAGACACAAAGAAGCAGCACTTCAGAAGCTGTTTACCGTTTTTCATACGACCCGTTAATTCTTCATTGGAACCTAACACAATTTTTACAGAAGAATTTAATTGGCTGTAAGTTATGGACATTGCTGGGGCCTTTGCAACAGCCAGAACAGACGTGTTTCTGGAACATGGGCAATAGCATGGCTGTTTTTGAATTTCTAGTCATTACCTAACCCTATGTTAGGTATGACCTAACCCTAAGTCTGAATTTTAAGACATAACCTTAAGACTTAACCCTATGACGTAAGCCTATGCCTTAAGCCTAAGACCTATCTCTAAGACTTAAGACTCAACCTTAAGGTTTAACCCTGAGAGTTAACCCTAACATTAACCCTAAGACTTAACCTTAAGATTTAAACTTGGGACTTAACCTTAAGGCTTAAATTTAAAAGTTAATGTTAAGACTTACACCCTAAGGCTTAACATTAAGACTTAAATTTAACACTTAAACTTAAGACTTAAATCCTAAGACTTAACCCTGAGACTTAAACCTCAGACTTAACCTTAATACTTAACCCTAAGACTTAAAATTCAGATTTAACCCTAAGACTCAGTCTATAAGATGTAAACTTAAGACTTAAGCTTAAGACTTAACCTTAAGACTTAAATTTAAGACTTAACCCTAAGACTTCACCTTAGAACATTAAGACTTAACTCTAGACTTAACCCTAAGACATAATCCTGAGACTTCACCTTAAAACTTAACCCTAAGACTTAACCTATAGTTTAACTTTAAAACTTAACCCTAAGACTGAACCCTAAGAAACAACCTGACGACTTAACCCTGAGACTTAACCTTGAGACTTTACCTTGCGATTTAACCCTGAGGTTTAACCCTGTCTTAATGCTAAGACTTAACTTTAAGATGTACCATTAAGACTTAACCTCAAGACTTAACCCTAAGACTTAACCTTAAAACGTAACCTTAAGATTTACACTAAAAACTTAACCCTATGACTTAAACTTAAGGCTCAACCTTAAGACTTAACTTTAGGACTTAACCCTCAGAATTAACGCTAAGACTTAACCTTAAGACTTAACCCTAAGTCATAACCCTAAGACTTAAATTTTAAGATTAATTCACCACTCATCCCTCTGACTTAACACTGAGACTTAACCCTAAGACTTAATCTTAAAACTTAATCCTAAGACTTATGCCCAAGACTTAACTCTAAGACTTAACTCAAAGACTTAAACTTAAGAATTAAGATGTAGACTTAACTCTAAGGCTCAATACATAAGACTTGAACTTAAGACAACCATAAGGCTTAGCCCTAAGACTTAAAATTAAGACTTAAATTTAAGACATAACATTAAGACGTAACCCTAAAACTTAACCCTAAGACTTAAGCTTAAGACTTAAATTTTAAGACTTAACCCTAAGGCTTAACATAAAGACTTCACCTTAAAACTTAACCCTAAGACTGAACCCTAACGTTTAACCCTAAGATATAACCTTAAGACTTAACACTAAGATTGAACCTTAAGAGACAACGTTACGACTTAACCCTGATACTTAACGTTGACACTTTACCTTGAGACTTAACCCTGAGATTTAACCCTAAGACTATTAAGCATTCGCTAAGACTTAACTTTAAGATGTACCATTAAGACTTAACCCCAAGACTTAACCTTAAAGATTTAACCTTAAAACTTAACCTTAAGATTTACACTCATGATTTAACCCTAAGACTTCACCCTAAGACTTAACCTTATGACTTAAACTTAAGGCTCAACCTTAAGACTTAACCCTGAGAATTAAGCCTAAGACATAACCTTAAAACTTGACCCTAAAGTCATAACCCTAAGACTTAAATTTTAAGACTTAACCCAAAGAGTTATCCCTAAGACTTATCCCCAAGACTTAACTCTTAAGGGTTAACCCTAAGACTTAAACTTAAGCATTAAACTTTATAGTTAACCCCAAGACTCAATCCATAAGTCTTAAACTTAAGAGTTAACTTTAAGACTTAACCTTAAGACTTGACCTAAAGACTTAACCTTAACACTTAAATATTAAGACTTAACCCAAAGACTTATCCCTAAGATAAATTTTAAGACTTAACCTGAAGACTTAACCTTAAAACCTAACCCTAAGAATGAAGCCTAAGACTTAACCCTAAGATATAACCTTAAGCCCTAACACTAAGACTGAACCTTAAGACAGGCCCTGGGCCTGAGCCATCTCTGCAGGGATGAGGCCTTCCTCGGCGTCCGTCCCTCAAACCCTCCCTCCGGCCCCCACGATCCGTCCCTAAAACACTTCCCCTCTGGCCCCCAGTCCCTGCTGGCCCTGAAGGCCGGCCACAGCACTTGGTTTCAAGCCTGAGCTGGTCATGTCATGGCTGTTCTGGAATGTGGTACAGTGAAAGAAGAGATTGAAATGGCAAATGTTCCCCCCCAGAGTGGTCCCATGCTGGCAAAGGTTGTCCGAGGAGGTTGTGGGCTCTCTGTCCTTGCAGATCTTCAAAGGCCAAGGGCACACAGTTCTCTGCAACCTGCTCTAGATGAGCGTGCTGGAGCAGAGGGCTTGGCCCAGAGGACCTCCACGGGTCCCTTCCAACCCCACCCTCCTGTGTGGCTCTGTGCTTTGCTTTTCCTCCTAAAGCTCCTCAACTCAGCCCCGATGCCCGCTGGAAAGGGTGCTGGGGCAAGGGATGATCCCAAACTCCTCCCCGAGGGTCCTTCCCAGCACAAGAGCTCCCCACTCCGGAAGACACGATGGCAGACACAGTCAGGAGAGGGAAAAGATTCTTTTATTGTCAACACCAGCTGCGAGGGCCCAGGAGTCACAGCGGTTCAGCCGGTGAAAGTCAGTCAGCACCTGCAACGACAGAGTCAGAAAGCTCTGCTAAGCCCCCAGAGGCAGGAAGAGGCAGGATTTGGTTCCCCCTTCTTTGGAGGACACTGTTTCTGAGGAATTCCTCATGGCCCAGAAGGGAGAGCTCTTGCTGGCCTCCACTAGGGGCCTTCTCCCCAGGGGTGACCTCCCTAGGGAGCTGTGCGTGCGCAGGGATGCTGACAGTGCCCCTGTGCCACGCAGCAGGGCTCGATGGGGAGCCCCTGGGGAGCTGCCGTGGGGCTCATCCCAAACCCTGCTCAGCACCAGCCCTCGCCGGCCCTTGCCAGCCAGCTGGGCTGACTTAGGGCCGTGTTCAGACTCGGGAAAGATGGGCAGCAGCGCCTGGTACGCACCTGGCCTTCCTGACGTGCTGCACCTTCCTGAATTTTCTCAGGTTTGGGCCCGCAAAGTCATTTCCTCTCTTCTCCGTTTTATTTTTGCTGTGCTGTCCCTCTCCTCTGCCCAGATTTCTTTTCTCTTTCTTTGTCTTGAGTTTTCCTTCTCCTGGTGGGATCCTGAAAAACTTTCCACCCCACAGCGTGATGAGAGGGGGAAAGCCCCAAGCCCCTGCAGTGAGCTCTCAGGTCAGGCAAGGGGAGCTCTTCCTACCTGGTTTCCTGGGGCAGGCTGGTCAGTTGTTGCAGGCATGCCGGGGACTCTGCCGTGCCCTCGGGGGTGGCTGGAGGCAAATCTGGAGGTGCCTAAACCAGAAACGTGGGAGGTAACGGGTGGCAAGTAAGGGCCTGGGGTAGTGAGGGCCTGACTGCCAAATTGCCATCTTAGCTCTACAGAGGAGATGCTGGTTTGCATCATGCACATTTTGCACAGTCCAGCCACTGCAGCCTAGACTTGATGAAGCTGCGATGGAATAGGATCTGAGCAAAAGCCCTCTCAAGGTGACAGCTACTCCCTTCTGTCCTTTTGTGGGTGTTTTGTAGGTATGTTTTGTTTGATGAAGCAGATCATACTTCATGAAATGCATTCCAGAAACAGCCTTTCCAGTTTTCCTTAACACGTACCACGCTGGGGGGAGAGGAGGAGCCCCAAAGGCACAAGAGAGCGGCTGCCAGGAGGAGGCCCAGCGGCTGCTTGGCCTCCTGGGAAATTACTGTCCCACTTGAGACATGTTGTCCCAGTGTCTGTGGAGCTGCCGTACCTCTGCCGCTTTGGGCCCTGCCCCTGTGTCTCCCCCAGCTCCTCTGTCGATGTCCAGCAGAGAGGCGTCTGCATCCAGAAAGGCTTCTGCCGGACGCTGGGTGTCTGCTGTGCCTGCAGGGCCACTTTGCTCTTCGCACTGCAGCTCTGGAAAGCAAAAGCACGTGCAGCAGCGCGACTTCTTGGAAGTCAAGAACATCTCAAGCAAAGCCCAGCCAAGCCCTACACCGCTTGTCTCCTCAACGTTGAGGTTTCTGGCATCCCGAGCCCCAGTGTCTGTGACAAGCCTCAGCCCCTCCTCCTACCTGTGCGCCTGTCCATGGGTGCTGGCACCTCCTTGGCTGATGGAGGGGAGAGGCCGGCCACCTCCCCCCCAAAGATGTCCCCGCAGTTTTCAATGAGGAACTCCACCAGCACGTTCACCTGCAGACATGAAAGCCTTGGTCTCAAGCCAGGTGCCTGCAGACATGTCAAGCAGCCTTTCCCACTGCTGACCCTTCGTCTGCGCAGGTGGCTGCGGCTGGGGGTTGCTCTTCCAGGCACCCAGCCCACCAGCCCTGGCTCAAGGGAGGAGGCAGCCAGGGACCTCTCAACAGCCAAGCTCCGATGGGCCGGGAAGGCAGCAGCCGGCTGCTGGGTAGGGCGTACCTTCTCGGTCACTGCCAGCATGGCCTGCAGCGGGAGCAGGTCCTCGTTGGGTGGGCTCAGCAGGTTGGGCCCGATGCAGATGGCCAGGTTGCTGCAGCTCATTCTGCTGGTGGCTGCGTTGTGGCCGATGTGCTGCAGCAGGGCCATCAGCCGCTTCAGGAGGAGGAGATTGGCCACAGGCAACTTGTCAGCCACCCTGAGGGAAGAGGAAGACAAGGCTGATGAAGCAGAGGGTGCCCACAGCCGTCCCTGCAGCTGGCCCCAGGCGGGTGGGAGCCAGCAGCCGTGTTGCACAGCTTTGCAGCTGCCCGAAAAGACAGCTTTCTGAGGAACCCATGCCTTTGCAGGCAGGTCCCAGAACTCTCCCGGTCCCTGCTCAACAGGCCGGCGGCTGCCCACACTTACGCTTTCAGCTCCTCCACCTTGGCCTGCTTGCTGGCCCTCTCCATGGCTGCCATCCAGTCCTCGTAGAGGTCGATGACGAGGAGCTTGGTGGGGATGCTTCGCAGGAATTCCTGCAATGCCAAGGGCTGCAGGTGAGCCTTTGAACGCTGCAGGCCAGCCAGGAGCTCCTCCAGCTGCAGCTCAGAAGCGCTCACCTTCAAGATGACGGCCAGCAGCAGTGCAGGCTGGCTTCCCACATCGACTTCCGTGCCGCGGTCCAGGGCCTCGCGTAGCTGCCGAAGTTCTGTGCCGCCGGCAGCTCTGCGGAATATCCCCTCCGTCGTCGGTCCTTCCTGGTGCAGGACAGCCAGCAGCTCCTGCAAGAGATGCAGGACAGTGGCTTGGCTGAGGAGCTGCCCTGCAGCAGCGGTGGCCATGGCCAGCGCTCTTCCCCAGGCTGGGCTCTGTCCTCCTGCAAAGGGGCTGGGAGCAGAGAAGCGTGAGCCATGGGCAGAGAGCCCAATTCCCCAGTACCTGGAGCCAGGGGACGCTGCCTGTGGACTGAGTGGGGGGCTGGGGACCCCGTGTCCAGGCTGGCTTACCTGGATGGGCCGGGGCAGCGTGTTGTCCTCCCCACAGAGGGCTGCCAGGGGCTGCCCAAAGAGCGCCCTGCTGCAGCCGGAGCCTGCCTGCCCTGGTGCCTGGGCAGCGGCCGGGGTGCGCCGTAGAGCAAAGGGCCAGGGCAGCCCCATCCTCCTCCTGCTGCTGCTGCTGCTCCCTCCTGCTGCAAAGGAAAACAGATTAAGACGCCATCAACGGAGAGCCCCAGGCCAGCGGTCCCAGAGCCTGCCCTGCCCTGCTCTGTCCTGCCCGCAGCGCGATGCTGTGTAGTGCGGCAGGACAGGCAGGGAGCCAGCAGCTGGAACCGTGGCTTTGGCCCAGCAGCTGTGGCTTGGAGGCTGCCGAGAGCTGGTGTGCCACCAGGACAGCCTGTCCCAGCCCTTGCCCTGCCCTCCTGCAAGCTGTGGGCAGCCGCAGAGGCTCTGTGTCCTGCAGAAGCTCATGCAGCGGCCGCTCTCCAGCAGGTGTCCTTGCTAGTCCAGGTGCTGTCCTCCCGTGCGGTGCCCAACCTGCATGGCGACACTCAGGGGACAAGTGAGCACAGTTCAATCCACTGCAGGAGGCTGCCTTTCTTTCCCAAACTCACCTGGCTCGTGGCAAAGTCCCCCTGCGTTTGCAGATGGGGCCGTCGCAGGCCCTTGCTTGGGATGAGCCTGCAAGAACCAAGAATCGGGCTGCGCTTGGAGAGCAGCCCCGCAGCAGAAAGGGCCAGCGGCGAGCTGCCCCCCGGCACCAGCAGCCTGAGCATGGCAGAGCTGGGACCCTCTGGCCTCCCAGGCTCTCTGCCCCGTGCGGCAGGTTTCGTCCCAGCTCCGCCAGCCAGCCAGTACGTACCAGCGTTCCTGGTGTCTCCCCAACCCCCTCTGCTGCGGAGTGGTACTGTGGGAACCCCCGCCCTCCTGCACATGGTCACCCCACTGGCTGCACATCCCAGCACAGCCAGAGATGGGTGCAAGGCAGCCATTCTCACCTCTGCCTGTGCCTCCATCAGCCTCTCCAGGCTCCTGGCACGCACTGTCCTCCACTGGGCGGGAGAGAAGGAGGGGAAGAAGGTGAGCAGCCATGGGTCTGCTGCTCGGCTGCAGGAGCAGTGCTTGGGGACAGGGCCCAGAGCAGAGAGACACTCACGGCGTGGCGGCGGCTCAGCTCCTTCTCCAGGAGCTTGATGGATGTTAGGCGGGTGACGCGGGCTCCCGTGCGTCCTTCTGGTGTCCTGTGCACCGGGAAGGGAGAGGGAGAGAGCTGGGTGAGCCCCAAGCCGTCTCTTGTCTCTTGTCAGGCAGCTGTGCGCGAGAGCTGCCTGCAGCCCCAGGGGCACCTTCCCCAGCTGGGGGCTGTGTTCCCCCGTGGGCCCAGCTTCTCCTGGAGCACGCCCCCCCGGCTTACCCCAGCAGCGTGGCCACCCACAGCTCCTTCAGTGCCTGGGAGCTGCAGAAAGAGAGGAGAGACAGCGTCAGGCCCTGCTGCCCCCAGCCCTGGGCAAAGGTGGGGGCCTGCACAGCCCTGCCCCGTGGGGCAGGACAGAGGCGCTGTCAAAGCCCTGGGTCGCTCTGTCCTGCCTGAGCAGCTGTATTTGCCCTTCCCTTCTGGGGGCCAAAAGGTGACGAGGGGATGCAGGATGGGGAAGCATCCCCCATCCCTCCCTCCCTGCCACCGAGCTGCCTGCTCCCTGCCCAGGCTCTGCACGCAAGGCAGAGGCCAGTCTTCACGGGATGGCGTGGGCACGGCTGGGAAGCTCTCCTGCCCGACCACGACTCACCCAAAAGTGGCAATGCAGGAGCCGGTGGGCCAGGCGAGGATGACAGAGGTGCTGTCCTCATCGGTGCCTTGCTCCTCCTCCTCCTGTCCCTCCTGCCCCGCAGCCTCCTTCCCGCTGCTGAGCACCCACAGCTGGTCCAGGGCCAGGCGGAGCTGTGGGCGCAGGCTGGTGCCATGTCTGCAGAGAGCAGAAGCCGGCCCTGAGCTGGAGGGGGGCTCCTTGGGCTGGGTCCCCACGCGCAGAGCCCTGTCCCCCACCTGCCCTTGGGACGGACGTTGGTGCCTCCAGCACCGAGGGGCCGGGGCCTGGGGCTGGTGCCAGGGTGTCCCTGGGCCGGGGCTGGGGGGAAGGATCTGGGCTCTGAGGGTCTTACCGCAACTTGGCGACCACCAGTTCCTTGTGGAGGAGGAGCAGGCGCCTCTGGCTCCTCTTGCGGCCCCGGGTCAGCCGCACGTCTGCGCTCAGCACCGGCTCGGCGTCGCTGAGAGCCTCCCTGCAGAGCAGAGAGCGGCGGGCATGAGCAACGTCAGTGCTGCGTGGCCCAGCTGTGCCCGCGTGTCCCCGAGCCCGGGGGGAGCCCACCTGGAGCTGCAGCAGCAGCTGGCCTGGCCCATCCTGCCCGGGAGAGGAGGGCCCTGGCCGTGCAGCGAGGAGGGGGCCCAGCCGGCGACGGCGAGGCTGGGAAGCGGGGTGCTGGTGCTGTGGCAGCGCTGCTGGGCCAGAGGCTGCCTCCTGCCAGCGCCGCTGCGTGCCAGCACAGCTCTGCCCTGCTGCCTGTGGTGGCCGTGGGCTCCCCGTGACCAACGGTCTGAGCCCAACGGAAAGTGGGCGGGGCCTGCGGGGGCGGGGCTGGGGCCCTCTCCAGTATGGCCGGCCCTGCCTTGCCCGGGGGAGCCCCGAGCAGGACAGGGCAGGGGGCAAGGGCCACCTCCCTGCGCCTGCGGCCAGCGCTTTCACCTGGCTTTTTGACAGGGTCCCGCTCAATAAAAGAAGCTGTTTTTCCTAGAGATGACCATTGTGGCTAGAGGCAGACTCCTCTTGGTGGAGGCCGGCCTAGCCGTTGGAAGGCCTCTGGCACACAGGCCGTGCTAGGCCTCAGGCCCCAAGGCGCTGGAATTGGAGCAGGCCCACCGGGAGGAAAAACTTCCATTTTTACCAAAAGACGGGGGGACTAGCAGCAGTAAAGAGCCGCTCGGGTCCTGCCAGGCGCCACAGGGAAATGAAAGGTGTGGTGAGCTTCGGCAGGAATTGTGGTGCCCCTGGAGCACCACCCTTGCTTGGGAAGGCTTTATCCCACCTGGGTGTTAAGGCTTCACCCTTGGCGATCAGGGCTGGATGAGCACCACCCAGGAGCCCCTGCCCTGTTAGCCATGACCTTCACCCAGCCGGTGGCCAACACGGCCAGGGGCGAGTTTGTGGGGTAGGCCATGACCATGGCAAAGAAGGGACCCGTAGCCAGCTTTTGATGGCCCGTGTCTGGTTTCACTGTTGACCCTAAGCAATGCCTTGCTCCAAATAGAAGCGATGCAGAGAGTTACACACCCGCCCTTTTCAGGAAAAATGCAGGACATCAGAGACATGTAGCAAGTTCTCTGCTGGCTGTTGTACACTGCAGCAAGAAGCAGCGTGGGTCCAGTGGCTAATGCTGGAAGGGGAATTCAGCACTTCTGGGAAAGGGATATAAAGGCACTCTTGTGGGCCAGGCTGGGATTGGGGAGGCTGGGTGGGTGTCTGGGGTCCCAGCTTTCCTGCAGTGCTGACTGTGTGCCTGCTGCTTGCTCTTCCCTGCAACGCCGGTTGCATCCACCTGCTGGGGCTGTGCTTGGGAAGGGCAGCGGGGGTGAGCAAGCCCATGGGAGAGGGCTGGGGGGAAGCTCTTCTCCAGAGATCTACCAGAAACTGTCCAGAGCATCCGAGAGGATGCTCTGTGTGACAAGGGAAGGTGCCCGTTGGTCCAATGTATGGAGCCTGCAGGGCTCCCATCAGGGTCCTTTGACCTACCCATCCTCCAGCCAGCAATCCAGGTGCCCCTGGGGGGTCCCATGTTGGTCTCCTGAGGTACCCTTTAGCCCCGGTGAAGGTGTCATGCCTCAGTGTGTGCTTGCAGGGCATGTTTCCTTCCTGCTGACAAGGGCGGAATTGCAGTTAAATGCCCCTGGGCGATCCCGAGCCAAAAGCAGATTTTTTTCTATGGGCCACACTGCTTTGCAGTCCATGTGTGTGGTTCAGCTCCTGCATGGGAGCTGAGGACACGAGGTGACCTAGCTCTGAAGCTGGCCACTCTTGCTCCAGGCAACTCCAGTTGCTTGCGTTTTCCTTCAGCTTCCCCAGCCTGATGATCTCCACTGTCACCTCCTCCCTGTCCTACAAGAAGTATCCCTCTCCAGGCCATTAGGACAGTGGCACAGCACTCAGAATCCAGATCACTGGTAGAGAAGTAGGACAGAGGAAAAGAGAAGTTCTCCTTTGAAAGAAATCCTTGTTTGTCCTCCTTTAGCTACCAGTGGATGAAAAATACGGGGACAGAATTTCAGGCCAGCCACAGCACTGGCTTTCAAGCCTGAGCTTGTAATGTCATGGCTGTTCTGGAATGTGGTACAGTGAAATGAGAGATAGAAATGGCAAATTTTCCCCCCCAGAGCGGTCAAATGCTGGCAGAGGTTGTCCAAGGAGGGTGTGCAGCCTCTGTCCTTGCAGATCTTCAAAGGCCAAGGGCACACATTTCTCTGCGACCTGCTCTAGGTGAGCGTGATGGAGCAGAGGGCTTGGCCCAGAGGACCTCCACGGGTCCCTTCCAACCCCACCCTCCCGTGTGGCTCTGTGCTTTGCTTTTGCCCTGGCGGAGATCTTCAGGGACTTTGCGTTCCATTTTGTGTTGCCTTAGGGCTACAGTGTGCTGTGGTTTGGGGGCAACAAGGTTATGGTGTGCCAGAGGTCAGGCGAGTTAGTGTCAAAGTGTGTTATTGTTATGGACAGAACCTGTGTTTGTTGGCCCTGTGTTCCTGGGGTTATGGCATTTTTATCATGTGTTCTGTGTGGTGATTTTTTTTTTTTGTGGAGAGTGCCTTTTTTCAGCTATTTTGCCTTTGTAGGGTTTGCATGGGGGCCTCTGGTTTGTGTACCAAGTTTCTTCTGGTTGTTTTTCTGCTGTGCTGGTGGACGGTGGTGTTTTTTTCTGTCTTGAAACCATCGTTACAGGCCTAGTATATCTCCTGCAGGTCAGGCAGTGTCACTTCTGGTGTGGTCTGACTCATTTCTGGTGAGTTGGTAGGTAGGTATGGAGGACTTGTGGTCCCTCCATGGAGGATGACTGCTAGAGGACTAAGAGGCAGATCTGTGGAGGGGTGAGAGGACTGCTGGCCCATAAGTAGTGACTGTCAGAGGACCAAGTGTACTTGAATTTACGTGGGCTTCCAAATTCATGGTTGTTTCTCCTGCCTTGCGGAAGAGCCATGGGAAGTCACCAGCCACACGGAAGGATAAAGGGTTTCCCACGGCTACGTGGCTTTTTGGGTTTTGCTTTTGAATAAGAAAGTCCTGTCTCTACATGAGTAGAACTATAAACGGTCAATTTTGCCAACTTCAGAAAGCAGGGAGCAGCACTTTTCTGCTGTGCCTCACATGGCGGCCAGGGCACGGTGAGAAACAGCAAGTGAGTTTCTTCCTGGAACCTTCTCCAGGGGAGCAGTGCTGCACTTGTCAAGGTGAGGGGTTTTTTGGCTCTATACGATTGCAAATGTGAGGGGTTCATTTTCAGAACACAGCTATTAGGGAGCAGAACATTTGTGCTGTGCCTCACATGGCTGCAAGGACAGAGTGAGAAACAGCAAGAAAATTCCTTCCTGGCACCTGCTCCAGGGGAACAGTGCTGCCCTTTCCCAAGATGTATTTTTTTTTGGCTCTTAAGGTCTGCAGCTCTGAAGGGTCAGTTTTGCTCACCACAGAAAGCAGGGAGCAGAACTTTTGTGCTGTGCTGTTCCTCACATGGGTGCCAGGGCAGGGTGAGAAACAGCAAGAGGATTCCTTCCTGGCCCCTTCTCCAGGGGAGCAGTGCTGCCCTTTCACAAAGTGAGCACTGGTTCTGCATGAGTGCAAAATGTTTGGGTCAAATTTCTCACCACAGGAAGTAGGGAGGTGAACTTTTGTGCTGTGCCTCACATGGCTGCCAGGGCAGGGTGAGAACAGCAAGAGAATTCCTTCCTGGAACCTTCTTTATGGGAGGAGTGCTGTACTTTGCCAAAGGGACTTTTTTTGGATCTTAACGACTGCACCGCTGAGGGATTAATTTTTGCTCACCACGGAAAGCAGGGAGCAGCACTTTTGTGCTGTGCCTGACATGGCTGCCAGGGCAGGGTGAGAAGCAGCAAGAGAATTCCTTCCTGCCACCTTCTCCAGGGGAGCAGTGCTGCAGTTTGCCAAGGTGAGGTTTTTGGGCTCTGCGCAATTTCAAAGGTGAGGGGTCCATTTTCTGACCACAGAAAGCAGGGAGCAGAACATTTGTGCTGTGCCTGACATGGCTGCCAGGGCAGGGTGAGAAGCAGCAAGAGAATTCCTTCCTGCCACCTTCTCCAGGGGAGCAGTGCTGCAGTTTGCCAAGGTGAGGTTTCTGGGCTCTGCGCAATTTCAAAGGTGAGGGGTCCATTTTCTGACCACAGAAAGCAGGGAGCAGAACATTTGTGCTGTGCCTGACATGGCTGCCAGGGCAGGGTGAGAAGCAGCAAGAGAATTCCTTCCTGCCACCTTCTCCAGGGGAGCAGGGCTGCACTTTGTCAAGGTGAGTTTTTTGGGCTGTGCATTATTGCCAGTGTAAAGGTGTCCAGTTTCTCCCCACAGAGAGCAGGGTGCACAACTTCTCTGCTGTGCCTGACGTGGCTGCAAGGACATGGTGAGAAGTAGCAATAAAATTCCTTCTGGAACCCTCTCCAGGGGAGCAGCCCTGCACTTCCCCAGGCCATGTTTTTTGGTTCATGGTTTCCCAGGCCATGAGTTCAAAAGTGCTGTGTCAATTTTCTCACCAGAGAAAGCAGGGAGCAGAACTCTTGTGCTGTGCCTCACATGGCTACCATGCACGGTGGGAAGCAGCAAGAGAATTCCTTCCTGGTACCTTCTCCAGGGGAATTTCCCAGCTCCCGAGGGACTCCTGGCACTGGCTGCAAGGGGGCTCCCAGCCGAAGGGTGGGCCTGGGTGTTGTTGGGGTGTTAATTGGTGATGTCTCCTTTCCTTAGTCACGTTAACACTTTGGGATAACAAATGGATGCTTCGCTCCTGTTGCTCTTTTATCATATCGCTCACAGTAACTGCCACTGGTTCCTTTTATCATATTGCATGCTATTTTCTTTTATTGCAATATAAGAAACTGCATTTGATATATTCCATTATGTGATATACTTGATAGATTTGATTATATTTGATGTGGAGTTCAGCTTTGCTGTCTATCCAGTCAGCCAGCAAAACATAATTTGATGTAGTCGGCAGCATACGAAGTAAAACTCTCTCTATTTAGGAAAAAAAAAAAAAAAATGTTCCTCGACTTGCTATTGTCAGGTGGGAACCATTGCCTTATGGTGTTTGGGCCAGAGTGGTCTGGTGGTGCTGGGCAGTTGGGCCATGCCAGGGACAGAGGTTGTGGTGTCTGGCGGGACGTTTGATGCCACTGTATAGATTCCACTGTGTATACGTTTATGTCCAGGGATTCTGTTAAGGGAAGGCTGCTGGCTCGGCAAAGGGACAAGATGTCTGAGCTCCCCGGTTACCACGCTCTGATTTGCTGTGTAGCTCTACGTTAAACACACCTGCGCACAAAGGTTAGGCCAAGCTGACTCTCTAAAGCTGTTAGAAGTGACGAATTAAGGGACCTCTCATGCAGGGAGTCAGCCTTGAGAAGGATGGGGAACAAAGAATGGATGGGGAAAAGATCTGCGTTCTCTTCAGTGATGCAGAAAGAGCCTCTGGGTGAGGACGTTGTGGTCGCAGGAGGAGACAAGCCGATAAGAGTGCTGCGATCCGCAGAATGTTGGTTGGAATTCGGACAAAGGTAATTGTTGTGGGGGGAGATCGTGACCTCTGACTCAGATAGCCCCCCGAGAGAGGGCAAGGCCCCGCTTGGGGAGCACGGGGAGCTAGTAAAAAACCTCAGCAGTGCTGTCTGAGGGTGTGTGCTCGTTTGCATTAAAGCAAGCAACTTGTAACCCATCCCGTGCCTGACTGAAAATGCATGTGTAATGCGCTATGAGTGTGCAAGTGCTCTGCTGTCCATAGTGCGTACCCTCGAGGAACTGGGTGAGCACGCTCAGAGGAAACATTCCCCCGTGCTCCCAGCACTGCCATAAAGAATGCCGGCCTTCTGAAACTTGCAAGCAAGGCTTAGAGGGTTTTTCTCCCTGACCGACTTTATGGTATCATTCCCACCATACTGGAGAAAGCAAATCTTTTTCTGTTTGGTGGTGAAAGCAGCTTGGGGAGCGTCACTGAAGTGCAGCACTTTTTTAACCTCAGGTCTAAAGTGCCACCGGTCCTACCGTGGAATACATCCTTCCTCAGGCTTTCAGCAAACGGAAAGGATGCAACAAACCCACCCCACTAAGACGTCCTGCGCTTTTTTTATCTTCCCTGGAAGGTGGGGACATGACCCTGTTGGGCCATCTGTGCCACCTGCCTGGGAGCCAAGATGGTGCCTTTGCATTTCAGGCTAAGCACTTACCTTCTTTTTTTTCCTTTTCAGCGACTTTAGAGCCACCCTTAGGGAGGCTGGTTAAGCTGGTTTATGTACAGCTGGTCACCAGTGGAGGGAAACGGTAAGCTCCGCTATTGCCTCTGGTGTTTACTTGTTACCTTGTCGCTCGTTTGAGTGATCTTACCGTGCCCCGGCAAGCAGAAGCTATCACGCCACTTTAGGCCTTGGTCTAATAGTCATGCAAAGCAATACTGAAAGTCATTCTGAGATCTGGAACAGGCCCCAATGTGCATTTTATAAAAGTGCATCTTGGCTGCTCTTTATCTTTGCATGGGTTTTTTTCCCGTTCCTCCAGACTGTTGAAGCTCTGAAAGGCGCCAGTGAGCTGCTCTCCCTCAGTTTGCTCCTCTGCCTTTGGGGAGTGCGGTTCATGTTTTCTTCATGGCTTTGCAGAGGAGAAAATCCATGAATACACCACCTTGCTTTTTTCACCTAAGCTAATTTCAGAAACTGCCTCCTTTAACTTAGACATGAAACTCTTCTTAACCTCTTTGTGCACTTGTAGAAAAGCAGGGTGGGGTGGGGGTTGGGGGATGGGGGTGTCTTCAGGAAGTGCCCGCAAAAGAGCCTGTGGGAGACCCTGTCCCTTGACTCACATGTGGGGTAGTGAAGAGCCTGAGAAAGTCATGGGTGTTTTGGTGTTCACCAAAGCAGGTTTTCGGTTTGGTTTTTTTTTTTCTTATTGTCTTGTTATCTTATGTAGCTTATGCCACCAGGTAGTGACAGCCCGGGGGTGACAGGAGGGGACAGCAGGCAATGGCAGCCTGGAGGGTGACAGGAGGGGACAGTAGGTGGGGACAGGCCTGGGGGGGGGGGTACAGGAGAGGACAGCTGTTGGGGACAGCCTGGGGGGTGACAGGAGGGGAGAGCAGGTATTGAAAGCCTGGCGGTGACAGGACCTCAGGCGCCAGATCAGGCCGCGAGAGGCTGAAGGCGACTCACTGCGACCTGCAGGTCACCAACGCCTAGACCATGGAAGGCGCGTGGGGGCGGCGGGCGCGGGATGCGGGGACCGGCCGGCTGGCGGTGGCGCAGGTGGCCAGTGAGGCGGTTGGGCCGCGGCCGGCAGCGGTGACTCGTGCTGGGGCCTCAGAGCTGCTCTTCCGTGGTTGTGCGCTGGCAGCTGGCGTGAGGGCTGTGTGCGCAGCCAGGCACAGCAGCGTACGGGGTCGATGTGCGGCACCGCGCGTGGAAGAGGTTTGGTTTCTGGGAACCCTTCTAGGTAAAACGATAAGGAAATGTGGGACAATGCCTTGTAATCACAAACCTGCCAGATTTCTTTGAAACCCGGCAGAGAAGGCTGAACGTGATAGAAAAGGAGTGGATGGCTAATTGGAAGGGGAAAAAAGTGGGTTTGGTGACTGAAATTTGTCTTCAACTACTTTTACTCCACCGCATTGCCAAAGTGGCGCTTGGCTGCTGCAGAAACTGCTCAGTAGCAACGTTTTGGATCAAGAGTGTATCTGTGAGTGAGAATCTATGCAGACCCTGGAAAGCCATCTTGTAGACGGGTGTTCTGTCTCAAGTATACTTGGCATTTCTTGCTAATACAGCTTCTTTGCTACACCAAAGACATTTTCATTCAGATGTTATTGAGCATCATTTCTTCGTTTCTTTCAAACGGTGCATTTTTTTCCTGGTACTGCGTGTTAAACGGTGTCAGGGCAATACTGAAGTTTTATGGCAGATCACTTATGGTGAATATACCTAGAAATGTTCTTCGAGAAGCCCTAAGTTCTTTTGAATCTCAGAAATGGTGCTTGATTCTCAGAGACGGTAATGGTTTCGTATTACTTAGCGTGCTGTTTCAGTTTGGTAATCTACCATCTGGCAAAGCTTGCATGTGATTAAAGACTTTGGGATATGACAGAAATAAAAAGACTTGGAAACCGTTGCCATTCCTTAAACATTCAAATTTTATCGGGTGTTTTGTTTTGGTTTTTTTCTTTTTTTTTTCCTGTGGTTCTGTGACATTCTCACAACAGTCTTTTCTTTACAATGTGTACTCATAGGTTTTTTCCCTCTTCCTGTTTGATGTATTAAAACTTAAACAGAATAACATGTCTGCTGCGGTAACTGTAACTTTGGCCCTAGCCTTTCAAGTGGTTGGACCTAAGCACGCTGTTTACCTGCAGATAGGTAAAGTATGTTCAGGAGAGTATCTGTGAGGAGACTTAACAGCACGGTGTTAGGGGTCTTGGGGGTGTTACGGGATCGCGTGTCATACGGCGGTAGAGATAGACATGCAGGTAGAGGCAGATGTACAGGTTGTGACACAGATACTTAGTGGAACTTCTGTAAGGGTGTCTTCCCTGTGAAAAGGCAAAAATCCCCCAGTGGTTGTCAGAGCAAAGCTAAGGAATACATTTCAGTGTCATACACATGTATGCGAGATTTTGGGGTTTTACACATAACCGTGAATTTCCGTTTTTATTGAACAGCCTCTACGTGCTTAAAGTCACCTTCAGAAGATGAAGGAAAGAACTCGGCCAGGATGTTCTGCCTAAAGGGGGTTCTCGGAGATCTTCCCTGTGGAGATACGGTCGTGGGTTTTATAACTTGGTGCAGGAGTCCTGACTAAATGGTGACGTGATCTTGGAAAGACCCTTCAGTGAACCTTGAGTGAAGATGGCCAACTTGTTCAGATTTTTCGGGGCCGCGTGATCACGGAAATCTCGTAATAGCAGCAATGCTAATAGAAGCTAAAAGTAAACAGGATTTTAAACATCACTGGGGGAAAAAAAAAGAAAGAGATGGTGGACTCTCTTTGAAGATGGTGGGAAGGCAAAATGGATGGTTGGGATGTGTTTGAAAAGGTGGGAGGCAGGGTGGGGGTGTCCTCTTCCGTGCTCGCTGTTATAGAGACATGTTCTAGGGTTTTGTAAGCTAACAGGAGCAAAAGCAATGTAAGTGAGATCAGGAAAGAACCTCATGCTTTAGCAGACTCTGCTTTAGTGACTTTAGAGACCATTTTGCTGTTGGCATTGAAACGATTCCAAAAAAATGGAAAAGATTTTGCTGCTTGTGTTTGACTATCAGACCTGAAGATTTCTGGAAAGGTACCGTGAGATGATAAAAGCATGACGCTGTGTGTCAAATGTTGGGTTTGTATCTGTAAAGGGATTCCCTGAAGTGCTACGTCACGACATGTCAATATCACTCTTACAAACTGACTGATGCTTTCTCTGTATTGATGTTGTTTCCAGAATACACAGATGATAATGCCCTGATTCCGGGGAACTCATCGGTAACTGTTAGGGGAGTCCCCGTCAGAGGAGTTAAAGCTACCGGCAAAACAGACCTTGGGTAAGTAGCCATAACACGTTGTGTTCTTTGGGAGGGGTTTCAGTGCGTTCACCTTCTTTGTGGCGGTTAGTTTACGGAGGCATTCCGGTTGTATCTTTCTTGTTAAAGCTGCTGTTAAATTGTGTTGTGACAGGGCAGATTTGAAGGTGTCTGTCCCAAAGCAGACTTAGATTTTTCAGCCTGCTGGGACGTGGCATTCAAGCTCCAACAGTGGTAACTGTTCAGACGTTTGAATTGGGTTTGTTCTTGGGCTTGGTTTTTCTGAGAGTCAAGTTCTCCATCCTGTTTCCTCTATGCAGAGAGATTCCTTATTGTATGCTTTTGCTTTTAGTGCTTTTAGAGTAAACGGAGAGACACATTGCAGTGTGAACCGGTGATTTGTTCCCATCTGCCAGCAGTCCGAGTCTCCGTGTTTGACTGCTTCCTTTGTCTGGGGGAGGGGGGCAGGGTATTCTTACACCCCAAAGGGGGGTGTGTGTGTGTGGGCTGCATGCTGTCTCCAGAGGAAGGACTGAGAGTGGCCAGCTGGCAAACCATGCAAACAAGAAGTTTCATTCTTAAGTGCTTCCTATTAGATTCCTAAAGACAATGTCTACGTCGGGCAAGAGAAAAAGAACAACATCCTAAAGCGTATTGCCTTTTGTGCCAGGACGGTGAAGGAACAGTTGATCTTTTCCAAACCTGAAGCTCAGAAAGCAGTTGAGCACATTCCCAAATGTTAGTAGTTACCTTTCTAAGTTTGTTTTCAGCCTAAGCTGCTCTCTGTGCTCCAGGTATTACTGCTGTATTCCTCAGATTTATGGAGGACAGAGAATCTGATTACGATTGCAGATACTCAAATGTAAGCCTGACTACAGCATTATCGCTGTCATCGATGTATTCGTCCAGTCCAGTTCTGTATCAGCTGCATCAGCATGGTTTGAATGGTCATGTTTTCAAGGCTTCTTCAAGACAGACCTCTCCTCCACCATTAGTAGATATTATTGACTTGTGGTTTTGCCATGTCTTTCTAATGTTAGTTCTCAATACATAAAGTGTACTGGCGAGTTACAGCGTGTCTCAAACAAACAGTACCGCAGCATCCTAGTACCCATGAAGCATCTGCAAGCAAAACCCCCTGAATTTATGTGGCTCTCCTGTAAGCTTTGGGTATATTACTGCAGTAGGTGTTGCAGTGCTTTCAGGCGCTGCCAAGGCTTTCTGGATGCCACAGCACTGTGCTTCTAAACATGGCCTGGTTTGGGGGGTTAATTTAGATGGGGATGCTTAGTGCTGTCTTGTCAATATCGCCTCGGTTTCTGGTTGGATGGCACCCTCTCCTGGTGTTGGAATGCTGCCCTAAAATGAGAGGCTAGGTGCCCCTAGCATCAAAGATCCAAGAAATACCTGCCCGTGGGGATCAGGGATGTATGCCGCTGCTCTCCTAAAGTTGCAAATGGATCGGGCAGGTTAGCTTTCTCTTCCTTCAGCTGGAAACATTGTGGAAACAACTGGTAGAGTCGTTAGTGTTTGGGAATGATGAACGCATGGTGTCACGGTGGAGAGGCCTTCAGAAATGCGTTAGTCACCTTGTAGTATCTTCCTCAAGGCAAGTGGATGGAGAAACCATGGTGTGGTAATCTAAAGCGTTTCCTCGCACTTCCTCATGTTCAGGAGGTACGTGGCTGTACTTGCGAGCCTGGTGGTGGTGTAGCAGTGGCAGGAAGTATGAGCCTTTCTATTTGTGCAGGACTTGCACAGCAGCCTTTGGGTTGCCTCTGCTCGTGGGACGCTTTGGATGATGTATGAATTGTTTGTTAACTGATGGACGGTTGCATGTGTGATTCATGAGTAGCATGCAAGTACAGACCAATGAGTATTGGAATCTCGGCAAGGGCTTGTGTGCCATAAGTGTTTCCTAAAATATTGTAGCATGTTCAAGATGATCTTAAAGCAAATTCTGGTAATCCAGGCTTTTTTCCTTATTTTTTTAACACAGGCCTCCTCGACCACAGAAAATCCTTGGAACTGCTTTCAGGTGATGTTTCTACTGCTATTGGTAGTCACTTTAGGCTAGAGGATGGTGGGTACCTGAACACAGTGCTTGGGCCTCCACAAAGAAGCACTTTTCTACAGACACCTGTTCTTGTTTTGTCAGGGGAGTGTAGAAACCAAAGTGCTCTATCTGGTACCTGTTTGTGATAGTGGGGCTATACAGATTGCCTGAAGGTGCCTTCATATTTGGATGGCTGACTATTTAAGAACAGAAAAGTGTAGCACAGTCTTCATCGTTTTGAGACTTAGAGAGAAGAAAGAAAATATGTGAGGACTTCTTCTTGCACTGCTGTATTCTGTATCTTAGAGTAATTGGGGACAAAGAAGGAATGGGATTTGGGGTTTTATTTCAGTTGCACTGAATGTACCAGGAGAGCACACTTTATGTATAGAAATAAATTTCTATATTCATAAGACTATCAGAACACGGTGTTTTGGTGCTCAGGTTTTATAAACTGTTTTCACGGCTTTATGTTGGTTACGAGTGCTTTATTTTAAGTTCTGATCATCTTTCTTTCTTCTTCTAGAAGTCAAACTGAGCCAGCGAGTAGAACATCAAAAGAGGTATGTAAAAACACAAGCTGAAACTTTTTTCTGCATGCTGCACCTAAGCCTAAGAAATGTAGCCTTGTACTAATTCTTTTATATATATAAAATATAAATGTTTTATATATAATATTTGTAATATATATATAAAAACATACTTTCCAGTGAAACACAGTGTATGCTGTAAATCCAATGTATTTGATTCAGCATAGTGAAAACTGAGCAATGCCAACTTTTGCACGGTGCTAATGTGAGCAGTGGTATTTGTGCCTAGTAACGCATTGCATTTCGTACTGAATAGGCTAGAATATTTCTTGTATGACTGTGTGTTGTACAGATAATGTAGGCTCATTTTTAGAGCTTGCAGGTTCAAGGTTTGCACCACTGAACTTGGTGCCACCCTTCAGTACACCACCACTTTGAATTTACATTTGGAAAAGGGGCAGCATTTTCTTCAGTTCAGAAAACACTGTCGTTCTGCTGCTAAGACATGAATAAGTAACGTGAGGAGATACTTGACTAGTGATGGCCTAGATCTCCATTTGGCCCTTGGGTGGAATGCTACGTGCAACAATGCATTTCAAAATAGCCCTCATAGTACAAACATTACTTTGTGGTGGTGGTTGGTTTTCATCTGTAAGTATAACTGCTTTTTCTTCACTCGAATGGTGTGAGGCATTACACGAGCTCTAGGTCACGGGATCTGATCACTTTGTAAGCTCTTAGGATAACTTAACCTAGAAATTCATGAACTTGGGGTCTAATGAAAGTAAATGAAAGACAGCGCAAAAACTATGCTGCGCTCATGAACCGTGCCTGTGTGCATTTAGAAAATGTTGAGCTATTAACTGATTAATTTATAAACTGCACTGGCAATGTTTCCTGTAGTGACACTTCCTTCTCAAATAAACGGAAATATTTTTTTTAGATCCTTTTGAGCTGAAAATGGACAGCTTCCTTAACCCTCCGTCTTTTAAGCAGTTGTGAGCATTTGGCAAGGGTCCCCCTCTGAGGTATCCTGAGCGATAGATTGATCTCAAGAGGGGTTGGTTACTTTAGTTTCTTCCCATTAACAACGTAGGCATACGTAAAGCTGTTTAAGGTTTGGACTTTGTTTTGAACAAATACAAATTCCACTGGCTTGGAGGTGGCTCTTTCAGTGATGCTCAGAGGCTATAGCGCAGGCTTTCATACAGCAGTAGGGGTGAACTCTTGCTATGTTCTGATTGTATGTAGAACTTGAACATGTGTTTAATTTTTCTGAATAGATTGGCGACTCTTCCGCATCTCTTTCTCTGGCCCAGCTTATTAAGGTATGTTTAGATGTACTTTCTTGTGAAATAGTGGTTGTAAACCTTACACTGTGCTCTCTAGCTGGATAACTGCTGTAATATGAGCAAAACATTAATTGTTAATAATTCAGAGTGTTTATCCTAACTTTAAAATGTGCGTATACTTTGATACTATCCTGTAGAGAGTAGTTCCCAGCTTGGGAAGATGGAAGGGGAGCACCTTATTGGCCTCAGTGTGATGCTGCAGTATTACTCATCTGCAAGACACAAAGAAGCAGCACTTCAGAAGCTGTTTACCATTTTTCATACGACCCGTTAATTCTTCATTGGAACCTAACACAATTTTTACAGAAGAATTTAATTGGCTGTAAGTTATGGACATTGCTGGGGCCTTTGCAACAGCCAGAACAGACGTGTTTCTGGAACATGGGCAATAGCATGGCTGTTTTTGAATTTCTAGTCATTACCTAACCCTATGTTAGGTATGACCTAACCCTAAGTCTGAATTTTAAGACATAACCTTAAGACTTAACCCTATGACGTAAGCCTATGCCTTAAGCCTAAGACCTATCTCTAAGACTTAAGACTCAACCTTAAGGTTTAACCCTGAGAGTTAACCCTAACATTAACCCTAAGACTTAACCTTAAGATTTAAACTTGGGACTTAACCTTAAGACTTAAATTTAAAAGTTAATGTTAAGACTTACACCCTAAGGCTTAACATTAAGACTTAAATTTAACACTTAAACTTAAGACTTAAATCCTAAGACGTAACCCTGAGACTTAAACCTCAGACTTAACCTTAATACTTAACCCTAAGACTTAAAATTCAGATTTAACCCTAAGACTCAGTCTATAAGATGTAAACTTAAGACTTAACCTTAAGACTTAAATTTAAGACTTAACCCTAAGACTTCACCTTAGAACATTAAGACTTAACTCTAGACTTAACCCTAAGACACAATCTTGAGACTTAACCCTAAGACTTAACCTAAAGTTTAACTTTAAAACTTAACCCTAAGACTGAACCCTAAGACTTAACCCTATGACTTAAACTTAAGGCTCAACCTTAAGACTTGACTTTAGGACTTAACCCTCAGAATTAACGCTAAGACTTAACCTTAAGACTTAACCCTAAGTCATAACCCTAAGACTTAAATTTTAAGATTAATTCACCACTCATCCCTCTGACTTAACACTGAGACTTAAACCTAAGACTTAATCTTAAAACTTAATCCTAAGACTTATGCCCAAGACTTAACTCTAAGACTTAACACTAGGAGTTTACTCTAAGACTTAAACTTAAGAATTAAAATTTAGACTTAACTCTAAGTCTCAATACATAAGACGTGAACTTAAGACAACCATAAGACTTAGCCCTAAGACTTAAAATTAAGACTTAAATTTAAGACATAACATTAAGACGTAACCCTAAAACTTAACCCTAAGACTTAAGCTTAAGACTTAAATTTAAGACTTAACCCTGAGACTTAACACAAAGACTTCACCTTAGAACATTAAGACTTAACTCTAGACTTAACCCTAAGACATAATCCTGAGACTTCACCTTAAAACTTAACCCTAAGACTTAACCTATAGTTTAACTTTAAAACTTAACCCTAAGACTGAACCCTAAGAAACAACCTGACGACTTAACCCTGAGACTTAACCTTGAGACTTTACCTTGCGATTTAACCCTGAGGTTTAACCCTGTCTTAATGCTAAGACTTAACTTTAAGATGTACCATTAAGACTTAACCTCAAGACTTAACCCTAAGACTTAACCTTAAAACGTAACCTTAAGATTTACACTAAAAACTTAACCCTATGACTTAAACTTAAGGCTCAACCTTAAGACTTAACTTTAGGACTTAACCCTCAGAATTAACGCTAAGACTTAACCTTAAGACTTAACCCTAAGTCATAACCCTAAGACTTAAATTTTAAGATTAATTCACCACTCATCCCTCTGACTTAACACTGAGACTTAACCCTAAGACTTAATCTTAAAACTTAATCCTAAGACTTATGCCCAAGACTTAACTCTAAGACTTAACTCAAAGACTTAAACTTAAGAATTAAGATGTAGACTTAACTCTAAGGCTCAATACATAAGACTTGAACTTAAGACAACCATAAGGCTTAGCCCTAAGACTTAAAATTAAGACTTAAATTTAAGACATAACATTAAGACGTAACCCTAAAACTTAACCCTAAGACTTAAGCTTAAGACTTAAATTTTAAGACTTAACCCTAAGGCTTAACATAAAGACTTCACCTTAAAACTTAACCCTAAGACTGAACCCTAACGTTTAACCCTAAGATATAACCTTAAGACTTAACACTAAGATTGAACCTTAAGAGACAACGTTACGACTTAACCCTGATACTTAACGTTGACACTTTACCTTGAGACTTAACCCTGAGAT
Organism: Falco cherrug; assembly: GCF_023634085.1. Classification (NCBI taxonomy): domain Eukaryota; kingdom Metazoa; phylum Chordata; class Aves; order Falconiformes; family Falconidae; genus Falco; species Falco cherrug. The sequence continues at coordinate 101,887 of NW_026599317.1, read as the reverse complement.
TTAACCCTAAGACTATTAAGCATTCGCTAAGACTTAACTTTAAGATGTACCATTAAGACTTAACCCCAAGACTTAACCTTAAAGATTTAACCTTAAAACTTAACCTTAAGATTTACACTCATGATTTAACCCTAAGACTTCACCCTAAGACTTAACCTTATGACTTAAACTTAAGGCTCAACCTTAAGACTTAACCCTGAGAATTAAGCCTAAGACATAACCTTAAAACTTGACCCTAAAGTCATAACCCTAAGACTTAAATTTTAAGACTTAACCCAAAGAGTTATCCCTAAGACTTATCCCCAAGACTTAACTCTTAAGGGTTAACCCTAAGACTTAAACTTAAGCATTAAACTTTATAGTTAACCCCAAGACTCAATCCATAAGTCTTAAACTTAAGAGTTAACTTTAAGACTTAACCTTAAGACTTGACCTAAAGACTTAACCTTAACACTTAAATATTAAGACTTAACCCAAAGACTTATCCCTAAGATAAATTTTAAGACTTAACCTGAAGACTTAACCTTAAAACCTAACCCTAAGAATGAAGCCTAAGACTTAACCCTAAGATATAACCTTAAGCCCTAACACTAAGACTGAACCTTAAGACAGGCCCTGGGCCTGAGCCATCTCTGCAGGGATGAGGCCTTCCTCGGCGTCCGTCCCTCAAACCCTCCCTCCGGCCCCCACGATCCGTCCCTAAAACACTTCCCCTCTGGCCCCCAGTCCCTGCTGGCCCTGAAGGCCGGCCACAGCACTTGGTTTCAAGCCTGAGCTGGTCATGTCATGGCTGTTCTGGAATGTGGTACAGTGAAAGAAGAGATTGAAATGGCAAATGTTCCCCCCCAGAGTGGTCCCATGCTGGCAAAGGTTGTCCGAGGAGGTTGTGGGCTCTCTGTCCTTGCAGATCTTCAAAGGCCAAGGGCACACAGTTCTCTGCAACCTGCTCTAGATGAGCGTGCTGGAGCAGAGGGCTTGGCCCAGAGGACCTCCACGGGTCCCTTCCAACCCCACCCTCCTGTGTGGCTCTGTGCTTTGCTTTTCCTCCTAAAGCTCCTCAACTCAGCCCCGATGCCCGCTGGAAAGGGTGCTGGGGCAAGGGATGATCCCAAACTCCTCCCCGAGGGTCCTTCCCAGCACAAGAGCTCCCCACTCCGGAAGACACGATGGCAGACACAGTCAGGAGAGGGAAAAGATTCTTTTATTGTCAACACCAGCTGCGAGGGCCCAGGAGTCACAGCGGTTCAGCCGGTGAAAGTCAGTCAGCACCTGCAACGACAGAGTCAGAAAGCTCTGCTAAGCCCCCAGAGGCAGGAAGAGGCAGGATTTGGTTCCCCCTTCTTTGGAGGACACTGTTTCTGAGGAATTCCTCATGGCCCAGAAGGGAGAGCTCTTGCTGGCCTCCACTAGGGGCCTTCTCCCCAGGGGTGACCTCCCTAGGGAGCTGTGCGTGCGCAGGGATGCTGACAGTGCCCCTGTGCCACGCAGCAGGGCTCGATGGGGAGCCCCTGGGGAGCTGCCGTGGGGCTCATCCCAAACCCTGCTCAGCACCAGCCCTCGCCGGCCCTTGCCAGCCAGCTGGGCTGACTTAGGGCCGTGTTCAGACTCGGGAAAGATGGGCAGCAGCGCCTGGTACGCACCTGGCCTTCCTGACGTGCTGCACCTTCCTGAATTTTCTCAGGTTTGGGCCCGCAAAGTCATTTCCTCTCTTCTCCGTTTTATTTTTGCTGTGCTGTCCCTCTCCTCTGCCCAGATTTCTTTTCTCTTTCTTTGTCTCGAGTTTTCCTTCTCCTGGTGGGATCCTGAAAAACTTTCCACCCCACAGCGTGATGAGAGGGGGAAAGCCCCAAGCCCCTGCAGTGAGCTCTCAGGTCAGGCAAGGGGAGCTCTTCCTACCTGGTTTCCTGGGGCAGGCTGGTCAGTTGTTGCAGGCATGCCGGGGACTCTGCCGTGCCCTCGGGGGTGGCTGGAGGCAAATCTGGAGGTGCCTAAACCAGAAACGTGGGAGGTAACGGGTGGCAAGTAAGGGCCTGGGGTAGTGAGGGCCTGACTGCCAAATTGCCATCTTAGCTCTACAGAGGAGATGCTGGTTTGCATCATGCACATTTTGCACAGTCCAGCCACTGCAGCCTAGACTTGATGAAGCTGCGATGGAATAGGATCTGAGCAAAAGCCCTCTCAAGGTGACAGCTACTCCCTTCTGTCCTTTTGTGGGTGTTTTGTAGGTATGTTTTGTTTGATGAAGCAGATCATACTTCATGAAATGCATTCCAGAAACAGCCTTTCCAGTTTTCCTTAACACGTACCACGCTGGGGGGAGAGGAGGAGCCCCAAAGGCACAAGAGAGCGGCTGCCAGGAGGAGGCCCAGCGGCTGCTTGGCCTCCTGGGAAATTACTGTCCCACTTGAGACATGTTGTCCCAGTGTCTGTGGAGCTGCCGTACCTCTGCCGCTTTGGGCCCTGCCCCTGTGTCTCCCCCAGCTCCTCTGTCGATGTCCAGCAGAGAGGCGTCTGCATCCAGAAAGGCTTCTGCCGGACGCTGGGTGTCTGCTGTGCCTGCAGGGCCACTTTGCTCTTCGCACTGCAGCTCTGGAAAGCAAAAGCACGTGCAGCAGCGCGACTTCTTGGAAGTCAAGAACATCTCAAGCAAAGCCCAGCCAAGCCCTACACCGCTTGTCTCCTCAACGTTGAGGTTTCTGGCATCCCGAGCCCCAGTGTCTGTGACAAGCCTCAGCCCCTCCTCCTACCTGTGCGCCTGTCCATGGGTGCTGGCACCTCCTCGGCTGATGGAGGGGAGAGGCCGGCCACCTCCCCCCCAAAGATGTCCCCGCAGTTTTCAATGAGGAACTCCACCAGCACGTTCACCTGCAGACATGAAAGCCTTGGTCTCAAGCCAGGTGCCTGCAGACATGTCAAGCAGCCTTTCCCACTGCTGACCCTTCGTCTGCGCAGGTGGCTGCGGCTGGGGGTTGCTCTTCCAGGCACCCAGCCCACCAGCCCTGGCTCAAGGGAGGAGGCAGCCAGGGACCTCTCAACAGCCAAGCTCCGATGGGCCGGGAAGGCAGCAGCCGGCTGCTGGGTAGGGCGTACCTTCTCGGTCACTGCCAGCATGGCCTGCAGCGGGAGCAGGTCCTCGTTGGGTGGGCTCAGCAGGTTGGGCCCGATGCAGATGGCCAGGTTGCTGCAGCTCATTCTGCTGGTGGCTGCGTTGTGGCCGATGTGCTGCAGCAGGGCCATCAGCCGCTTCAGGAGGAGGAGATTGGCCACAGGCAACTTGTCAGCCACCCTGAGGGAAGAGGAAGACAAGGCTGATGAAGCAGAGGGTGCCCACAGCCGTCCCTGCAGCTGGCCCCAGGCGGGTGGGAGCCAGCAGCCGTGTTGCACAGCTTTGCAGCTGCCCGAAAAGACAGCTTTCTGAGGAACCCATGCCTTTGCAGGCAGGTCCCAGAACTCTCCCGGTCCCTGCTCAACAGGCCGGCGGCTGCCCACGCTTACGCTTTCAGCTCCTCCACCTTGGCCTGCTTGCTGGCCCTCTCCATGGCTGCCATCCAGTCCTCGTAGAGGTCGATGACGAGGAGCTTGGTGGGGATGCTTCGCAGGAATTCCTGCAATGCCAAGGGCTGCAGGTGAGCCTTTGAACGCTGCAGGCCAGCCAGGAGCTCCTCCAGCTGCAGCTCAGAAGCGCTCACCTTCAAGATGACGGCCAGCAGCAGTGCAGGCTGGCTTCCCACATCGACTTCCGTGCCGCGGTCCAGGGCCTCGCGTAGCTGCCGAAGTTCTGTGCCGCCGGCAGCTCTGCGGAATATCCCCTCCGTCGTCGGTCCTTCCTGGTGCAGGACAGCCAGCAGCTCCTGCAAGAGATGCAGGACAGTGGCTTGGCTGAGGAGCTGCCCTGCAGCAGCGGTGGCCATGGCCAGCGCTCTTCCCCAGGCTGGGCTCTGTCCTCCTGCAAAGGGGCTGGGAGCAGAGAAGCGTGAGCCATGGGCAGAGAGCCCAATTCCCCAGTACCTGGAGCCAGGGGACGCTGCCTGTGGACTGAGTGGGGGGCTGGGGACCCCGTGTCCAGGCTGGCTTACCTGGATGGGCCGGGGCAGCGTGTTGTCCTCCCCACAGAGGGCTGCCAGGGGCTGCCCAAAGAGCGCCCTGCTGCAGCCGGAGCCCGCCTGCCCTGGTGCCTGGGCAGCGGCCGGGGTGCGCCGTAGAGCAAAGGGCCAGGGCAGCCCCATCCTCCTCCTGCTGCTGCTGCTGCTCCCTCCTGCTGCAAAGGAAAACAGAGTAAGACGCCATCAACGGAGAACCCCAGGCCAGCGGTCCCAGAGCCTGCCCTGCCCTGCTCTGTCCTGCCCGCAGCGCGATGCTGTGTAGTGCGGCAGGACAGGCAGGGAGCCAGCAGCTGGAACCGTGGCTTTGGCCCAGCAGCTGTGGCTTGGAGGCTGCCGAGAGCTGGTGTGCCACCAGGACAGCCTGTCCCAGCCCTTGCCCTGCCCTCCTGCAAGCTGTGGGCAGCCGCAGAGGCTCTGTGTCCTGCAGAAGCTCATGCAGCGGCCGCTCTCCAGCAGGTGTCCTTGCTAGTCCAGGTGCTGTCCTCCCGTGCGGTGCCCAACCTGCATGGCGACACTCAGGGGACAAGTGAGCACAGTTCAATCCACTGCAGGAGGCTGCCTTTCTTTCCCAAACTCACCTGGCTCGTGGCAAAGTCCCCCTGCGTTTGCAGATGGGGCCGTCGCAGGCCCTTGCTTGGGATGAGCCTGCAAGAACCAAGAATCGGGCTGCGCTTGGAGAGCAGCCCCGCAGCAGAAAGGGCCAGCGGCGAGCTGCCCCCCGGCACCAGCAGCCTGAGCATGGCAGAGCTGGGACCCTCTGGCCTCCCAGGCTCTCTGCCCCGTGCGGCAGGTTTCGTCCCAGCTCCGCCAGCCAGCCAGTACGTACCAGCGTTCCTGGTGTCTCCCCCACCCCCTCTGCTGCGGAGTGGTACTGTGGGAACCCCCGCCCTCCTGCACATGGTCACCCCACTGGCTGCACATCCCAGCACAGCCAGAGATGGGTGCAAGGCAGCCATTCTCACCTCTGCCTGTGCCTCCATCAGCCTCTCCAGGCTCCTGGCACGCACTGTCCTCCACTGGGCGGGAGAGAAGGAGGGGAAGAAGGTGAGCAGCCATGGGTCTGCTGCTCGGCTGCAGGAGCAGTGCTTGGGGACAGGGTCCAGAGCAGAGAGACACTCACGGCGTGGCGGCGGCTCAGCTCCTTCTCCAGGAGCTTGATGGATGTTAGGCGGGTGACGCGGGCTCCCGTGCGTCCTTCTGGTGTCCTGTGCACCGGGAAGGGAGAGGGAGAGAGCTGGGTGAGCCCCAAGCCGTCTCTTGTCTCTTGTCAGGCAGCTGTGCGCGAGAGCTGCCTGCAGCCCCAGGGGCACCTTCCCCAGCTGGGGGCTGTGTTCCCCCGTGGGCCCAGCTTCTCCTGGAGCACCCCCCCCCGGCTTACCCCAGCAGCGTGGCCACCCACAGCTCCTTCAGTGCCTGGGAGCTGCAGAAAGAGAGGAGAGACAGCGTCAGGCCCTGCTGCCCCCAGCCCTGGGCAAAGGTGGGGGCCTGCACAGCCCTGCCCCGTGGGGCAGGACAGAGGCGCTGTCCAAGCCCTGGGTCGCTCTGTCCTGCCTGAGCAGCTGTATTTGCCCTTCCCTTCTGGGGGCCAAAAGGTGACGAGGGGATGCAGGATGGGGAAACATCCCCCATCCCTCCCTCCCTGCCACCGAGCTGCCTGCTCCCTGCCCAGGCTCTGCACGCAAGGCAGAGGCCAGTCTTCACGGGATGGCGTGGGCACGGCTGGGAAGCTCTCCTGCCCGACCACGACTCACCCAAAAGTGGCAATGCAGGAGCCGGTGGGCCAGGCGAGGATGACAGAGGTGCTGTCCTCATCGGTGCCTTGCTCCTCCTCCTCCTGTCCCTCCTGCCCCGCAGCCTCCTTCCCGCTGCTGAGCACCCACAGCTGGTCCAGGGCCAGGCGGAGCTGTGGGCGCAGGCTGGTGCCATGTCTGCAGAGAGCAGAAGCCGGCCCTGAGCTGGAGGGGGGCTCCTTGGGCTGGGTCCCCACGCGCAGAGCCCTGTCCCCCACCTGCCCTTGGGACGGACGTTGGTGCCTCCAGCACCGAGGGGCCGGGGCCTGGGGCTGGTGCCAGGGTGTCCCTGGGCCGGGGCTGGGGGGAAGGATCTGGGCTCTGAGGGTCTTACCGCAACTTGGCGACCACCAGTTCCTTGTGGAGGAGGAGCAGGCGCCTCTGGCTCCTCTTGCGGCCCCGGGTCAGCCGCACGTCTGCGCTCAGCACCGGCTCGGCGTCGCTGAGAGCCTCCCTGCAGAGCAGAGAGCGGCGGGCATGAGCAACGTCAGTGCTGCGTGGCCCAGCTGTGCCCGCGTGTCCCCGAGCCCTGGGGGAGCCCACCTGGAGCTGCAGCAGCAGCTGGCCTGGCCCATCCTGCCCGGGAGAGGAGGGCCCTGGCCGTGCAGCGAGGAGGGGGCCCAGCCGGCGACGGGGAGGCTGGGAAGCGGGGTGCTGGTGCTGTGGCAGCGCTGCTGGGCCAGAGGCTGCCTCCTGCCAGCGCCGCTGCGTGCCAGCACAGCTCTGCCCTGCTGCCTGTGGTGGCCGTGGGCTCCCCGTGACCAACGGTCTGAGCCCAACGGAAAGTGGGCGGGGCCTGCGGGGGCGGGGCTGGGGCCCTCTCCAGTATGGCCGGCCCTGCCTTGCCCGGGGGAGCCCCGAGCAGGACAGGGCAGGGGGCAAGGGCCACCTCCCTGCGCCTGCGGCCAGCGCTTTCACCTGGCTTTTTGACAGGGTCCCGCTCAATAAAAGAAGCTGTTTTTCCTAGAGATGACCATTGTGGCTAGAGGCAGACTCCTCTTGGTGGAGGCCGGCCTAGCCGTTGGAAGGCCTCTGGCACACAGGCCGTGCTAGGCCTCAGGCCCCAAGGCGCTGGAATTGGAGCAGGCCCACCGGGAGGAAAAACTTCCATTTTTACCAAAAGACGGGGGGACTAGCAGCAGTAAAGAGCCGCTCGGGTCCTGCCAGGCGCCACAGGGAAATGAAAGGTGTGGTGAGCTTCGGCAGGAATTGTGGTGCCCCTGGAGCACCACCCTTGCTTGGGAAGGCTTTATCCCACCTGGGTGTTAAGGCTTCACCCTTGGCGATCAGGGCTGGATGAGCACCACCCAGGAGCCCCTGCCCTGTTAGCCATGACCTTCACCCAGCCGGTGGCCAACACGGCCAGGGGCGAGTTTGTGGGGTAGGCCATGACCATGGCAAAGAAGGGACCCGTAGCCAGCTTTTGATGGCCCGTGTCTGGTTTCACTGTTGACCCTAAGCAATGCCTTGCTCCAAATAGAAGCGATGCAGAGAGTTACACACCCGCCCTTTTCAGGAAAAATGCAGGACATCAGAGACATGTAGCAAGTTCTCTGCTGGCTGTTGTACACTGCAGCAAGAAGCAGCGTGGGTCCAGTGGCTAATGCTGGAAGGGGAATTCAGCACTTCTGGGAAAGGGATATAAAGGCACTCTTGTGGGCCAGGCTGGGATTGGGGAGGCTGGGTGGGTGTCTGGGGTCCCAGCTTTCCTGCAGTGCTGACTGTGTGCCTGCTGCTTGCTCTTCCCTGCAACGCCGGTTGCATCCACCTGCTGGGGCTGTGCTTGGGAAGGGCACCGGGGGTGAGCAAGCCCATGGGAGAGGGCTGGGGGGAAGCTCTTCTCCAGAGATCTACCAGAAACTGTCCAGAGCATCCGAGAGGATGCTCTGTGTGACAAGGGAAGGTGCCCGTTGGTCCAATGTATGGAGCCTGCAGGGCTCCCATCAGGGTCCTTTGACCTACCCATCCTCCAGCCAGCAATCCAGGTGCCCCTGGGGGGTCCCATGTTGGTCTCCTGAGGTACCCTTTAGCCCCGGTGAAGGTGTCATGCCTCAGTGTGTGCTTGCAGGGCATGTTTCCTTCCTGCTGACAAGGGCGGAATTGCAGTTAAATGCCCCTGGGCGATCCCGAGCCAAAAGCAGATTTTTTTCTATGGGCCACACTGCTTTGCAGTCCATGTGTGTGGTTCAGCTCCTGCATGGGAGCTGAGGACACGAGGTGACCTAGCTCTGAAGCTGGCCACTCTTGCTCCAGGCAACTCCAGTTGCTTGCGTTTTCCTTCAGCTTCCCCAGCCTGATGATCTCCACTGTCACCTCCTCCCTGTCCTACAAGAAGTATCCCTCTCCAGGCCATTAGGACAGTGGCACAGCACTCAGAATCCAGATCACTGGTAGAGAAGTAGGACAGAGGAAAAGAGAAGTTCTCCTTTGAAAGAAATCCTTGTTTGTCCTCCTTTAGCTACCAGTGGATGAAAAATACGGGGACAGAATTTCAGGCCAGCCACAGCACTGGCTTTCAAGCCTGAGCTTGTAATGTCATGGCTGTTCTGGAATGTGGTACAGTGAAATGAGAGATAGAAATGGCAAATTTTCCCCCCCAGAGCGGTCAAATGCTGGCAGAGGTTGTCCAAGGAGGGTGTGCAGCCTCTGTCCTTGCAGATCTTCAAAGGCCAAGGGCACACATTTCTCTGCGACCTGCTCTAGGTGAGCGTGATGGAGCAGAGGGCTTGGCCCAGAGGACCTCCACGGGTCCCTTCCAACCCCACCCTCCCGTGTGGCTCTGTGCTTTGCTTTTGCCCTGGCGGAGATCTTCAGGGACTTTGCGTTCCATTTTGTGTTGCCTTAGGGCTACAGTGTGCTGTGGTTTGGGGGCAACAAGGTTATGGTGTGCCAGAGGTCAGGCGAGTTAGTGTCAAAGTGTGTTATTGTTATGGACAGAACCTGTGTTTGTTGGCCCTGTGTTCCTGGGGTTATGGCATTTTTATCATGTGTTCTGTGTGGTGATATTTTTTTTTGTGTGGAGAGTGCCTTTTTTCAGCTATTTTGCCTTTGTAGGGTTTGCATGGGGGCCTCTGGTTTGTGTACCAAGTTTCTTCTGGTTGTTTTTCTGCTGTGCTGGTGGACGGTGGTGTTTTTTTCTGTCTTGAAACCATCGTTACAGGCCTAGTATATCTCCTGCAGGTCAGGCAGTGTCACTTCTGGTGTGGTCTGACTCATTTCTGGTGAGTTGGTAGGTAGGTATGGAGGACTTGTGGTCCCTCCATGGAGGATGACTGCTAGAGGACTAAGAGGCAGATCTGTGGAGGGGTGAGAGGACTGCTGGCCCATAAGTAGTGACTGTCAGAGGACTAAGTGTACTTGAATTTACGTGGGCTTCCAAATTCATGGTTGTTTCTCCTGCCTTGCGGAAGAGCCATGGGAAGTCACCAGCCACACGGAAGGATAAAGGGTTTCCCACGGCTACGTGGCTTTTTGGGTTTTGCTTTTGAATAAGAAAGTCCTGTCTCTACATGAGTAGAACTATAAACGGTCAATTTTGCCAACTTTAGAAAGCAGGGAGCAGCACTTTTCTGCTGTGCCTCACATGGCGGCCAGGGCACGGTGAGAAACAGCAAGTGAGTTTCTTCCTGGAACCTTCTCCAGGGGAGCAGTGCTGCACTTGTCAAGGTGAGGGGTTTTTTGGCTCTATACGATTGCAAATGTGAGGGGTTCATTTTCAGAACACAGCTATTAGGGAGCAGAACATTTGTGCTGTGCCTCACATGGCTGCAAGGACAGAGTGAGAAACAGCAAGAAAATTCCTTCCTGGCACCTGCTCCAGGGGAACAGTGCTGCCCTTTCCCAAGATGTATTTTTTTTTGGCTCTTAAGGTCTGCAGCTCTGAAGGGTCAGTTTTGCTCACCACAGAAAGCAGGGAGCAGAACTTTTGTGCTGTGCTGCTCCTCACATGGGTGCCAGGGCAGGGTGAGAAACAGCAAGAGGATTCCTTCCTGGCCCCTTCTCCAGGGGAGCAGTGCTGCCCTTTCACAAAGTGAGCACTGGTTCTGCATGAGTGCAAAATGTTTGGGTCAAATTTCTCACCACAGGAAGTAGGGAGGTGAACTTTTGTGCTGTGCCTCACATGGCTGCCAGGGCAGGGTGAGAACAGCAAGAGAATTCCTTCCTGGAACCTTCTTTATGGGAGGAGTGCTGTACTTTGCCAAAGGGACTTTTTTTGGATCTTAACGACTGCACCGCTGAGGGATTAATTTTTGCTCACCACGGAAAGCAGGGAGCAGCACTTTTGTGCTGTGCCTGACATGGCTGCCAGGGCAGGGTGAGAAGCAGCAAGAGAATTCCTTCCTGCCACCTTCTCCAGGGGAGCAGTGCTGCAGTTTGCCAAGGTGAGGTTTTTGGGCTCTGCGCAATTTCAAAGGTGAGGGGTCCATTTTCTGACCACAGAAAGCAGGGAGCAGAACATTTGTGCTGTGCCTGACATGGCTGCCAGGGCAGGGTGAGAAGCAGCAAGAGAATTCCTTCCTGCCACCTTCTCCAGGGGAGCAGTGCTGCAGTTTGCCAAGGTGAGGTTTTTGGGCTCTGCGCAATTTCAAAGGTGAGGGGTCCATTTTCTGACCACAGAAAGCAGGGAGCAGAACATTTGTGCTGTGCCTGACATGGCTGCCAGGGCAGGGTGAGAAGCAGCAAGAGAATTCCTTCCTGCCACCTTCTCCAGGGGAGCAGGGCTGCACTTTGTCAAGGTGAGTTTTTTGGGCTGTGCATTATTGCCAGTGTAAAGGTGTCCAGTTTCTCCCCACAGAGAGCAGGGTGCACAACTTCTCTGCTGTGCCTGACGTGGCTGCAAGGACATGGTGAGAAGTAGCAATAAAATTCCTTCTGGAACCCTCTCCAGGGGAGCAGCCCTGCACTTCCCCAGGCCATGTTTTTTGGTTCATGGTTTCCCAGGCCATGAGTTCAAAAGTGCTGTGTCAATTTTCTCACCAGAGAAAGCAGGGAGCAGAACTCTTGTGCTGTGCCTCACATGGCTGCCAGGGCAGGGTGAGAAGCAGCAAGAGAATTCCTTCCTGGTACCTTCTCCAGGGGAATTTCCCAGCTCCCGAGGGACTCCTGGCACTGGCTGCAAGGGGGCTCCCAGCCGAAGGGTGGGCCTGGGTGTTGTTGGGGTGTTAATTGGTGATGTCTCCTTTCCTTAGTCACGTTAACACTTTGGGATAACAAATGGATGCTTCGCTCCTGTTGCTCTTTTATCATATCGCTCACAGTAACTGCCACTGGTTCCTTTTATCATATTGCATGCTATTTTCTTTTATTGCAATATAAGAAACTGCATTTGATATATTCCATTATGTGATATACTTGATAGATTTGATTATATTTGATGTGGAGTTCAGCTTTGCTGTCTATCCAGTCAGCCAGCAAAACATAATTTGATGTAGTCGGCAGCATACGAAGTAAAACTCTCTCTATTTAGGAAAAAAAAAAAAATGTTCCTCGACTTGCTGTTGTCAGGTGGGAACCATTGCCTTATGGTGTTTGGGCCAGAGTGGTCTGGTGGTGCTGGGCAGTTGGGCCATGCCAGGGACAGAGGTTGTGGTGTCTGGCGGGACGTTTGATGCCACTGTATAGATTCCACTGTGTATACGTTTATGTCCAGGGATTCTGTTAAGGGAAGGCTGCTGGCTCGGCAAAGGGACAAGATGTCTGAGCTCCCCGGTTACCACGCTCTGATTTGCTGTGTAGCTCTACGTTAAACACACCTGCGCACAAAGGTTAGGCCAAGCTGACTCTCTAAAGCTGTTAGAAGTGACGAATTAAGGGACCTCTCATGCAGGGAGTCAGCCTTGGGAAGGATGGGGAACAAAGAATGGATGGGGAAAAGATCTGCGTTCTCTTCAGTGATGCAGAAAGAGCCTCTGGGTGAGGACGTTGTGGTCGCAGGAGGAGACAAGCCGATAAGAGTGCTGCGATCCGCAGAATGTTGGTTGGAATTCGGACAAAGGTAATTGTTGTGGGGGGAGATCGTGACCTCTGACTCAGATAGCCCCCCGAGAGAGGGCAAGGCCCCGCTTGGGGAGCACGGGGAGCTAGTAAAAAACCTCAGCAGTGCTGTCTGAGGGTGTGTGCTCGTTTGCATTAAAGCAAGCAACTTGTAACCCATCCCGTGCCTGACTGAAAATGCATGTGTAATGCGCTATGAGTGTGCAAGTGCTCTGCTGTCCATAGTGCGTACCCTCGAGGAACTGGGTGAGCACGCTCAGAGGAAACATTCCCCCGTGCTCCCAGCACTGCCATAAAGAATGCCGGCCTTCTGAAACTTGCAAGCAAGTCTTAGAGGGTTTTTCTCCCTGACCGACTTTATGGTATCATTCCCACCATACTGGAGAAAGCAAATCTTTTTCTGTTTGGTGGTGAAAGCAGCTTGGGGAGCGTCACTGAAGTGCAGCACTTTTTTAACCTCAGGTCTAAAGTGCCACCGGTCCTACCGTGGAATACATCCTTCCTCAGGCTTTCAGCAAACGGAAAGGATGCAACAAACCCACCCCACTAAGACGTCCTGCGCTTTTTTTATCTTCCCTGGAAGGTGGGCACATGACCCTGTTGGGCCATCTGTGCCACCTGCCTGGGAGCCAAGATGGTGCCTTTGCATTTCAGGCTAAGCACTTACCTTCTTTTTTTTCCTTTTCAGCGACTTTAGAGCCACCCTTAGGGAGGCTGGTTAAGCTGGTTTATGTACAGCTGGTCACCAGTGGAGGGAAACGGTAAGCTCCGCTATTGCCTCTGGTGTTTACTTGTTACCTTGTCGCTCGTTTGAGTGATCTTACCGTGCCCCGGCAAGCAGAAGCTAGCACGCCACTTTAGGCCTTGGTCTAATAGTCATGCAAAGCAATACTGAAAGTCATTCTGAGATCTGGAACAGGCCCCAATGTGCATTTTATAAAAGTGCATCTTGGCTGCTCTTTATCTTTGCATGGGTTTTTTTCCCGTTTCTCCAGACTGTTGAAGCTCTGAAAGGCGCCAGTGAGCTGCTCTCCCTCAGTTTGCTCCTTTGCCTTTGGGGAGTGCGGTTCATGTTTTCTTCATGGCTTTGCAGAGGAGAAAATCCATGAATACACCACCTTGCTTTTTTCACCTAAGCTAATTTCAGAAACTGCCTCCTTTAACTTAGACATGAAACTCTTCTTAACCTCTTTGTGCACTTGTAGAAAAGCAGGGTGGGGTGGGGGTTGGGGGGTGGGGGTGTCTTCAGGAAGTGCCCGCAAAAGAGCCTGTGGGAGACCCTGTCCCTTGACTCACATGTGGGGTAGTGAAGAGCCTGAGAAAGTCATGGGTGTTTTGGTGTTCACCAAAGCAGGTTTTCGGTTTGGTTTTTTTTTTTCTTATTGTCTTGTTATCTTATGTAGCTTATGCCACCAGGTAGTGACAGCCCGGGGGGGACAGGAGGGGACAGCAGGCAATGGCAGCCTGGAGGGTGACAGGAGGGGACAGTAGGTGGGGACAGGCCTGGGGGGGGGGGTACAGGAGAGGACAGCTGCTGGGGACAGCCTGGGGGGTGACAGGAGGGGAGAGCAGGTATTGAAAGCCTGGCGGTGACAGGACCTCAGGCGCCAGATCAGGCCGCGAGAGGCTGAAGGCGACTCACTGCGACCTGCAGGTCACCAACGCCTAGACCATGGAAGGTGCGTGGGGGCGGCGGGCGCGGGATGCGGGGACCGGCGGGCTGGCGGTGGCGCAGGTGGCCAGTGAGGCGATTGGGCAGTGGCCGGCAGCGGTGACTTGTGCTGGGGCCTCAGAGCTGCTCTTCCGTGGTTGTGCGCTGGCAGCTGGCGTGAGGGCTGTGTGCGCAGCCAGGCACAGCAGCGTACGGGGTCCGTGTGCGGCACCGCGCGTGGAAGAGGTTTGGTTTCTGGGAACCCTTCTAGGTAAAACGATAAGGAAATGTGGGACAATGCCTTGTAATCACAAACCTGCCAGATTTCTTTGAAACCCGGCAGAGAAGGCTGAACGTGATAGAAAAGGAGTGGATGGCTAATTGGAAGGGGAAAAAAGTGGGTTTGGTGACTGAAATTTGTCTTCAACTACTTTTACTCCACCGCATTGCCAAAGTGGCGCTTGGCTGCTGCAGAAACTGCTCAGTAGCAACGTTTTGGATCAAGAGTGTATCTGTGAGTGAGAATCTATGCAGACCCTGGAAAGCCATCTTGTAGACGGGTGTTCTGTCTCAAGTATACTTGGCATTTCTTGCTAATACAGCTTCTTTGCTACACCAAAGACATTTTCATTCAGATGTTATTGAGCATCATTTCTTCGTTTCTTTCAAACGGTGCATTTTTTTCCTGGTACTGCGTGTTAAACGGTGTCAGGGCAATACTGAAGTTTTATGGCAGATCACTTATGGTGAATATACCTAGAAATGTTCTTCGAGAAGCCCTAAGTTCTTTTGAATCTCAGAAATGGTGCTTGATTCTCAGAGACGGTAATGGTTTCGTATTACTTAGCGTGCTGTTTCAGTTTGGTAATCTACCATCTGGCAAAGCTTGCATGTGATTAAAGACTTTGGGATATGACAGAAATAAAAAGACTTGGAAACCGTTGCCATTCCTTAAACATTCAAATTTTATCGGGTGTTTTGTTTTGGTTTTTTTCTTTTTTTTTTCCTGTGGTTCTGTGACATTCTCACAACAGTCTTTTCTTTACAATGTGTACTCATAGGTTTTTTCCCTCTTCCTGTTTGATGTATTAAAACTTAAACAGAATAACATGTCTGCTGCGGTAACTGTAACTTTGGCCCTAGCCTTTCAAGTGGTTGGACCTAAGCACGCTGTTTACCTGCAGATAGGTAAAGTATGTTCAGGAGAGTATCTGTGAGGAGACTTAACAGCACGGTGTTAGGGGTCTTGGGGGTGTTACGGGATCGCGTGTCATACGGCGGTAGAGATAGACATGCAGGTAGAGGCAGATGTACAGGTTGTGACACAGATACTTAGTGGAACTTCTGTAAGGGTGTCTTCCCTGTGAAAAGGCAAAAATCCCCCAGTGGTTGTCAGAGCAAAGCTAAGGAATACATTTCAGTGTCATACACATGTATGCGAGATTTTGGGGTTTTACACACAACCGTGAATTTCTGTTTTTATTGAACAGCCTCTACGTGCTTAAAGTCACCTTCAGAAGATGAAGGAAAGAACTCGGCCAGGATGTTCTGCCTAAAGGGGGTTCTCGGAGATCTTCCCTGTGGAGATACGGTCGTGGGTTTTATAACTTGGTGCAGGAGTCCTGACTAAATGGTGACGTGATCTTGGAAAGACCCTTCAGTGAACCTTGAGTGAAGATGGCCAACTTGTTCAGATTTTTCGGGGCCGCGTGATCACGGAAATCTCGTAATAGCAGCAATGCTAATAGAAGCTAAAAGTAAACAGGATTTTAAACATCACTGGGGGAAAAAAAAAGAAAGAGATGGTGGACTCTCTTTGAAGATGGTGGGAAGGCAAAATGGATGGTTGGGATGTGTTTGAAAAGGTGGGAGGCAGGGTGGGGGTGTCCTCTTCCGTGCTCGCTGTTATAGAGACATGTTCTAGGGTTTTGTAAGCTAACAGGAGCAAAAGCAATGTAAGTGAGATCAGGAAAGAACCTCATGCTTTAGCAGACTCTGCTTTAGTGACTTTAGAGACCATTTTGCTGTTGGCATTGAAACGATTCCAAAAAAATGGAAAAGATTTTGCTGCTTGTGTTTGACTATCAGACCTGAAGATTTCTGGAAAGGTAACCTGAGACGATAAAAGCATGACGCTGTGTGTAAAATGTTGGGTTTGTATCTGTAAAGGGATTCCCTGAAGTGCTACGTCACGACATGTCAATATCACTCTTACAAACTGACTGATGCTTTCTCTGTATTGATGTTGTTTCCAGAATACACAGATGATAATGCCCTGATTCCGGGGAACTCATCGGTAACTGTTAGGGGAGTCCCCGTCAGAGGAGTTAAAGCTACCGGCAAAACAGACCTTGGGTAAGTAGCCATAACACGTTGTGTTCTTTGGGAGGGGTTTCAGTGCGTTCACCTTCTTTGTGGCGGTTAGTTTACGGAGGCATTCAGGTTGTATCTTTCTTGTTAAAGCTGCTGTTAAATTGTGTTGTGACAGGGCAGATTTGAAGGTATCTGTCCCAAAGCAGACTTAGATTTTTCAGCCTGCTGGGACGTGGCATTCAAGCTCCAACAGTGGTAACTGTTCAGACGTTTGAATTGGGTTTGTTCTTGGGCTTGGTTTTTCTGAGAGTCAAGTTCTCCATCCTGTTTCCTCTATGCAGAGAGATTCCTTATTGTATGCTTTTGCTTTTAGTGCTTTTAGAGTAAACGGAGAGACACATTGCAGTGTGAACCTGTGATTTGTTCCCATCTGCCAGCAGTCCGAGTCTCCGTGTTTGACTGCTTCCTTTGTCTGGGGGAGGGGGGCAGGGTATTCTTACACCCCAAAGGGGGGTGTGTGTGTGGGGGCTGCATGCTGTCTCCAGAGGAAGGACTGAGAGTGGCCAGCTGGCAAACCATGCAAACAAGAAGTTTCATTCTTAAGTGCTTCCTATTAGATTCCTAAAGACAATGTCTACGTCGGGCAAGAGAAAAAGAACAACATCCTAAAGCGTATTGCCTTTTGTGCCAGGACGGTGAAGGAACAGTTGATCTTTTCCAAACCTGAAGCTCAGAAAGCAGTTGAGCACATTCCCAAATGTTAGTAGTTACCTTTCTAAGTTTGTTTTCAGCCTAAGCTGCTCTCTGTGCTCCAGGTATTACTGCTGTATTCCTCAGATTTATGGAGGACAGAGAATCTGATTACAATTGCAGATACTCAAATGTAAGCCTGACTACAGCATTATCGCTGTCATCGATGTATTCGTCCAGTCCAGTTCTGTATCAGCTGCATCAGCATGGTTTGAATGGTCATGTTTTCAAGGCTTCTTCAAGACAGACCTCTCCTCCACCATTAGTAGATACTATTGACTTGTGGTTTTGCCATGTCTTTCTAATGTTAGTTCTCAATACATAAAGTGTACTGGCGAGTTACAGCGTGTCTCAAACAAACAGTACCGCAGCATCCTAGTACCCATGAAGCATCTGCAAGCAAAACCCCCTGAATTTATGTGGCTCTCCTGTAAGCTTTGGGCATATTACTGCAGTAGGTGTTGCAGTGCTTTCAGGCGCTGCCAAGGCTTTCTGGATGCCACAGCACTGTGCTTCTAAACATGGCCTGGTTTGGGGGGTTAATTTAGATGGGGATGCTTAGTGCTGTCTTGTCAATATCGCCTCGGTTTCTGGTTGGATGGCACCCTCTCCTGGTGTTGGAATGCTGCCCTAAAATGAGAGGCTAGGTGCCCCTAGCATCAAAGATCCAAGAAATACCTGCCCGTGGGGATCAGGGATGTATGCCGCTGCTCTCCTAAAGTTGCAAATGGATCGGGCAGGTTAGCTTTCTCTTCCTTCAGCTGGAAACATTGTGGAAACAACTGGTAGAGTCGTTAGTGTTTGGGAATGATGAACGCATGGTGTCACGGTGGAGAGGCCTTCAGAAATGCGTTAGTCACCTTGTAGTATCTTCCTCAAGGCAAGTGGATGGAGAAACCATGGTGTGGTAATCTAAAGCGTTTCCTCGCACTTCCTCATGTTCAGGAGGTACGTGGCTGTACTTGCGAGCCTGGTGGTGGTGTAGCAGTGGCAGGAAGTATGAGCCTTTCTATTTGTGCAGGACTTGCACAGCAGCCTTTGGGTTGCCTCTGCTCGTGGGACGCTTTGGATGATGTATGAATTGTTTGTTAACTGATGGACGGTTGCATGTGTGATTCATGAGTAGCATGCAGGTACAGACCAATGAGTATGTGGAATCTCGGCAAGGGCTTGTGTGCCATAAGTGTTTCCTAAAATATTGTAGCATGTTCAAGATGATCTTAAAGCAAATTCTGGTAATCCAGGCTTTTTTCCTTATTTTTTTAACACAGGCCTCCTCGACCACAGAAAATCCTTGGAACTGCTTTCAGGTGATGTTTCTACTGCTATTGGTAGTCACTTTAGGCTAGAGGATGGTGGGTACCTGAACACAGTGCTTGGGCCTCCACAAAGAAGCACTTTTCTACAGACACCTGTTCTTGTTTTGTCAGGGGAGTGTAGAAACCAAAGTGCTCTATCTGGTACCTGTTTGTGATGGTGGGGCTATACAGATTGCCTGAAGGTGCCTTCATATTTGGATGGCTGACTATTTAAGAACAGAAAAGTGTAGCACAGTCTTCATCGTTTTGAGACTTAGAGAGAAGAAAGAAAATATGTGAGGACTTCTTCTTGCACTGCTGTATTCTGTATCTTAGAGTAATTGGGGACAAAGAAGGAATGGGATTTGGGGTTTTATTTCAGTTGCACTGAATGTACCAGGAGAGCACACTTTATGTATAGAAATAAATTTCCATATTCATAAGACTATCAGAACACGGTGTTTTGGTGCTCAGGTTTTATAAACTGTTTTCACGGCTTTATGTTGGTTACGAGTGCTTTATTTTAAGTTCTGATCATCTTTCTTCTTCTAGAAGTCAAACTGAGCCAGCGAGTAGAACATCAAAAGAGGTATGTAAAAACACAAGCTGAAACTTTTTTCTGCATGCTGCACCTAAGCCTAAGAAATGTAGCCTTGTACTAATTCTTTTATATATATAAAATATAAATGTTTTATATATAATATTTGTAATATATATATAAAAACATACTTTCCAGTGAAACACAGTGTATGCTGTAAATCCAATGTATTTGATTCAGCATAGTGAAAACTGAGCAATGCCAACTTTTGCACGGTGCTAATGTGAGCAGTGGTATTTGTGCCTAGTAACGCATTGCATTTCGTACTGAATAGGCTAGAACATTTCTTGTATGACTGTGTGTTGTACAGATAATGTGGGCTCATTTTTAGAGCTTGCAGGTTCAAGGTTTGCACCACTGAACTTGGTGCCACCCTTCAGTACACCACCACTTTGAATTTACATTTGGAAAAGGGGCAGCATTTTTCTTCAGTTCAGAAAACACTGTCGTTCTGCTGCTAAGACATGAATAAGTAACGCGAGGAGATACTTGACTAGTGATGGCCTAGATCTCCATTTGGCCCTTGGGTGGAATGCTACGTGCAACAATGCATTTCAAAATAGCCCTCATAGTACAAACATTACTTTGTGGTGGTGTTTGGTTTTCATCTGTAAGTATAACTGCTTTTTCTTCACTCGAATGGTGTGAGGCATTACACGAGCTCTAGGTCACGGGATCTGATCACTTTGTAAGCTCTTAGGATAACTTAACCTAGAAATTCATGAACTTGGGGTCTAATGAAAGTAAATGAAAGACAGCGCAAAAACTATGCTGCGCTCATGAACCGTGCCTGTGTGCATTTAGAAAATGTTGAGCTATTAACTGATTAATTTATAAACTGCACTGGCAATGTTTCCTGTAGTGACACTTCCTTCTCAAATAAACGGAAATATTTTTTTTAGATCCTTTTGAGCTGAAAATGGACAGCTTCCTTAACCCTCCGTCTTTTAAGCAGTTGTGAGCATTTGGCAAGGGTCCCCCTCTGAGGTATCCTGAGCGATAGATTGATCTCAGGAGGGGTTGGTTACTTTAGTTTCTTCCCATTAACAACGTAGGCATACGTAAAGCTGTTTAAGGTTTGGACTTTGTTTTGAACAAATACAAATTCCACTGGCTTGGAGGTGGCTCTTTCAGTGATGCTCAGAGGCTATAGCGCAGGCTTTCATACAGCAGTAGGGGTGAACTCTTGCTATGTTCTGATTGTATGCAGAACTTGAACATGTGTTTAATTTTTCTGAATAGATTGGCGACTCTTCCGCATCTCTTTCTCTGGCCCAGCTTATTAAGGTATGTTTAGATGTACTTTCTTGTGAAATAGTGGTTGTAAACCTTACACTGTGCTCTCTAGCTGGATAACTGCTGTAATATGAGCAAAACATTAATTGTTAATAATTCAGAGTGTTTATCCTAACTTTAAAATGTGCGTATACTTTGATACTATCCTGTAGAGAGTAGTTCCCAGCTTGGGAAGATGGAAGGGGAGCACCTTATTGGCCTCAGTGTGATGCTGCAGTATTACTCATCTGCAAGACACAAAGAAGCAGCACTTCAGAAGCTGTTTACCATTTTTCATACGACCCGTTAATTCTTCATTGGAACCTAACACAATTTTTACAGAAGAATTTAATTGGCTGTAAGTTATGGACATTGCTGGGGCCTTTGCAACAGCCAGAACAGACGTGTTTCTGGAACATGGGCAATAGCATGGCTGTTTTTGAATTTCTAGTCATTACCTAACCCTATGTTAGGTATGACCTAACCCTAAGTCTGAATTTTAAGACATAACCTTAAGACTTAACCCTATGACGTAAGCCTATGCCTTAAGCCTAAGACCTATCTCTAAGACTTAAGACTCAACCTTAAGGTTTAACCCTGAGAGTTAACTCTAACATTAACCCTAAGACTTAACCTTAAGATTTAAACTTGGGACTTAACCTTAAGACTTAAATTTAAAAGTTAATGTTAAGACTTACACCCTAAGGCTTAACATTAAGACTTAAATTTAACACTTAAACTTAAGACTTAAATCCTAAGACTTAACCCTGAGACTTAAACCTCAGACTTACCCTTAATACTTAACCCTAAGACTTAAAATTCAGATTTAACCCTAAGACTCAGTCTATAAGATGTAAACTTAAGACTTAACCTTAAGACTTAAATTTAAGACTTAACCCTAAGACTTCGCCTTAGAACATAAAGACTTAACTCTAGACTTAACCCTAAGACACAATCTTGAGACTTAACCCTAAGACTTAACCTAAAGTTTAACTTTAAAACTTAACCCTAAGACTGAACCCTAAGACTTAACCCTATGACTTAAACTTAAGGCTCAACCTTAAGACTTGACTTTAGGACTTAACCCTCAGAATTAACGCTAAGACTTAACCTTAAGACTTAACCCTAAGTCATAACCCTAAGACTTAAATTTTAAGATTAATTCACCACTCATCCCTCTGACTTAACACTGAGACTTAAACCTAAGACTTAATCTTAAAACTTAATCCTAAGACTTATGCCCAAGACTTAACTCTAAGACTTAACACTAGGAGTTTACTCTAAGACTTAAACTTAAGAATTAAAATTTAGACTTAACTCTAAGTCTCAATACATAAGACGTGAACTTAAGACAACCATAAGACTTAGCCCTAAGACTTAAAATTAAGACTTAAATTTAAGACATAACATTAAGACGTAACCCTAAAACTTAACCCTAAGACTTAAGCTTAAGACTTAAATTTAAGACTTAAACCCTGAGACTTAACACAAAGACTTCACCTTAGAACATTAAGACTTAACTCTAGACTTAACCCTAAGACATAATCCTGAGACTTCACCTTAAAACTTAACCCTAAGACTTAACCTATAGTTTAACTTTAAAACTTAACCCTAAGACTGAACCCTAAGAAACAACCTGACGACTTAACCCTGAGACTTAACCTTGAGACTTTACCTTGCGATTTAACCCTGAGGTTTAACCCTGTCTTAATGCTAAGACTTAACTTTAAGATGTACCATTAAGACTTAACCTCAAGACTTAACCCTAAGACTTAACCTTAAAACGTAACCTTAAGATTTACACTAAAAACTTAACCCTATGACTTAAACTTAAGGCTCAACCTTAAGACTTAACTTTAGGACTTAACCCTCAGAATTAACGCTAAGACTTAACCTTAAGACTTAACCCTAAGTCATAACCCTAAGACTTAAATTTTAAGATTAATTCACCACTCATCCCTCTGACTTAACACTGAGACTTAACCCTAAGACTTAATCTTAAAACTTAATCCTAAGACTTATGCCCAAGACTTAACTCTAAGACTTAACTCTAGGAGTTAACTCAAAGACTTAAACTTAAGAATTAAGATGTAGACTTAACTCTAAGGCTCAATACATAAGACTTGAACTTAAGACAACCATAAGGCTTAGCCCTAAGACTTAAAATTAAGACTTAAATTTAAGACATAACATTAAGACGTAACCCTAAAACTTAACCCTAAGACTTAAGCTTAAGACTTAAATTTTAAGACTTAACCCTAAGGCTTAACATAAAGACTTCACCTTAAAACTTAACCCTAAGACTGAACCCTAACGTTTAACCCTAAGATAAAGCCTTAAGACTTAACACTAAGATTGAACCTTAAGAGACAACGTTACGACTTAACCCTGATACTTAACGTTGACACTTTACCTTGAGACTTAACCCTGAGATTTAACCCTAAGACTATTAAGCATTCGCTAAGACTTAACTTTAAGATGTACCATTAAGACTTAACCCCAAGACTTAACCTTAAAGATTTAACCTTAAAACTTAACCTTAAGATTTACACTCATGATTTAACCCTAAGACTTCACCCTAAGACTTAACCTTATGACTTAAACTTAAGGCTCAACCTTAAGACTTAACCCTGAGAATTAAGCCTAAGACATAACCTTAAAACTTGACCCTAAAGTCATAACCCTAAGACTTAAATTTTAAGACTTAACCCAAAGAGTTATCCCTAAGACTTATCCCCAAGACTTAACTCTTAAGGGTTAACCCTAAGACTTAAACTTAAGCATTAAACTTTATAGTTAACCCCAAGACTCAATCCATAAGTCTTAAACTTAAGAGTTAACTTTAAGACTTAACCTTAAGACTTGACCTAAAGACTTAACCTTAACACTTAAATATTAAGACTTAACCCAAAGACTTATCCCTAAGATAAATTTTAAGACTTAACCTGAAGACTTAACCTTAAAACCTAACCCTAAGAATGAAGCCTAAGACTTAACCCTAAGATATAACCTTAAGCCCTAACACTAAGACTGAACCTTAAGACAGGCCCTGGGCCTGAGCCATCTCTGCAGGGATGAGGCCTTCCTCGGCGTCCGTCCCTCAAACCCTCCCTCCGGCCCCCACGATCCGTCCCTAAAACACTTCCCCTCTGGCCCCCAGTCCCTGCTGGCCCTGAAGGCCGGCCACAGCACTTGGTTTCAAGCCTGAGCTGGTCATGTCATGGCTGTTCTGGAATGTGGTACAGTGAAAGAAGAGATTGAAATGGCAAATGTTCCCCCCCAGAGTGGTCCCATGCTGGCAAAGGTTGTCCGAGGAGGTTGTGGGCTCTCTGTCCTTGCAGATCTTCAAAGGCCAAGGGCACACAGTTCTCTGCAACCTGCTCTAGATGAGCGTGCTGGAGCAGAGGGCTTGGCCCAGAGGACCTCCACGGGTCCCTTCCAACCCCACCCTCCTGTGTGGCTCTGTGCTTTGCTTTTCCTCCTAAAGCTCCTCAACTCAGCCCCGATGCCCGCTGGAAAGGGTGCTGGGGCAAGGGATGATCCCAAACTCCTCCCCGAGGGTCCTTCCCAGCACAAGAGCTCCTCACTCCGGAAGACACGATGGCAGACACGGTCAGGAGAGGGAAAAGATTCTTTTATTGTCAACACCAGCTGCGAGGGCCCAGGAGTCACAGCGGTTCAGCCGGTGAAAGTCAGTCAGCACCTGCAACGACAGAGTCAGAAAGCTCTGCTAAGCCCCCAGAGGCAGGAAGAGGCAGGATTTGGTTCCCCCTTCTTTGGAGGACACTGTTTCTGAGGAATTCCTCATGGCCCAGAAGGGAGAGCTCTTGCTGGCCTCCACTAGGGGCCTTCTCCCCAGGGGTGACCTCCCTAGGGAGCTGTGCGTGCGCAGGGATGCTGACAGTGCCCCTGTGCCACGCAGCAGGGCTCGATGGGGAGCCCCTGGGGAGCTGCCGTGGGGCTCATCCCAAACCCTGCTCAGCACCAGCCCTCGCCGGCCCTTGCCAGCCAGCTGGGCTGACTTAGGGCCGTGTTCAGACTCGGGAAAGATGGGCAGCAGCGCCTGGTACGCACCTGGCCTTCCTGACGTGCTGCACCTTCCTGAATTTTCTCAGGTTTGGGCCCGCAAAGTCATTTCCTCTCTTCTCCGTTTTATTTTTGCTGTGCTGTCCCTCTCCTCTGCCCAGATTTCTTTTCTCTTTCTTTGTCTCGAGTTTTCCTTCTCCTGGTGGGATCCTGAAAAACTTTCCACCCCACAGCGTGATGAGAGGGGGAAAGCCCCAAGCCCCTGCAGTGAGCTCTCAGGTCAGGCAAGGGGAGCTCTTCCTACCTGGTTTCCTGGGGCAGGCTGGTCAGTTGTTGCAGGCATGCCGGGGACTCTGCCGTGCCCTCGGGGGTGGCTGGAGGCAAATCTGGAGGTGCCTAAACCAGAAACGTGGGAGGTAACGGGTGGCAAGTAAGGGCCTGGGGTAGTGAGGGCCTGACTGCCAAATTGCCATCTTAGCTCTACAGAGGAGATGCTGGTTTGCATCATGCACATTTTGCACAGTCCAGCCACTGCAGCCTAGACTTGATGAAGCTGCGATGGAATAGGATCTGAGCAAAAGCCCTCTCAAGGTGACAGCTACTCCCTTCTGTCCTTTTGTGGGTGTTTTGTAGGTATGTTTTGTTTGATGAAGCAGATCATACTTCATGAAATGCATTCCAGAAACAGCCTTTCCAGTTTTCCTTAACACGTACCACGCTGGGGGGAGAGGAGGAGCCCCAAAGGCACAAGAGAGCGGCTGCCAGGAGGAGGCCCAGCGGCTGCTTGGCCTCCTGGGAAATTACTGTCCCACTTGAGACATGTTGTCCCAGTGTCTGTGGAGCTGCCGTACCTCTGCCGCTTTGGGCCCTGCCCCTGTGTCTCCCCCAGCTCCTCTGTCGATGTCCAGCAGAGAGGCGTCTGCATCCAGAAAGGCTTCTGCCGGACGCTGGGTGTCTGCTGTGCCTGCAGGGCCACTTTGCTCTTCGCACTGCAGCTCTGGAAAGCAAAAGCACGTGCAGCAGCGCGACTTCTTGGAAGTCAAGAACATCTCAAGCAACGCCCAGCCAAGCCCTACACCGCTTGTCTCCTCAACGTTGAGGTTTCTGGCATCCCGAGCCCCAGTGTCTGTGACAAGCCTCAGCCCCTCCTCCTACCTGTGCGCCTGTCCATGGGTGCTGGCACCTCCTCGGCTGATGGAGGGGAGAGGCCGGCCACCTCCCCCCCAAAGATGTCCCCGCAGTTTTCAATGAGGAACTCCACCAGCACGTTCACCTGCAGACATGAAAGCCTTGGTCTCAAGCCAGGTGCCTGCAGACATGTCAAGCAGCCTTTCCCACTGCTGACCCTTCGTCTGCGCAGGTGGCTGCGGCTGGGGGTTGCTCTTCCAGGCATCCAGCCCACCAGCCCTGGCTCAAGGGAGGAGGCAGCCAGGGACCTCTCAACAGCCAAGCTCCGATGGGCCGGGAAGGCAGCAGCCGGCTGCTGGGTAGGGCGTACCTTCTCGGTCACTGCCAGCATGGCCTGCAGCGGGAGCAGGTCCTCGTTGGGTGGGCTCAGCAGGTTGGGCCCGATGCAGATGGCCAGGTTGCTGCAGCTCATTCTGCTGGTGGCTGCGTTGTGGCCGATGTGCTGCAGCAGGGCCATCAGCCGCTTCAGGAGGAGGAGATTGGCCACAGGCAACTTGTCAGCCACCCTGAGGGAAGAGGAAGACAAGGCTGATGAAGCAGAGGGTGCCCACAGCCGTCCCTGCAGCTGGCCCCAGGCGGGTGGGAGCCAGCAGCCGTGTTGCACAGCTTTGCAGCTGCCCGAAAAGACAGCTTTCTGAGGAACCCATGCCTTTGCAGGCAGGTCCCAGAACTCTCCCGGTCCCTGCTCAACAGGCCGGCGGCTGCCCACGCTTACGCTTTCAGCTCCTCCACCTTGGCCTGCTTGCTGGCCCTCTCCATGGCTGCCATCCAGTCCTCGTAGAGGTCGATGACGAGGAGCTTGGTGGGGATGCTTCGCAGGAATTCCTGCAATGCCAAGGGCTGCAGGTGAGCCTTTGAACGCTGCAGGCCAGCCAGGAGCTCCTCCAGCTGCAGCTCAGAAGCGCTCACCTTCAAGATGACGGCCAGCAGCAGTGCAGGCTGGCTTCCCACATCGACTTCCGTGCCGCGGTCCAGGGCCTCGCGTAGCTGCCGAAGTTCTGTGCCGCCGGCAGCTCTGCGGAATATCCCCTCCGTCGTCGGTCCTTCCTGGTGCAGGACAGCCAGCAGCTCCTGCAAGAGATGCAGGACAGTGGCTTGGCTGAGGAGCTGCCCTGCAGCAGCGGTGGCCATGGCCAGCGCTCTTCCCCAGGCTGGGCTCTGTCCTCCTGCAAAGGGGCTGGGAGCAGAGAAGCGTGAGCCATGGGCAGAGAGCCCAATTCCCCAGTACCTGGAGCCAGGGGACGCTGCCTGTGGACTGAGTGGGGGGCTGGGGACCCCGTGTCCAGGCTGGCTTACCTGGATGGGCCGGGGCAGCGTGTTGTCCTCCCCACAGAGGGCTGCCAGGGGCTGCCCAAAGAGCGCCCTGCTGCAGCCGGAGCCCGCCTGCCCTGGTGCCTGGGCAGCGGCCGGGGTGCGCCGTAGAGCAAAGGGCCAGGGCAGCCCCATCCTCCTCCTGCTGCTGCTGCTGCTCCCTCCTGCTGCAAAGGAAAACAGATTAAGACGCCATCAACGGAGAGCCCCAGGCCAGCGGTCCCAGAGCCTGCCCTGCCCTGCTCTGTCCTGCCCGCAGCGCGATGCTGTGTAGTGCGGCAGGACAGGCAGGGAGCCAGCAGCTGGAACCGTGGCTTTGGCCCAGCAGCTGTGGCTTGGAGGCTGCCGAGAGCTGGTGTGCCACCAGGACAGCCTGTCCCAGCCCTTGCCCTGCCCTCCTGCAAGCTGTGGGCAGCCGCAGAGGCTCTGTGTCCTGCAGAAGCTCATGCAGCGGCCGCTCTCCAGCAGGTGTCCTTGCTAGTCCAGGTGCTGTCCTCCCGTGCGGTGCCCAACCTGCATGGCGACACTCAGGGGACAAGTGAGCACAGTTCAATCCACTGCAGGAGGCTGCCTTTCTTTCCCAAACTCACCTGGCTCGTGGCAAAGTCCCCCTGCGTTTGCAGATGGGGCCGTCGCAGGCCCTTGCTTGGGATGAGCCTGCAAGAACCAAGAATCGGGCTGCGCTTGGAGAGCAGCCCCGCAGCAGAAAGGGCCAGCGGCGAGCTGCCCCCCGGCACCAGCAGCCTGAGCATGGCAGAGCTGGGACCCTCTGGCCTCCCAGGCTCTCTGCCCCGTGCGGCAGGTTTCGTCCCAGCTCCGCCAGCCAGCCAGTACGTACCAGCGTTCCTGGTGTCTCCCCAACCCCCTCTGCTGCGGAGTGGTACTGTGGGAACCCCCGCCCTCCTGCACATGGTCACCCCACTGGCTGCACATCCCAGCACAGCCAGAGATGGGTGCAAGGCAGCCATTCTCACCTCTGCCTGTGCCTCCATCAGCCTCTCCAGGCTCCTGGCACGCACTGTCCTCCACTGGGCGGGAGAGAAGGAGGGGAAGAAGGTGAGCAGCCATGGGTCTGCTGCTCGGCTGCAGGAGCAGTGCTTGGGGACAGGGCCCAGAGCAGAGAGACACTCACGGCGTGGCGGCGGCTCAGCTCCTTCTCCAGGAGCTTGATGGATGTTAGGCGGGTGACGCGGGCTCCCGTGCGTCCTTCTGGTGTCCTGTGCACCGGGAAGGGAGAGGGAGAGAGCTGGGTGAGCCCCAAGCCGTCTCTTGTCTCTTGTCAGGCAGCTGTGCGCGAGAGCTGCCTGCAGCCCCAGGGGCACCTTCCCCAGCTGGGGGCTGTGTTCCCCCGTGGGCCCAGCTTCTCCTGGAGCACGCCCCCCCGGCTTACCCCAGCAGCGTGGCCACCCACAGCTCCTTCAGTGCCTGGGAGCTGCAGAAAGAGAGGAGAGACAGCGTCAGGCCCTGCTGCCCCCAGCCCTGGGCAAAGGTGGGGGCCTGCACAGCCCTGCCCCGTGGGGCAGGACAGAGGCGCTGTCAAAGCCCTGGGTCGCTCTGTCCTGCCTGAGCAGCTGTATTTGCCCTTCCCTTCTGGGGGCCAAAAGGTGACGAGGGGATGCAGGATGGGGAAACATCCCCCATCCCTCCCTCCCTGCCACCGAGCTGCCTGCTCCCTGCCCAGGCTCTGCACGCAAGGCAGAGGCCAGTCTTCACGGGATGGCGTGGGCACGGCTGGGAAGCTCTCCTGCCCGACCACGACTCACCCAAAAGTGGCAATGCAGGAGCCGGTGGGCCAGGCGAGGATGACAGAGGTGCTGTCCTCATCGGTGCCTTGCTCCTCCTCCTCCTGTCCCTCCTGCCCCGCAGCCTCCTTCCCGCTGCTGAGCACCCACAGCTGGTCCAGGGCCAGGCAGAGCTGTGGGCGCAGGCTGGTGCCATGTCTGCAGAGAGCAGAAGCCGGCCCTGAGCTGGAGGGGGGCTCCTTGGGCTGGGTCCCCACGCGCAGAGCCCTGTCCCCCACCTGCCCTTGGGACGGACGTTGGTGCCTCCAGCACCGAGGGGCCGGGGCCTGGGGCTGGTGCCAGGGTGTCCCTGGGCCGGGGCTGGGGGGAAGGATCTGGGCTCTGAGGGTCTTACCGCAACTTGGCGACCACCAGTTCCTTGTGGAGGAGGAGCAGGCGCCTCTCGCTCCTCTTGCGGCCCCGGGTCAGCCGCACGTCTGCGCTCAGCACCGGCTCGGCGTCGCTGAGAGCCTCCCTGCAGAGCAGAGAGCGGCGGGCATGAGCAACGTCAGTGCTGCGTGGCCCAGCTGTGCCCGCGTGTCCCCGAGCCCGGGGGGAGCCCACCTGGAGCTGCAGCAGCAGCTGGCCTGGCCCATCCTGCCCGGGAGAGGAGGGCCCTGGCCGTGCAGCGAGGAGGGGGCCCAGCCGGCGACGGGGAGGCTGGGAAGCGGGGTGCTGGTGCTGTGGCAGCGCTGCTGGGCCAGAGGCTGCCTCCTGCCAGCGCCGCTGCGTGCCAGCACAGCTCTGCCCTGCTGCCTGTGGTGGCCGTGGGCTCCCCGTGACCAACGGTCTGAGCCCAACGGAAAGTGGGCGGGGCCTGCGGGGGCGGGGCTGGGGCCCTCTCCAGTATGGCCGGCCCTGCCTTGCCCGGGGGAGCCCCGAGCAGGACAGGGCAGGGGGCAAGGGCCACCTCCCTGCGCCTGCGGCCAGCGCTTTCACCTGGCTTTTTGACAGGGTCCCGCTCAATAAAAGAAGCTGTTTTTCCTAGAGATGACCATTGTGGCTAGAGGCAGACTCCTCTTGGTGGAGGCCGGCCTAGCCGTTGGAAGGCCTCTGGCACACAGGCCGTGCTAGGCCTCAGGCCCCAAGGCGCTGGAATTGGAGCAGGCCCACCGCGAGGAAAAACTTCCATTTTTACCAAAAGACGGGGGGACTAGCAGCAGTAAAGAGCCGCTCGGGTCCTGCCAGGCGCCACAGGGAAATGAAAGGTGTGGTGAGCTTCGGCAGGAATTGTGGTGCCCCTGGAGCACCACCCTTGCTTGGGAAGGCTTTATCCCACCTGGGTGCTAAGGCTTCACCCTTGGCGATCAGGGCTGGATGAGCACCACCCGGGAGCCCCTGCCCTGTTAGCCATGACCTTCACCCAGCCGGTGGCCAACACGGCCAGGGGCGAGTTTGTGGGGTAGGCCATGACCATGGCAAAGAAGGGACCCGTAGCCAGCTTTTGATGGCCCGTGTCTGGTTTCACTGTTGACCCTAAGCAATGCCTTGCTTCAAATAGAAGCGATGCAGAGAGTTACACACCCGCCCTTTTCAGGAAAAATGCAGGACATCAGAGACATGTAGCAAGTTCTCTGCTGGCTGTTGTACACTGCAGCAAGAAGCAGCGTGGGTCCAGTGGCTAATGCTGGAAGGGGAATTCAGCACTTCTGGGAAAGGGATATAAAGGCACTCTTGTGGGCCAGGCTGGGATTGGGGAGGCTGGGTGGGTGTCTGGGGTCCCAGCTTTCCTGCAGTGCTGACTGTGTGCCTGCTGCTTGCTCTTCCCTGCAACGCCGGTTGCATCCACCTGCTGGGGCTGTGCTTGGGAAGGGCACCGGGGGTGAGCAAGCCCATGGGAGAGGGCTGGGGGGAAGCTCTTCTCCAGAGATCTACCAGAAACTGTCCAGAGCATCCGAGAGGATGCTCTGTGTGACAAGGGAAGGTGCCCGTTGGTCCAATGTATGGAGCCTGCAGGGCTCCCATCAGGGTCCTTTGACCTACCCATCCTCCAGCCAGCAATCCAGGTGCCCCTGGGGGGTCCCATGTTGGTCTCCTGAGGTACCCTTTAGCCCCGGTGAAGGTGTCATGCCTCAGTGTGTGCTTGCAGGGCATGTTTCCTTCCTGCTGACAAGGGCGGAATTGCAGTTAAATGCCCCTGGGCGATCCCGAGCCAAAAGCAGATTTTCTTCTATGGGCCACACTGCTTTGCAGTCCATGTGTGTGGTTCAGCTCCTGCATGGGAGCTGAGGACACGAGGTGACCTAGCTCTGAAGCTGGCCACTCTTGCTCCAGGCAACTCCAGTTGCTTGCGTTTTCCTTCAGCTTCCCCAGCCTGATGATCTCCACTGTCACCTCCTCCCTGTCCTACAAGAAGTATCCCTCTCCAGGCCATTAGGACAGTGGCACAGCACTCAGAATCCAGATCACTGGTAGAGAAGTAGGACAGAGGAAAAGAGAAGTTCTCCTTTGAAAGAAATCCTTGTTTGTCCTCCTTTAGCTACCAGTGGATGAAAAATACGGGGACAGAATTTCAGGCCAGCCACAGCACTGGCTTTCAAGCCTGAGCTTGTAATGTCATGGCTGTTCTGGAATGTGGTACAGTGAAATGAGAGATAGAAATGGCAAATTTTCCCCCCCAGAGCGGTCAAATGCTGGCAGAGGTTGTCCAAGGAGGGTGTGCAGCCTCTGTCCTTGCAGATCTTCAAAGGCCAAGGGCACACATTTCTCTGCGACCTGCTCTAGGTGAGCGTGATGGAGCAGAGGGCTTGGCCCAGAGGACCTCCACGGGTCCCTTCCAACCCCACCCTCCCGTGTGGCTCTGTGCTTTGCTTTTGCCCTGGCGGAGATCTTCAGGGACTTTGCGTTCCATTTTGTGTTGCCTTAGGGCTACAGTGTGCTGTGGTTTGGGGGCAACAAGGTTATGGTGTGCCAGAGGTCAGGCGAGTTAGTGTCAAAGTGTGTTATTGTTATGGACAGAACCTGTGTTTGTTGGCCCTGTGTTCCTGGGGTTATGGCATTTTTATCATGTGTTCTGTGTGGTGATATTTTTTTTTGTGTGGAGAGTGCCTTTTTTCAGCTATTTTGCCTTTGTAGGGTTTGCATGGGGGCCTCTGGTTTGTGTACCAAGTTTCTTCTGGTTGTTTTTCTGCTGTGCTGGTGGACGGTGGTGTTTTTTTCTGTCTTGAAACCATCGTTACAGGCCTAGTATATCTCCTGCAGGTCAGGCAGTGTCACTTCTGGTGTGGTCTGACTCATTTCTGGTGAGTTGGTAGGTAGGTATGGAGGACTTGTGGTCCCTCCATGGAGGATGACTGCTAGAGGACTAAGAGGCAGATCTGTGGAGGGGTGAGAGGACTGCTGGCCCATAAGTAGTGACTGTCAGAGGACTAAGTGTACTTGAATTTACGTGGGCTTCCAAATTCATGGTTGTTTCTCCTGCCTTGCGGAAGAGCCATGGGAAGTCACCAGCCACACGGAAGGATAAAGGGTTTCCCACGGCTACGTGGCTTTTTGGGTTTTGCTTTTGAATAAGAAAGTCCTGTCTCTACATGAGTAGAACTATAAACGGTCAATTTTGCCAACTTCAGAAAGCAGGGAGCAGCACTTTTCTGCTGTGCCTCACATGGCGGCCAGGGCACGGTGAGAAACAGCAAGTGAGTTTCTTCCTGGAACCTTCTCCAGGGGAGCAGTGCTGCACTTGTCAAGGTGAGGGGTTTTTTGGCTCTATACGATTGCAAATGTGAGGGGTTCATTTTCAGAACACAGCTATTAGGGAGCAGAACATTTGTGCTGTGCCTCACATGGCTGCAAGGACAGAGTGAGAAACAGCAAGAAAATTCCTTCCTGGCACCTGCTCCAGGGGAACAGTGCTGCCCTTTCCCAAGATGTATTTTTTTTTGGCTCTTAAGGTCTGCAGCTCTGAAGGGTCAGTTTTGCTCACCAC
This sequence comes from Falco cherrug, assembly GCF_023634085.1. Taxonomy (NCBI): domain Eukaryota; kingdom Metazoa; phylum Chordata; class Aves; order Falconiformes; family Falconidae; genus Falco; species Falco cherrug. The sequence goes on along the minus strand of NW_026599317.1, from coordinate 69,884 downwards.
AGAAAGCAGGGAGCAGAACTTTTGTGCTGTGCTGCTCCTCACATGGGTGCCAGGGCAGGGTGAGAAACAGCAAGAGGATTCCTTCCTGGCCCCTTCTCCAGGGGAGCAGTGCTGCCCTTTCACAAAGTGAGCACTGGTTCTGCATGAGTGCAAAATGTTTGGGTCAAATTTCTCACCACAGGAAGTAGGGAGGTGAACTTTTGTGCTGTGCCTCACATGGCTGCCAGGGCAGGGTGAGAACAGCAAGAGAATTCCTTCCTGGAACCTTCTTTATGGGAGGAGTGCTGTACTTTGCCAAAGGGACTTTTTTTGGATCTTAACGACTGCACCGCTGAGGGATTAATTTTTGCTCACCACGGAAAGCAGGGAGCAGCACTTTTGTGCTGTGCCTGACATGGCTGCCAGGGCAGGGTGAGAAGCAGCAAGAGAATTCCTTCCTGCCACCTTCTCCAGGGGAGCAGTGCTGCAGTTTGCCAAGGTGAGGTTTTTGGGCTCTGCGCAATTTCAAAGGTGAGGGGTCCATTTTCTGACCACAGAAAGCAGGGAGCAGAACATTTGTGCTGTGCCTGACATGGCTGCCAGGGCAGGGTGAGAAGCAGCAAGAGAATTCCTTCCTGCCACCTTCTCCAGGGGAGCAGGGCTGCACTTTGTCAAGGTGAGTTTTTTGGGCTGTGCATTATTGCCAGTGTAAAGGTGTCCAGTTTCTCCCCACAGAGAGCAGGGTGCACAACTTCTCTGCTGTGCCTGACGTGGCTGCAAGGACATGGTGAGAAGTAGCAATAAAATTCCTTCTGGAACCCTCTCCAGGGGAGCAGCCCTGCACTTCCCCAGGCCATGTTTTTTGGTTCATGGTTTCCCAGGCCATGAGTTCAAAAGTGCTGTGTCAATTTTCTCACCAGAGAAAGCAGGGAGCAGAACTCTTGTGCTGTGCCTCACATGGCTGCCAGGGCAGGGTGAGAAGCAGCAAGAGAATTCCTTCCTGGTACCTTCTCCAGGGGAATTTCCCAGCTCCCGAGGGACTCCTGGCACTGGCTGCAAGGGGGCTCCCAGCCGAAGGGTGGGCCTGGGTGTTGTTGGGGTGTTAATTGGTGATGTCTCCTTTCCTTAGTCACGTTAACACTTTGGGATAACAAATGGATGCTTCGCTCCTGTTGCTCTTTTATCATATCGCTCACAGTAACTGCCACTGGTTCCTTTTATCATATTGCATGCTATTTTCTTTTATTGCAATATAAGAAACTGCATTTGATATATTCCATTATGTGATATACTTGATAGATTTGATTATATTTGATGTGGAGTTCAGCTTTGCTGTCTATCCAGTCAGCCAGCAAAACATAATTTGATGTAGTCGGCAGCATACGAAGTAAAACTCTCTCTATTTAGGAAAAAAAAAAAAATGTTCCTCGACTTGCTGTTGTCAGGTGGGAACCATTGCCTTATGGTGTTTGGGCCAGAGTGGTCTGGTGGTGCTGGGCAGTTGGGCCATGCCAGGGACAGAGGTTGTGGTGTCTGGCGGGACGTTTGATGCCACTGTATAGATTCCACTGTGTATACGTTTATGTCCAGGGATTCTGTTAAGGGAAGGCTGCTGGCTCGGCAAAGGGACAAGATGTCTGAGCTCCCCGGTTACCACGCTCTGATTTGCTGTGTAGCTCTACGTTAAACACACCTGCGCACAAAGGTTAGGCCAAGCTGACTCTCTAAAGCTGTTAGAAGTGACGAATTAAGGGACCTCTCATGCAGGGAGTCAGCCTTGAGAAGGATGGGGAACAAAGAATGGATGGGGAAAAGATCTGCGTTCTCTTCAGTGATGCAGAAAGAGCCTCTGGGTGAGGACGTTGTGGTCGCAGGAGGAGACAAGCCGATAAGAGTGCTGCGATCCGCAGAATGTTGGTTGGAATTCGGACAAAGGTAATTGTTGTGGGGGGAGATCGTGACCTCTGACTCAGATAGCCCCCCGAGAGAGGGCAAGGCCCCGCTTGGGGAGCACGGGGAGCTAGTAAAAAACCTCAGCAGTGCTGTCTGAGGGTGTGTGCTCGTTTGCATTAAAGCAAGCAACTTGTAACCCATCCCGTGCCTGACTGAAAATGCATGTGTAATGCGCTATGAGTGTGCAAGTGCTCTGCTGTCCATAGTGCGTGCCCTCGAGGAACTGGGTGAGCACGCTCAGAGGAAACATTCCCCCGTGCTCCCAGCACTGCCATAAAGAATGCCGGCCTTCTGAAACTTGCAAGCAAGTCTTAGAGGGTTTTTCTCCCTGACCGACTTTATGGTATCATTCCCACCATACTGGAGAAAGCAAATCTTTTTCTGTTTGGTGGTGAAAGCAGCTTGGGGAGCGTCACTGAAGTGCAGCACTTTTTTAACCTCAGGTCTAAAGTGCCACCGGTCCTACCGTGGAATACATCCTTCCTCAGGCTTTCAGCAAACGGAAAGGATGCAACAAACCCACCCCACTAAGACGTCCTGCGCTTTTTTTATCTTCCCTGGAAGGTGGGGACATGACCCTGTTGGGCCATCTGTGCCACCTGCCTGGGAGCCAAGATGGTGCCTTTGCATTTCAGGCTAAGCACTTACCTTCTTTTTTTTCCTTTTCAGCGACTTTAGAGCCACCCTTAGGGAGGCTGGTTAAGCTGGTTTATGTACAGCTGGTCACCAGTGGAGGGAAACGGTAAGCTCCGCTATTGCCTCTGGTGTTTACTTGTTACCTTGTCGCTCGTTTGAGTGATCTTACCGTGCCCCGGCAAGCAGAAGCTAGCACGCCACTTTAGGCCTTGGTCTAATAGTCATGCAAAGCAATACTGAAAGTCATTCTGAGATCTGGAACAGGCCCCAATGTGCATTTTATAAAAGTGCATCTTGGCTGCTCTTTATCTTTGCATGGGTTTTTTTCCCGTTCCTCCAGACTGTTGAAGCTCTGAAAGGCGCCAGTGAGCTGCTCTCCCTCAGTTTGCTCCTTTGCCTTTGGGGAGTGCGGTTCATGTTTTCTTCATGGCTTTGCAGAGGAGAAAATCCATGAATACACCACCTTGCTTTTTTCACCTAAGCTAATTTCAGAAACTGCCTCCTTTAACTTAGACATGAAACTCTTCTTAACCTCTTTGTGCACTTGTAGAAAAGCAGGGTGGGGTGGGGGTTGGGGGATGGGGGTGTCTTCAGGAAGTGCCCGCAAAAGAGCCTGTGGGAGACCCTGTCCCTTGACTCACATGTGGGGTAGTGAAGAGCCTGAGAAAGTCATGGGTGTTTTGGTGTTCACCAAAGCAGGTTTTCGGTTTGGTTTTTTTTTTTTCTTATTGTCTTGTTATCTTATGTAGCTTATGCCACCAGGTAGTGACAGCCCGGGGGTGACAGGAGGGGACAGCAGGCAATGGCAGCCTGGAGGGTGACAGGAGGGGACAGTAGGTGGGGACAGGCCTGGGGGGGGGGTACAGGAGAGGACAGCTGCTGGGGACAGCCTGGGGGGTGACAGGAGGGGAGAGCAGGTATTGAAAGCCTGGCGGTGACAGGACCTCAGGCGCCAGATCAGGCCGCGAGAGGCTGAAGGCCACTCACTGCGACCTGCAGGTCACCAACGCCTAGACCATGGAAGGCGCGTGGGGGCGGCGGGCGCGGGATGCGGGGACCGGCCGGCTGGCGGTGGCGCAGGTGGCCAGTGAGGCGATTGGGCCGCGGCCGGCAGCGGTGACTCGTGCTGGGGCCTCAGAGCTGCTCTTCCGTGGTTGTGCGCTGGCAGCTGGCGTGAGGGCTGTGTGCGCAGCCAGGCACAGCAGCGTACGGGGTCGATGTGCGGCACCGCGCATGGAAGAGGTTTGGTTTCTGGGAACCCTTCTAGGTAAAACGATAAGGAAATGTGGGACAATGCCTTGTAATCACAAACCTGCCAGATTTCTTTGAAACCCGGCAGAGAAGGCTGAACGTGATAGAAAAGGAGTGGATGGCTAATTGGAAGGGGAAAAAAGTGGGTTTGGTGACTGAAATTTGTCTTCAACTACTTTTACTCCACCGCATTGCCAAAGTGGCGCTTGGCTGCTGCAGAAACTGCTCAGTAGCAACGTTTTGGATCAAGAGTGTATCTGTGAGTGAGAATCTATGCAGACCCTGGAAAGCCATCTTGTAGACGGGTGTTCTGTCTCAAGTATACTTGGCATTTCTTGCTAATACAGCTTCTTTGCTACACCAAAGACATTTTCATTCAGATGTTATTGAGCATCATTTCTTCGTTTCTTTCAAACGGTGCATTTTTTTCCTGGTACTGCGTGTTAAACGGTGTCAGGGCAATACTGAAGTTTTATGGCAGATCACTTATGGTGAATATACCTAGAAATGTTCTTCGAGAAGCCCTAAGTTCTTTTGAATCTCAGAAATGGTGCTTGATTCTCAGAGACGGTAATGGTTTCGTATTACTTAGCGTGCTGTTTCAGTTTGGTAATCTACCATCTGGCAAAGCTTGCATGTGATTAAAGACTTTGGGATATGACAGAAATAAAAAGACTTGGAAACCGTTGCCATTCCTTAAACATTCAAATTTTATCGGGTGTTTTGTTTTGGTTTTTTTCTTTTTTTTTTCCTGTGGTTCTGTGACATTCTCACAACAGTCTTTTCTTTACAGTGTGTACTCATAGGTTTTTTCCCTCTTCCTGTTTGATGTATTAAAACTTAAACAGAATAACATGTCTGCTGCGGTAACTGTAACTTTGGCCCTAGCCTTTCAAGTGGTTGGACCTAAGCACGCTGTTTACCTGCAGATAGGTAAAGTATGTTCAGGAGAGTATCTGTGAGGAGACTTAACAGCACGGTGTTAGGGGTCTTGGGGGTGTTACGGGATCGCGTGTCATACGGCGGTAGAGATAGACATGCAGGTAGAGGCAGATGTACAGGTTGTGACACAGATACTTAGTGGAACTTCTGTAAGGGTGTCTTCCCTGTGAAAAGGCAAAAATCCCCCAGTGGTTGTCAGAGCAAAGCTAAGGAATACATTTCAGTGTCATACACATGTATGCGAGATTTTGGGGTTTTACACACAACCGTGAATTTCCGTTTTTATTGAACAGCCTCTACGTGCTTAAAGTCACCTTCAGAAGATGAAGGAAAGAACTCGGCCAGGATGTTCTGCCTAAAGGGGGTTCTCGGAGATCTTCCCTGTGGAGATACGGTCGTGGGTTTTATAACTTGGTGCAGGAGTCCTGACTAAATGGTGACGTGATCTTGGAAAGACCCTTCAGTGAACCTTGAGTGAAGATGGCCAACTTGTTCAGATTTTTCGGGGCCGCGTGATCACGGAAATCTCTTAATAGCAGCAATGCTAATAGAAGCTTAAAGTAAACAGGATTTTAAACATCACTGGGGGAAAAAAAAAGAAAGAGATGGTGGACTCTCTTTGAAGATGGTGGGAAGGCAAAATGGATGGTTGGGATGTGTTTGAAAAGGTGGGAGGCAGGGTGGGGGTGTCCTCTTCCGTGCTCGCTGTTATAGAGACATGTTCTAGGGTTTTGTAAGCTAACAGGAGCAAAAGCAATGTAAGTGAGATCAGGAAAGAACCTCATGCTTTAGCAGACTCTGCTTTAGTGACTTTAGAGACCATTTTGCTGTTGGCATTGAAACGATTCCAAAAAAATGGAAAAGATTTTGCTGCTTGTGTTTGACTATCAGACCTGAAGATTTCTGGAAAGGTAACCTGAGACGATAAAAGCATGACGCTGTGTGTAAAATGTTGGGTTTGTATCTGTAAAGGGATTCCCTGAAGTGCTACGTCACGACATGTCAATATCACTCTTACAAACTGACTGATGCTTTCTCTGTATTGATGTTGTTTCCAGAATACACAGATGATAATGCCCTGATTCCGGGGAACTCATCGGTAACTGTTAGGGGAGTCCCCGTCAGAGGAGTTAAAGCTACCGGCAAAACAGACCTTGGGTAAGTAGCCATAACACGTTGTGTTCTTTGGGAGGGGTTTCAGTGCGTTCACCTTCTTTGTGGCGGTTAGTTTACGGAGGCATTCAGGTTGTATCTTTCTTGTTAAAGCTGCTGTTAAATTGTGTTGTGACAGGGCAGATTTGAAGGTGTCTGTCCCAAAGCAGACTTAGATTTTTCAGCCTGCTGGGACGTGGCATTCAAGCTCCAACAGTGGTAACTGTTCAGACGTTTGAATTGGGTTTGTTCTTGGGCTTGGTTTTTCTGAGAGTCAAGTTCTCCATCCTGTTTCCTCTATGCAGAGAGATTCCTTATTGTATGCTTTTGCTTTTAGTGCTTTTAGAGTAAACGGAGAGACACATTGCAGTGTGAACCGGTGATTTGTTCCCATCTGCCAGCAGTCCGAGTCTCCGTGTTTGACTGCTTCCTTTGTCTGGGGGAGGGGGGCAGGGTATTCTTACACCCCAAAGGGGGGTGTGTGTGTGTGGGCTGCATGCTGTCTCCAGAGGAAGGACTGAGAGTGGCCAGCTGGCAAACCATGCAAACAAGAAGTTTCATTCTTAAGTGCTTCCTATTAGATTCCTAAAGACAATGTCTATGTCGGGCAAGAGAAAAAGAACAACATCCTAAAGCGTATTGCCTTTTGTGCCAGGACGGTGAAGGAACAGTTGATCTTTTCCAAACCTGAAGCTCAGAAAGCAGTTGAGCACATTCCCAAATGTTAGTAGTTACCTTTCTAAGTTTGTTTTCAGCCTAAGCTGCTCTCTGTGCTCCAGGTATTACTGCTGTATTCCTCAGATTTATGGAGGACAGAGAATCTGATTACAATTGCAGATACTCAAATGTAAGCCTGACTACAGCATTATCGCTGTCATCGATGTATTCGTCCAGTCCAGTTCTGTATCAGCTGCATCAGCATGGTTTGAATGGTCATGTTTTCAAGGCTTTTTCAAGACAGACCTCTCCTCCACCATTAGTAGATATTATTGACTTGTGGTTTTGCCATGTCTTTCTAATGTTAGTTCTCAATACATAAAGTGTACTGGCGAGTTACAGCGTGTCTCAAACAAACAGTACCGCAGCATCCTAGTACCCATGAAGCATCTGCAAGCAAAACCCCCTGAATTTATGTGGCTCTCCTGTAAGCTTTGGGCATATTACTGCAGTAGGTGTTGCAGTGCTTTCAGGCGCTGCCAAGGCTTTCTGGATGCCACAGCACTGTGCTTCTAAACATGGCCTGGTTTGGGGGGTTAATTTAGATGGGGATGCTTAGTGCTGTCTTGTCAATATCGCCTCGGTTTCTGGTTGGATGGCACCCTCTCCTGGTGTTGGAATGCTGCCCTAAAATGAGAGGCTAGGTGCCCCTAGCATCAAAGATCCAAGAAATACCTGCCCGTGGGGATCAGGGATGTATGCCGCTGCTCTCCTAAAGTTGCAAATGGATCGGGCAGGTTAGCTTTCTCTTCCTTCAGCTGGAAACATTGTGGAAACAACTGGTAGAGTCGTTAGTGTTTGGGAATGATGAACGCATGGTGTCACGGTGGAGAGGCCTTCAGAAATGCGTTAGTCACCTTGTAGTATCTTCCTCAAGGCAAGTGGATGGAGAAACCATGGTGTGGTAATCTAAAGCATTTCCTCGCACTTCCTCATGTTCAGGAGGTACGTGGCTGTACTTGCGAGCCTGGTGGTGGTGTAGCAGTGGCAGGAAGTATGAGCCTTTCTATTTGTGCAGGACTTGCACAGCAGCCTTTGGGTTGCCTCTGCTCGTGGGACGCTTTGGATGATGTATGAATTGTTTGTTAACTGATGGACGGTTGCATGTGTGATTCATGAGTAGCATGCAGGTACAGACCAATGAGTATGTGGAATCTCGGCAAGGGCTTGTGTGCCATAAGTGTTTCCTAAAATATTGTAGCATGTTCAAGATGATCTTAAAGCAAATTCTGGTAATCCAGGCTTTTTTCCTTATTTTTTTAACACAGGCCTCCTCGACCACAGAAAATCCTTGGAACTGCTTTCAGGTGATGTTTCTACTGCTATTGGTAGTCACTTTAGGCTAGAGGATGGTGGGTACCTGAACACAGTGCTTGGGCCTCCACAAAGAAGCACTTTTCTACAGACACCTGTTCTTGTTTTGTCAGGGGAGTGTAGAAACCAAAGTGCTCTATCTGGTACCTGTTTGTGATAGTGGGGCTATACAGATTGCCTGAAGGTGCCTTCATATTTGGATGGCTGACTATTTAAGAACAGAAAAGTGTAGCACAGTCTTCATCGTTTTGAGACTTAGAGAGAAGAAAGAAAATATGTGAGGACTTCTTCTTGCACTGCTGTATTCTGTATCTTAGAGTAATTGGGGACAAAGAAGGAATGGGATTTGGGGTTTTATTTCAGTTGCACTGAATGTACCAGGAGAGCACACTTTATGTATAGAAATAAATTTCCATATTCATAAGACTATCAGAACACGGTGTTTTGGTGCTCAGGTTTTATAAACTGTTTTCACGGCTTTATGTTGGTTACGAGTGCTTTATTTTAAGTTCTGATCATCTTTCTTTCTTCTTCTAGAAGTCAAACTGAGCCAGCGAGTAGAACATCAAAAGAGGTATGTAAAAACACAAGCTGAAACTTTTTTCTACATGCTGCACCTAAGCCTAAGAAATGTAGCCTTGTACTAATTCTTTTATATATATAAAATATAAATGTTTTATATATAATATTTGTAATATATATATAAAAACATACTTTCCAGTGAAACACAGTGTATGCTGTAAATCCAATGTATTTGATTCAGCATAGTGAAAACTGAGCAATGCCAACTTTTGCACGGTGCTAATGTGAGCAGTGGTATTTGTGCCTAGTAACGCATTGCATTTCGTACTGAATAGGCTAGAACATTTCTTGTATGACTGTGTGTTGTACAGATAATGTGGGCTCATTTTTAGAGCTTGCAGGTTCAAGGTTTGCACCACTGAACTTGGTGCCACCCTTCAGTACACCACCACTTTGAATTTACATTTGGAAAAGGGGCAGCATTTTTCTTCAGTTCAGAAAACACTGTCGTTCTGCTGCTAAGACATGAATAAGTAACGCGAGGAGATACTTGACTAGTGATGGCCTAGATCTCCATTTGGCCCTTGGGTGGAATGCTACGTGCAACAATGCATTTCAAAATAGCCCTCATAGTACAAACATTACTTTGTGGTGGTGTTTGGTTTTCATCTGTAAGTATAACTGCTTTTTCTTCACTCGAATGGTGTGAGGCATTACACGAGCTCTAGGTCACGGGATCTGATCACTTTGTAAGCTCTTAGGATAACTTAACCTAGAAATTCATGAACTTGGGGTCTAATGAAAGTAAATGAAAGACAGCGCAAAAACTATGCTGCGCTCATGAACCGTGCCTGTGTGCATTTAGAAAATGTTGAGCTATTAACTGATTAATTTATAAACTGCACTGGCAATGTTTCCTGTAGTGACACTTCCTTCTCAAATAAACGGAAATATTTTTTTTAGATCCTTTTGAGCTGAAAATGGACAGCTTCCTTAACCCTCCGTCTTTTAAGCAGTTGTGAGCATTTGGCAAGGGTCCCCCTCTGAGGTATCCTGAGCGATAGATTGATCTCAGGAGGGGTTGGTTACTTTAGTTTCTTCCCATTAACAACGTAGGCATACGTAAAGCTGTTTAAGGTTTGGACTTTGTTTTGAACAAATACAAATTCCACTGGCTTGGAGGTGGCTCTTTCAGTGATGCTCAGAGGCTATAGCGCAGGCTTTCATACAGCAGTAGGGGTGAACTCTTGCTATGTTCTGATTGTATGCAGAACTTGAACATGTGTTTAATTTTTCTGAATAGATTGGCGACTCTTCCGCATCTCTTTCTCTGGCCCAGCTTATTAAGGTATGTTTAGATGTACTTTCTTGTGAAATAGTGGTTGTAAACCTTACACTGTGCTCTCTAGCTGGATAACTGCTGTAATATGAGCAAAACATTAATTGTTAATAATTCAGAGTGTTTATCCTAACTTTAAAATGTGCGTATACTTTGATACTATCCTGTAGAGAGTAGTTCCCAGCTTGGGAAGATGGAAGGGGAGCACCTTATTGGCCTCAGTGTGATGCTGCAGTATTACTCATCTGCAAGACACAAAGAAGCAGCACTTCAGAAGCTGTTTACCATTTTTCATACGACCCGTTAATTCTTCATTGGAACCTAACACAATTTTTACAGAAGAATTTAATTGGCTGTAAGTTATGGACATTGCTGGGGCCTTTGCAACAGCCAGAACAGACGTGTTTCTGGAACATGGGCAATAGCATGGCTGTTTTTGAATTTCTAGTCATTACCTAACCCTATGTTAGGTATGACCTAACCCTAAGTCTGAATTTTAAGACATAACCTTAAGACTTAACCCTATGACGTAAGCCTATGCCTTAAGCCTAAGACCTATCTCTAAGACTTAAGACTCAACCTTAAGGTTTAACCCTGAGAGTTAACCCTAACATTAACCCTAAGACTTAACCTTAAGATTTAAACTTGGGACTTAACCTTAAGACTTAAATTTAAAAGTTAATGTTAAGACTTACACCCTAAGGCTTAACATTAAGACTTAAATTTAACACTTAAACTTAAATCCTAAGACTTAACCCTGAGACTTAAACCTCAGACTTAACCTTAATACTTAACCCTAAGACTTAAAATTCAGATTTAACCCTAAGACTCAGTCTATAAGATGTAAACTTAAGACTTAACCTTAAGACTTAAATTTAAGACTTAACCCTAAGACTTCACCTTAGAACATTAAGACTTAACTCTAGACTTAACCCTAAGACACAATCTTGAGACTTAACCCTAAGACTTAACCTAAAGTTTAACTTTAAAACTTAACCCTAAGACTGAACCCTAAGACTTAACCCTATGACTTAAACTTAAGGCTCAACCTTAAGACTTGACTTTAGGACTTAACCCTCAGAATTAACGCTAAGACTTAACCTTAAGACTTAACCCTAAGTCATAACCCTAAGACTTAAATTTTAAGATTAATTCACCACTCATCCCTCTGACTTAACACTGAGACTTAACCCTAAGACTTAATCTTAAAACTTAATCCTAAGACTTATGCCCAAGACTTAACTCTAAGACTTAACACTAGGAGTTTACTCTAAGACTTAAACTTAAGAATTAAAATTTAGACTTAACTCTAAGTCTCAATACATAAGACGTGAACTTAAGACAACCATAAGACTTAGCCCTAAGACTTAAAATTAAGACTTAAATTTAAGACATAACATTAAGACGTAACCCTAAAACTTAACCCTAAGACTTAAGCTTAAGACTTAAATTTAAGACTTAAACCCTGAGACTTAACACAAAGACTTCACCTTAGAACATTAAGACTTAACTCTAGACTTAACCCTAAGACATAATCCTGAGACTTCACCTTAAAACTTAACCCTAAGACTTAACCTATAGTTTAACTTTAAAACTTAACCCTAAGACTGAACCCTAAGAAACAACCTGACGACTTAACCCTGAGACTTAACCTTGAGACTTTACCTTGCGATTTAACCCTGAGGTTTAACCCTGTCTTAATGCTAAGACTTATCTTTAAGATGTACCATTAAGACTTAACCTCAAGACTTAACCCTAAGACTTAACCTTAAAACGTAACCTTAAGATTTACACTAAAAACTTAACCCTATGACTTAAACTTAAGGCTCAACCTTAAGACTTAACTTTAGGACTTAACCCTCAGAATTAACGCTAAGACTTAACCTTAAGACTTAACCCTAAGTCATAACCCTAAGACTTAAATTTTAAGATTAATTCACCACTCATCCCTCTGACTTAACACTGAGACTTAACCCTAAGACTTAATCTTAAAACTTAATCCTAAGACTTATGCCCAAGACTTAACTCTAGGAGTTAACTCAAAGACTTAAACTTAAGAATTAAGATGTAGACTTAACTCTAAGGCTCAATACATAAGACTTGAACTTAAGACAACCATAAGGCTTAGCCCTAAGACTTAAAATTAAGACTTAAATTTAAGACATAACATTAAGACGTAACCCTAAAACTTAACCCTAAGACTTAAGCTTAAGACTTAAATTTTAAGACTTAACCCTAAGGCTTAACATAAAGACTTCACCTTAAAACTTAACCCTAAGACTGAACCCTAACGTTTAACCCTAAGATATAACCTTAAGACTTAACACTAAGATTGAACCTTAAGAGACAACGTTACGACTTAACCCTGATACTTAACCTTAAAGTTAAGTTGACACTTTACCTTGAGACTTAACCCTGAGATTTAACCCTAAGACTATTAAGCATTCGCTAAGACTTAACTTTAAGATGTACCATTAAGACTTAACCCCAAGGCTTAACCTTAAAGATTTAACCTTAAAACTTAACCTTAAGATATACACTCATGATTTAACCCTAAGACTTCACCCTAAGACTTAACCTTATGACTTAAACTTAAGGCTCAACCTTAAGACTTAACCCTGAGAATTAAGCCTAAGACATAACCTTAAAACTTGACCCTAAAGTCATAACCCTAAGACTTAAATTTTAAGACTTAACCCAAAGAGTTATCCCTAAGACTTATCCCCAAGACTTAACTCTTAAGGGTTAACCCTAAGACTTAAACTTAAGCATTAAACTTTATAGTTAACCCCAAGACTCAATCCATAAGTCTTAAACTTAAGAGTTAACTTTAAGACTTAACCTTAAGACTTGACCTAAAGACTTAACCTTAACACTTAAATATTAAGACTTAACCCAAAGACTTATCCCTAAGATAAATTTTAAGACTTAACCTGAAGACTTAACCTTAAAACCTAACCCTAAGAATGAAGCCTAAGACTTAACCCTAAGATATAACCTTAAGCCCTAACACTAAGACTGAACCTTAAGACAGGCCCTGGGCCTGAGCCATCTCTGCAGGGATGAGGCCTTCCTCGGCGTCCGTCCCTCAAACCCTCCCTCCGGCCCCCACGATCCGTCCCTAAAACACTTCCCCTCTGGCCCCCAGTCCCTGCTGGCCCTGAAGGCCGGCCACAGCACTTGGTTTCAAGCCTGAGCTGGTCATGTCATGGCTGTTCTGGAATGTGGTACAGTGAAAGAAGAGATTGAAATGGCAAATGTTCCCCCCCAGAGTGGTCCCATGCTGGCAAAGGTTGTCCGAGGAGGTTGTGGGCTCTCTGTCCTTGCAGATCTTCAAAGGCCAAGGGCACACAGTTCTCTGCAACCTGCTCTAGATGAGCGTGCTGGAGCAGAGGGCTTGGCCCAGAGGACCTCCACGGGTCCCTTCCAACCCCACCCTCCTGTGTGGCTCTGTGCTTTGCTTTTCCTCCTAAAGCTCCTCAACTCAGCCCCGATGCCCGCTGGAAAGGGTGCTGGGGCAAGGGATGATCCCAAACTCCTCCCCGAGGGTCCTTCCCAGCACAAGAGCTCCCCACTCCGGAAGACACGATGGCAGACACGGTCAGGAGAGGGAAAAGATTCTTTTATTGTCAACACCAGCTGCGAGGGCCCAGGAGTCACAGCGGTTCAGCCGGTGAAAGTCAGTCAGCACCTGCAACGACAGAGTCAGAAAGCTCTGCTAAGCCCCCAGAGGCAGGAAGAGGCAGGATTTGGTTCCCCCTTCTTTGGAGGACACTGTTTCTGAGGAATTCCTCATGGCCCAGAAGGGAGAGCTCTTGCTGGCCTCCACTAGGGGCCTTCTCCCCAGGGGTGACCTCCCTAGGGAGCTGTGCGTGCGCAGGGATGCTGACAGTGCCCCTGTGCCACGCAGCAGGGCTCGATGGGGAGCCCCTGGGGAGCTGCCGTGGGGCTCATCCCAAACCCTGCTCAGCACCAGCCCTCGCCGGCCCTTGCCAGCCAGCTGGGCTGACTTAGGGCCGTGTTCAGACTCGGGAAAGATGGGCAGCAGCGCCTGGTACGCACCTGGCCTTCCTGACGTGCTGCACCTTCCTGAATTTTCTCAGGTTTGGGCCCGCAAAGTCATTTCCTCTCTTCTCCGTTTTATTTTTGCTGTGCTGTCCCTCTCCTCTGCCCAGATTTCTTTTCTCTTTCTTTGTCTCGAGTTTTCCTTCTCCTGGTGGGATCCTGAAAAACTTTCCACCCCACAGCGTGATGAGAGGGGGAAAGCCCCAAGCCCCTGCAGTGAGCTCTCAGGTCAGGCAAGGGGAGCTCTTCCTACCTGGTTTCCTGGGGCAGGCTGGTCAGTTGTTGCAGGCATGCCGGGGACTCTGCCGTGCCCTCGGGGGTGGCTGGAGGCAAATCTGGAGGTGCCTAAACCAGAAACGTGGGAGGTAACGGGTGGCAAGTAAGGGCCTGGGGTAGTGAGGGCCTGACTGCCAAATTGCCATCTTAGCTCTACAGAGGAGATGCTGGTTTGCATCATGCACATTTTGGACAGTCCAGCCACTGCAGCCTAGACTTGATGAAGCTGCGATGGAATAGGATCTGAGCAAAAGCCCTCTCAAGGTGACAGCTACTCCCTTCTGTCCTTTTGTGGGTGTTTTGTAGGTATGTTTTGTTTGATGAAGCAGATCATACTTCATGAAATGCATTCCAGAAACAGCCTTTCCAGTTTTCCTTAACACGTACCACGCTGGGGGGAGAGGAGGAGCCCCAAAGGCACAAGAGAGCGGCTGCCAGGAGGAGGCCCAGCGGCTGCTTGGCCTCCTGGGAAATTACTGTCCCACTTGAGACATGTTGTCCCAGTGTCTGTGGAGCTGCCGTACCTCTGCCGCTTTGGGCCCTGCCCCTGTGTCTCCCCCAGCTCCTCTGTCGATGTCCAGCAGAGAGGCGTCTGCATCCAGAAAGGCTTCTGCCGGACGCTGGGTGTCTGCTGTGCCTGCAGGGCCACTTTGCTCTTCGCACTGCAGCTCTGGAAAGCAAAAGCACGTGCAGCAGCGCGACTTCTTGGAAGCCAAGAACATCTCAAGCAAAGCCCAGCCAAGCCCTACACCGCTTGTCTCCTCAACGTTGAGGTTTCTGGCATCCCGAGCCCCAGTGTCTGTGACAAGCCTCAGCCCCTCCTCCTACCTGTGCGCCTGTCCATGGGTGCTGGCACCTCCTCGGCTGATGGAGGGGAGAGGCCGGCCACCTCCCCCCCAAAGATGTCCCCGCAGTTTTCAATGAGGAACTCCACCAGCACGTTCACCTGCAGACATGAAAGCCTTGGTCTCAAGCCAGGTGCCTGCAGACATGTCAAGCAGCCTTTCCCACTGCTGACCCTTTGTCTGCGCAGGTGGCTGCGGCTGGGGGTTGCTCTTCCAGGCACCCAGCCCACCAGCCCTGGCTCAAGGGAGGAGGCAGCCAGGGACCTCTCAACAGCCAAGCTCCGATGGGCCGGGAAGGCAGCAGCCGGCTGCTGGGTAGAGCGTACCTTCTCGGTCACTGCCAGCATGGCCTGCAGCGGGAGCAGGTCCTCGTTGGGTGGGCTCAGCAGGTTGGGCCCGATGCAGATGGCCAGGTTGCTGCAGCTCATTCTGCTGGTGGCTGCGTTGTGGCCGATGTGCTGCAGCAGGGCCATCAGCCGCTTCAGGAGGAGGAGATTGGCCACAGGCAACTTGTCAGCCACCCTGAGGGAAGAGGAAGACAAGGCTGATGAAGCAGAGGGTGCCCACAGCCGTCCCTGCAGCTGGCCCCAGGCAGGTGGGAGCCAGCAGCCGTGTTGCACAGCTTTGCAGCTGCCCGAAAAGACAGCTTTCTGAGGAACCCATGCCTTTGCAGGCAGGTCCCAGAACTCTCCCGGTCCCTGCTCAACAGGCCGGCGGCTGCCCACACTTACGCTTTCAGCTCCTCCACCTTGGCCTGCTTGCTGGCCCTCTCCATGGCTGCCATCCAGTCCTCGTAGAGGTCGATGACGAGGAGCTTGGTGGGGATGCTTCGCAGGAATTCCTGCAATGCCAAGGGCTGCAGGTGAGCCTTTGAACGCTGCAGGCCAGCCAGGAGCTCCTCCAGCTGCAGCTCAGAAGCGCTCACCTTCAAGATGACGGCCAGCAGCAGTGCAGGCTGGCTTCCCACATCGACTTCCGTGCCGCGGTCCAGGGCCTCGCGTAGCTGCCGAAGTTCTGTGCCGCCGGCAGCTCTGCGGAATATCCCCTCCGTCGTCGGTCCTTCCTGGTGCAGGACAGCCAGCAGCTCCTGCAAGAGATGCAGGACAGTGGCTTGGCTGAGGAGCTGCCCTGCAGCAGCGGTGGCCATGGCCAGCGCTCTTCCCCAGGCTGGGCTCTGTCCTCCTGCAAAGGGGCTGGGAGCAGAGAAGCGTGAGCCATGGGCAGAGAGCCCAATTCCCCAGTACCTGGAGCCAGGGGACGCTGCCTGTGGACTGAGTGGGGGGCTGGGGACCCCGTGTCCAGGCTGGCTTACCTGGATGGGCCGGGGCAGCGTGTTGTCCTCCCCACAGAGGGCTGCCAGGGGCTGCCCAAAGAGCGCCCTGCTGCAGCCGGAGCCCGCCTGCCCTGGTGCCTGGGCAGCGGCCGGGGTGCGCCGTAGAGCAAAGGGCCAGGGCAGCCCCATCCTCCTCCTGCTGCTGCTGCTGCTCCCTCCTGCTGCAAAGGAAAACAGAGTAAGACGCCATCAACGGAGAACCCCAGGCCAGCGGTCCCAGAGCCTGCCCTGCCCTGCTCTGTCCTGCCCGCAGCGCGATGCTGTGTAGTGCGGCAGGACAGGCAGGGAGCCAGCAGCTGGAACCGTGGCTTTGGCCCAGCAGCTGTGGCTTGGAGGCTGCCGAGAGCTGGTGTGCCACCAGGACAGCCTGTCCCAGCCCTTGCCCTGCCCTCCTGCAAGCTGTGGGCAGCCGCAGAGGCTCTGTGTCCTGCAGAAGCTCATGCAGCGGCCGCTCTCCAGCAGGTGTCCTTGCTAGTCCAGGTGCTGTCCTCCCGTGCGGTGCCCAACCTGCATGGCGACACTCAGGGGACAAGTGAGCACAGTTCAATCCCCTGCAGGAGGCTGCCTTTCTTTCCCAAACTCACCTGGCTCGTGGCAAAGTCCCCCTGCGTTTGCAGATGGGGCCGTCGCAGGCCCTTGCTTGGGATGAGCCTGCAAGAACCAAGAATCGGGCTGCGCTTGGAGAGCAGCCCCGCAGCAGAAAGGGCCAGCGGCGAGCTGCCCCCCGGCACCAGCAGCCTGAGCATGGCAGAGCTGGGACCCTCTGGCCTCCCAGGCTCTCTGCCCCGTGCGGCAGGTTTCGTCCCAGCTCCGCCAGCCAGCCAGTACGTACCAGCGTTCCTGGTGTCTCCCCCACCCCCTCTGCTGCGGAGTGGTACTGTGGGAACCCCCGCCCTCCTGCACATGGTCACCCCACTGGCTGCACATCCCAGCACAGCCAGAGATGGGTGCAAGGCAGCCATTCTCACCTCTGCCTGTGCCTCCATCAGCCTCTCCAGGCTCCTGGCGCGCACTGTCCTCCACTGGGCGGGAGAGAAGGAGGGGAAGAAGGTGAGCAGCCATGGGTCTGCTGCTCGGCTGCAGGAGCAGTGCTTGGGGACAGGGCCCAGAGCAGAGAGACACTCACGGCGTGGCGGCGGCTCAGCTCCTTCTCCAGGAGCTTGATGGATGTTAGGCGGGTGACGCGGGCTCCCGTGCGTCCTTCTGGTGTCCTGTGCACCGGGAAGGGAGAGGGAGAGAGCTGGGTGAGCCCCAAGCCGTCTCTTGTCTCTTGTCAGGCAGCTGTGCGCGAGAGCTGCCTGCAGCCCCAGGGGCACCTTCCCCAGCTGGGGGCTGTGTTCCCCCGTGGGCCCAGCTTCTCCTGGAGCACCCCCCCCCGGCTTACCCCAGCAGCGTGGCCACCCACAGCTCCTTCAGTGCCTGGGAGCTGCAGAAAGAGAGGAGAGACAGCGTCAGGCCCTGCTGCCCCCAGCCCTGGGCAAAGGTGGGGGCCTGCACAGCCCTGCCCCGTGGGGCAGGACAGAGGCGCTGTCCAAGCCCTGGGTCGCTCTGTCCTGCCTGAGCAGCTGTATTTGCCCTTCCCTTCTGGGGGCCAAAAGGTGACGAGGGGATGCAGGATGGGGAAACATCCCCCATCCCTCCCTCCCTGCCACCGAGCTGCCTGCTCCCTGCCCAGGCTCTGCACGCAAGGCAGAGGCCAGTCTTCACGGGATGGCGTGGGCACGGCTGGGAAGCTCTCCTGCCCGACCACGACTCACCCAAAAGTGGCAATGCAGGAGCCGGTGGGCCAGGCGAGGATGACAGAGGTGCTGTCCTCATCGGTGCCTTGCTCCTCCTCCTCCTGTCCCTCCTGCCCCGCAGCCTCCTTCCCGCTGCTGAGCACCCACAGCTGGTCCAGGGCCAGGCAGAGCTGTGGGCGCAGGCTGGTGCCATGTCTGCAGAGAGCAGAAGCCGGCCCTGAGCTGGAGCGGGGCTCCTTGGGCTGGGTCCCCACGCGCAGAGCCCTGTCCCCCACCTGCCCTTGGGACGGACGTTGGTGCCTCCAGCACCGAGGGGCCGGGGCCTGGGGCTGGTGCCAGGGTGTCCCTGGGCCGGGGCTGGGGGGAAGGATCTGGGCTCTGAGGGTCTTACCGCAACTTGGCGACCACCAGTTCCTTGTGGAGGAGGAGCAGGCGCCTCTGGCTCCTCTTGCGGCCCCGGGTCAGCCGCACGTCTGCGCTCAGCACCGGCTCGGCGTCGCTGAGAGCCTCCCTGCAGAGCAGAGAGCGGCGGGCATGAGCAACGTCAGTGCTGCGTGGCCCAGCTGTGCCCGCGTGTCCCCGAGCCCGGGGGGAGCCCACCTGGAGCTGCAGCAGCAGCTGGCCTGGCCCATCCTGCCCGGGAGAGGAGGGCCCTGGCCGTGCAGCGAGGAGGGGGCCCAGCCGGCGACGGCGAGGCTGGGAAGCGGGGTGCTGGTGCTGTGGCAGCGCTGCTGGGCCAGAGGCTGCCTCCTGCCAGCGCCGCTGCGTGCCAGCACAGCTCTGCCCTGCTGCCTGTGGTGGCCGTGGGCTCCCCGTGACCAACGGTCTGAGCCCAACGGAAAGTGGGCGGGGCCTGCGGGGGCGGGGCTGGGGCCCTCTCCAGTATGGCCGGCCCTGCCTTGCCCGGGGGAGCCCCGAGCAGGACAGGGCAGGGGGCAAGGGCCACCTCCCTGCGCCTGCGGCCAGCGCTTTCACCTGGCTTTTTGACAGGGTCCCGCTCAATAAAAGAAGCTGTTTTTCCTAGAGATGACCATTGTGGCTAGAGGCAGACTCCTCTTGGTGGAGGCCGGCCTAGCCGTTGGAAGGCCTCTGGCACACAGGCCGTGCTAGGCCTCAGGCCCCAAGGCGCTGGAATTGGAGCAGGCCCACCGCGAGGAAAAACTTCCATTTTTACCAAAAGACGGGGGGACTAGCAGCAGTAAAGAGCCGCTCGGGTCCTGCCAGGCGCCACAGGGAAATGAAAGGTGTGGTGAGCTTCGGCAGGAATTGTGGTGCCCCTGGAGCACCACCCTTGCTTGGGAAGGCTTTATCCCACCTGGGTGCTAAGGCTTCACCCTTGGCGATCAGGGCTGGATGAGCACCACCCGGGAGCCCCTGCCCTGTTAGCCATGACCTTCACCCAGCCGGTGGCCAACACGGCCAGGGGCGAGTTTGTGGGGTAGGCCATGACCATGGCAAAGAAGGGACCCGTAGCCAGCTTTTGATGGCCCGTGTCTGGTTTCACTGTTGACCCTAAGCAATGCCTTGCTTCAAATAGAAGCGATGCAGAGAGTTACACACCCGCCCTTTTCAGGAAAAATGCAGGACATCAGAGACATGTAGCAAGTTCTCTGCTGGCTGTTGTACACTGCAGCAAGAAGCAGCGTGGGTCCAGTGGCTAATGCTGGAAGGGGAATTCAGCACTTCTGGGAAAGGGATATAAAGGCACTCTTGTGGGCCAGGCTGGGATTGGGGAGGCTGGGTGGGTGTCTGGGGTCCCAGCTTTCCTGCAGTGCTGACTGTGTGCCTGCTGCTTGCTCTTCCCTGCAACGCCGGTTGCATCCACCTGCTGGGGCTGTGCTTGGGAAGGGCACCGGGGGTGAGCAAGCCCATGGGAGAGGGCTGGGGGGAAGCTCTTCTCCAGAGATCTACCAGAAACTGTCCAGAGCATCCGAGAGGATGCTCTGTGTGACAAGGGAAGGTGCCCGTTGGTCCAATGTATGGAGCCTGCAGGGCTCCCATCAGGGTCCTTTGACCTACCCATCCTCCAGCCAGCAATCCAGGTGCCCCTGGGGGGTCCCATGTTGGTCTCCTGAGGTACCCTTTAGCCCCGGTGAAGGTGTCATGCCTCAGTGTGTGCTTGCAGGGCATGTTTCCTTCCTGCTGACAAGGGCGGAATTGCAGTTAAATGCCCCTGGGCGATCCCGAGCCAAAAGCAGATTTTCTTCTATGGGCCACACTGCTTTGCAGTCCATGTGTGTGGTTCAGCTCCTGCATGGGAGCTGAGGACACGAGGTGACCTAGCTCTGAAGCTGGCCACTCTTGCTCCAGGCAACTCCAGTTGCTTGCGTTTTCCTTCAGCTTCCCCAGCCTGATGATCTCCACTGTCACCTCCTCCCTGTCCTACAAGAAGTATCCCTCTCCAGGCCATTAGGACAGTGGCACAGCACTCAGAATCCAGATCACTGGTAGAGAAGTAGGACAGAGGAAAAGAGAAGTTCTCCTTTGAAAGAAATCCTTGTTTGTCCTCCTTTAGCTACCAGTGGATGAAAAATACGGGGACAGAATTTCAGGCCAGCCACAGCACTGGCTTTCAAGCCTGAGCTTGTAATGTCATGGCTGTTCTGGAATGTGGTACAGTGAAATGAGAGATAGAAATGGCAAATTTTCCCCCCCAGAGCGGTCAAATGCTGGCAGAGGTTGTCCAAGGAGGGTGTGCAGCCTCTGTCCTTGCAGATCTTCAAAGGCCAAGGGCACACATTTCTCTGCGACCTGCTCTAGGTGAGCGTGATGGAGCAGAGGGCTTGGCCCAGAGGACCTCCACGGGTCCCTTCCAACCCCACCCTCCCGTGTGGCTCTGTTCTTTGCTTTTGCCCTGGCGGAGATCTTCAGGGACTTTGCGTTCCATTTTGTGTTGCCTTAGGGCTACAATGTGCTGTGGTTTGGGGGCAACAAGGTTATGGTGTGCCAGAGGTCAGGCGAGTTAGTGTCAAAGTGTGTTATTGTTATGGACAGAACCTGTGTTTGTTGGCCCTGTGTTGCTGGGGTTATGGCATTTTTATCATGTGTTCTGTGTGGTGATTTTTTTTTTTTGTGGAGAGTGCCTTTTTTCAGCTATTTTGCCTTTGTAGGGTTTGCATGGGGGCCTCTGGTTTGTGTACCAAGTTTCTTCTGGTTGTTTTTCTGCTGTGCTGGTGGACGGTGGTGTTTTTTTCTGTCTTGAAACCATCGTTACAGGCCTAGTATATCTCCTGCAGGTCAGGCAGTGTCACTTCTGGTGTGGTCTGACTCATTTCTGGTGAGTTGGTAGGTAGGTATGGAGGACTTGTGGTCCCTCCATGGAGGATGACTGCTAGAGGACTAAGAGGCAGATCTGTGGAGGGGTGAGAGGACTGCTGGCCCATAAGTAGTGACTGTCAGAGGACCAAGTGTACTTGAATTTACGTGGGCTTCCAAATTCATGGTTGTTTCTCCTGCCTTGCGGAAGAGCCATGGGAAGTCACCAGCCACACGGAAGGATAAAGGGTTTCCCACGGCTACGTGGCTTTTTGGGTTTTGCTTTTGAATAAGAAAGTCCTGTCTCTACATGAGTAGAACTATAAACGGTCAATTTTGCCAACTTCAGAAAGCAGGGAGCAGCACTTTTCTGCTGTGCCTCACATGGCGGCCAGGGCACGGTGAGAAACAGCAAGTGAGTTTCTTCCTGGAACCTTCTCCAGGGGAGCAGTGCTGCACTTGTCAAGGTGAGGGGTTTTTTGGCTCTATACGATTGCAAATGTGAGGGGTTCATTTTCAGAACACAGCTATTAGGGAGCAGAACATTTGTGCTGTGCCTCACATGGCTGCAAGGACAGAGTGAGAAACAGCAAGAAAATTCCTTCCTGGCACCTGCTCCAGGGGAACAGTGCTGCCCTTTCCCAAGATGTATTTTTTTTTGGCTCTTAAGGTCTGCAGCTCTGAAGGGTCAGTTTTGCTCACCACAGAAAGCAGGGAGCAGAACTTTTGTGCTGTGCTGTTCCTCACATGGGTGCCAGGGCAGGGTGAGAAACAGCAAGAGGATTCCTTCCTGGCCCCTTCTCCAGGGGAGCAGTGCTGCCCTTTCACAAAGTGAGCACTGGTTCTGCATGAGTGCAAAATGTTTGGGTCAAATTTCTCACCACAGGAAGTAGGGAGGTGAACTTTTGTGCTGTGCCTCACATGGCTGCCAGGGCAGGGTGAGAACAGCAAGAGAATTCCTTCCTGGAACCTTCTTTATGGGAGGAGTGCTGTACTTTGCCAAAGGGACTTTTTTTGGATCTTAACGACTGCACCGCTGAGGGATTAATTTTTGCTCACCACGGAAAGCAGGGAGCAGCACTTTTGTGCTGTGCCTGACATGGCTGCCAGGGCAGGGTGAGAAGCAGCAAGAGAATTCCTTCCTGCCACCTTCTCCAGGGGAGCAGTGCTGCAGTTTGCCAAGGTGAGGTTTCTGGGCTCTGCGCAATTTCAAAGGTGAGGGGTCCATTTTCTGACCACAGAAAGCAGGGAGCAGAACATTTGTGCTGTGCCTGACATGGCTGCCAGGGCAGGGTGAGAAGCAGCAAGAGAATTCCTTCCTGCCACCTTCTCCAGGGGAGCAGGGCTGCACTTTGTCAAGGTGAGTTTTTTGGGCTGTGCATTATTGCCAGTGTAAAGGTGTCCAGTTTCTCCCCACAGAGAGCAGGGTGCACAATTTCTCTGCTGTGCCTGACGTGGCTGCAAGGACATGGTGAGAAGCAGCAATAAAATTCCTTCTGGAACCCTCTCCAGGGGAGCAGCCCTGCACTTCCCCAGGCCATGTTTTTTGGTTCATGGTTTCCCAGGCCATGAGTTCAAAAGTGCTGTGTCAATTTTCTCACCAGAGAAAGCAGGGAGCAGAACTCTTGTGCTGTGCCTCACATGGCTACCATGCACGGTGGGAAGCAGCAAGAGAATTCCTTCCTGGTACCTTCTCCAGGGGAATTTCCCAGCTCCCGAGAGACTCCTGGCACTGGCTGCAAGGGGGCTCCCAGCCGAAGGGTGGGCCTGGGTGTTGTTGGGGTGTTAATTGGTGATGTCTCCTTTCCTTAGTCACGTTAACACTTTGGGATAACAAATGGATGCTTCGCTCCTGTTGCTCTTTTATCATATCGCTCACAGTAACTGCCACTGGTTCCTTTTATCATATTGCATGCTATTTTCTTTTATTGCAATATAAGAAACTGCATTTGATATATTCCATTATGTGATATACTTGATAGATTTGATTATATTTGATGTGGAGTTCAGCTTTGCTGTCTATCCAGTCAGCCAGCAAAACATAATTTGATGTAGTCGGCAGCATACGAAGTAAAACTCCCTCTATTTAGGAAAAAAAAAAAAAAATGTTCCTCGACTTGCTATTGTCAGGTGGGAACCATTGCCTTATGGTGTTTGGGCCAGAGTGGTCTGGTGGTGCTGGGCAGTTGGGCCATGCCAGGGACAGAGGTTGTGGTGTCTGGCGGGACGTTTGATGCCACTGTATAGATTCCACTGTGTATACGTTTATGTCCAGGGATTCTGTTAAGGGAAGGCTGCTGGCTCGGCAAAGGGACAAGATGTCTGAGCTCCCCGGTTACCACGCTCTGATTTGCTGTGTAGCTCTACGTTAAACACACCTGCGCACAAAGGTTAGGCCAAGCTGACTCTCTAAAGCTGTTAGAAGTGACGAATTAAGGGACCTCTCATGCAGGGAGTCAGCCTTGAGAAGGATGGGGAACAAAGAATGGATGGGGAAAAGATCTGCGTTCTCTTCAGTGATGCAGAAAGAGCCTCTGGGTGAGGACGTTGTGGTCGCAGGAGGAGACAAGCCGATAAGAGTGCTGCGATCCGCAGAATGTTGGTTGGAATTCGGACAAAGGTAATTGTTGTGGGGGGAGATCGTGACCTCTGACTCAGATAGCCCCCCGAGAGAGGGCAAGGCCCCGCTTGGGGAGCACGGGGAGCTAGTAAAAAACCTCAGCAGTGCTGTCTGAGGGTGTGTGCTCGTTTGCATTAAAGCAAGCAACTTGTAACCCATCCCGTGCCTGACTGAAAATGCATGTGTAATGCGCTATGAGTGTGCAAGTGCTCTGCTGTCCATAGTGCGTACCCTCGAGGAACTGGGTGAGCACGCTCAGAGGAAACATTCCCCCGTGCTCCCAGCACTGCCATAAAGAATGCCGGCCTTCTGAAACTTGCAAGCAAGGCTTAGAGGGTTTTTCTCCCTGACCGACTTTATGGTATCATTCCCACCATACTGGAGAAAGCAAATCTTTTTCTGTTTGGTGGTGAAAGCAGCTTGGGGAGCGTCACTGAAGTGCAGCACTTTTTTAACCTCAGGTCTAAAGTGCCACCGGTCCTACCGTGGAATACATCCTTCCTCAGGCTTTCAGCAAACGGAAAGGATGCAACAAACCCACCCCACTAAGACGTCCTGCGCTTTTTTTATCTTCCCTGGAAGGTGGGCACATGACCCTGTTGGGCCATCTGTGCCACCTGCCTGGGAGCCAAGATGGTGCCTTTGCATTTCAGGCTAAGCACTTACCTTCTTTTTTTTCCTTTTCAGCGACTTTAGAGCCACCCTTAGGGAGGCTGGTTAAGCTGGTTTATGTACAGCTGGTCACCAGTGGAGGGAAACGGTAAGCTCCGCTATTGCCTCTGGTGTTTACTTGTTACCTTGTCGCTCGTTTGAGTGATCTTACCGTGCCCCGGCAAGCAGAAGCTATCACGCCACTTTAGGCCTTGGTCTAATAGTCATGCAAAGCAATACTGAAAGTCATTCTGAGATCTGGAACAGGCCCCAATGTGCATTTTATAAAAGTGCATCTTGGCTGCTCTTTATCTTTGCATGGGTTTTTTTCCCGTTTCTCCAGACTGTTGAAGCTCTGAAAGGCGCCAGTGAGCTGCTCTCCCTCAGTTTGCTCCTTTGCCTTTGGGGAGTGCGGTTCATGTTTTCTTCATGGCTTTGCAGAGGAGAAAATCCATGAATACACCACCTTGCTTTTTTCACCTAAGCTAATTTCAGAAACTGCCTCCTTTAACTTAGACATGAAACTCTTCTTAACCTCTTTGTGCACTTGTAGAAAAGCAGGGTGGGGTGGGGGTTGGGGGGTGGGGGTGTCTTCAGGAAGTGCCCGCAAAAGAGCCTGTGGGAGACCCTGTCCCTTGACTCACATGTGGGGTAGTGAAGAGCCTGAGAAAGTCATGGGTGTTTTGGTGTTCACCAAAGCAGGTTTTCGGTTTGGTTTTTTTTTTTCTTATTGTCTTGTTATCTTATGTAGCTTATGCCACCAGGTAGTGACAGCCCGGGGGTGACAGGAGGGGACAGCAGGCAATGGCAGCCTGGAGGGTGACAGGAGGGGACAGCAGGTGGGGACAGGCCTGGGGGGGGGGTACAGGAGAGGACAGCTGTTGGGGACAGCCTGGGGGGTGACAGGAGGGGAGAGCAGGTATTGAAAGCCTGGCGGTGACAGGACCTCAGGCGCCAGATCAGGCCGCGAGAGGCTGAAGGCCACTCACTGCGACCTGCAGGTCACCAACGCCTAGACCATGGAAGGCGCGTGGGGGCGGCGGGCGCGGGATGCGGGGACCGGCCGGCTGGCGGTGGCGCAGGTGGCCAGTGAGGCGGTTGGGCCGCGGCCGGCAGCGGTGACTCGTGCTGGGGCCTCAGAGCTGCTCTTCCGTGGTTGTGCGCTGGCAGCTGGCGTGAGGGCTGTGTGCGCAGCCAGGCACAGCAGCGTACGGGGTCGATGTGCGGCACCGCGCGTGGAAGAGGTTTGGTTTCTGGGAACCCTTCTAGGTAAAACGATAAGGAAATGTGGGACAATGCCTTGTAATCACAAACCTGCCAGATTTCTTTGAAACCCGGCAGAGAAGGCTGAACGTGATAGAAAAGGAGTGGATGGCTAATTGGAAGGGGAAAAAAGTGGGTTTGGTGACTGAAATTTGTCTTCAACTACTTTTACTCCACCGCATTGCCAAAGTGGCGCTTGGCTGCTGCAGAAACTGCTCAGTAGCAACGTTTTGGATCAAGAGTGTATCTGTGAGTGAGAATCTATGCAGACCCTGGAAAGCCATCTTGTAGACGGGTGTTCTGTCTCAAGTATACTTGGCATTTCTTGCTAATACAGCTTCTTTGCTACACCAAAGACATTTTCATTCAGATGTTATTGAGCATCATTTCTTCGTTTCTTTCAAACGGTGCATTTTTTTCCTGGTACTGCGTGTTAAACGGTGTCAGGGCAATACTGAAGTTTTATGGCAGATCACTTATGGTGAATATACCTAGAAATGTTCTTCGAGAAGCCCTAAGTTCTTTTGAATCTCAGAAATGGTGCTTGATTCTCAGAGACGGTAATGGTTTCGTATTACTTAGCGTGCTGTTTCAGTTTGGTAATCTACCATCTGGCAAAGCTTGCATGTGATTAAAGACTTTGGGATATGACAGAAATAAAAAGACTTGGAAACCGTTGCCATTCCTTAAACATTCAAATTTTATCGGGTGTTTTGTTTTGGTTTTTTTCTTTTTTTTTTCCTGTGGTTCTGTGACATTCTCACAACAGTCTTTTCTTTACAATGTGTACTCATAGGTTTTTTCCCTCTTCCTGTTTGATGTATTAAAACTTAAACAGAATAACATGTCTGCTGCGGTAACTGTAACTTTGGCCCTAGCCTTTCAAGTGGTTGGACCTAAGCACGCTGTTTACCTGCAGATAGGTAAAGTATGTTCAGGAGAGTATCTGTGAGGAGACTTAACAGCACGGTGTTAGGGGTCTTGGGGGTGTTACGGGATCGCGTGTCATACGGCGGTAGAGATAGACATGCAGGTAGAGGCAGATGTACAGGTTGTGACACAGATACTTAGTGGAACTTCTGTAAGGGTGTCTTCCCTGTGAAAAGGCAAAAATCCCCCAGTGGTTGTCAGAGCAAAGCTAAGGAATACATTTCAGTGTCATACACATGTATGCGAGATTTTGGGGTTTTACACATAACCGTGAATTTCCGTTTTTATTGAACAGCCTCTACGTGCTTAAAGTCACCTTCAGAAGATGAAGGAAAGAACTCGGCCAGGATGTTCTGCCTAAAGGGGGTTCTCGGAGATCTTCCCTGTGGAGATACGGTCGTGGGTTTTATAACTTGGTGCAGGAGTCCTGACTAAATGGTGACGTGATCTTGGAAAGACCCTTCAGTGAACCTTGAGTGAAGATGGCCAACTTGTTCAGATTTTTCGGGGCCGCGTGATCACGGAAATCTCGTAATAGCAGCAATGCTAATAGAAGCTAAAAGTAAACAGGATTTTAAACATCACTGGGGGAAAAAAAGAAAGAGATGGTGGACTCTCTTTGAAGATGGTGGGAAGGCAAAATGGATGGTTGGGATGTGTTTGAAAAGGTGGGAGGCAGGGTGGGGGTGTCCTCTTCCGTGCTCGCTGTTATAGAGACATGTTCTAGGGTTTTGTAAGCTAACAGGAGCAAAAGCAATGTAAGTGAGATCAGGAAAGAACCTCATGCTTTAGCAGACTCTGCTTTAGTGACTTTAGAGACCATTTTGCTGTTGGCATTGAAACGATTCCAAAAAAATGGAAAAGATTTTGCTGCTTGTGTTTGACTATCAGACCTGAAGATTTCTGGAAAGGTACCGTGAGATGATAAAAGCATGACGCTGTGTGTCAAATGTTGGGTTTGTATCTGTAAAGGGATTCCCTGAAGTGCTACGTCACGACATGTCAATATCACTCTTACAAACTGACTGATGCTTTCTCTGTATTGATGTTGTTTCCAGAATACACAGATGATAATGCCCTGATTCCGGGGAACTCATCGGTAACTGTTAGGGGAGTCCCCGTCAGAGGAGTTAAAGCTACCGGCAAAACAGACCTTAGGTAAGTAGCCATAACACGTTGTGTTCTTTGGGAGGGGTTTCAGTGCGTTCACCTTCTTTGTGGCGGTTAGTTTACGGAGGCATTCCGGTTGTATCTTTCTTGTTAAAGCTGCTGTTAAATTGTGTTGTGACAGGGCAGATTTGAAGGTGTCTGTCCCAAAGCAGACTTAGATTTTTCAGCCTGCTGGGACGTGGCATTCAAGCTCCAACAGTGGTAACTGTTCAGACGTTTGAATTGGGTTTGTTCTTGGGCTTGGTTTTTCTGAGAGTCAAGTTCTCCATCCTGTTTCCTCTATGCAGAGAGATTCCTTATTGTATGCTTTTGCTTTTAGTGCTTTTAGAGTAAACGGAGAGACACATTGCAGTGTGAACCGGTGATTTGTTCCCATCTGCCAGCAGTCCGAGTCTCCGTGTTTGACTGCTTCCTTTGTCTGGGGGAGGGGGGCAGGGTATTCTTACACCCCAAAGGGGGGTGTGTGTGTGTGGGCTGCATGCTGTCTCCAGAGGAAGGACTGAGAGTGGCCAGCTGGCAAACCATGCAAACAAGAAGTTTCATTCTTAAGTGCTTCCTATTAGATTCCTAAAGACAATGTCTACGTCGGGCAAGAGAAAAAGAACAACATCCTAAAGCGTATTGCCTTTTGTGCCAGGACGGTGAAGGAACAGTTGATCTTTTCCAAACCTGAAGCTCAGAAAGCAGTTGAGCACATTCCCAAATGTTAGTAGTTACCTTTCTAAGTTTGTTTTCAGCCTAAGCTGCTCTCTGTGCTCCAGGTATTACTGCTGTATTCCTCAGATTTATGGAGGACAGAGAATCTGATTACGATTGCAGATACTCAAATGTAAGCCTGACTACAGCATTATCGCTGTCATCGATGTATTCGTCCAGTCCAGTTCTGTATCAGCTGCATCAGCATGGTTTGAATGGTCATGTTTTCAAGGCTTCTTCAAGACAGACCTCTCCTCCACCATTAGTAGATATTATTGACTTGTGGTTTTGCCATGTCTTTCTAATGTTAGTTCTCAATACATAAAGTGTACTGGCGAGTTACAGCGTGTCTCAAACAAACAGTACCGCAGCATCCTAGTACCCATGAAGCATCTGCAAGCAAAACCCCCTGAATTTATGTGGCTCTCCTGTAAGCTTTGGGCATATTACTGCAGTAGGTGTTGCAGTGCTTTCAGGCGCTGCCAAGGCTTTCTGGATGCCACAGCACTGTGCTTCTAAACATGGCCTGGTTTGGGGGGTTAATTTAGATGGGGATGCTTAGTGCTGTCTTGTCAATATCGCCTCGGTTTCTGGTTGGATGGCACCCTCTCCTGGTGTTGGAATGCTGCCCTAAAATGAGAGGCTAGGTGCCCCTAGCATCAAAGATCCAAGAAATACCTGCCCGTGGGGATCAGGGATGTATGCCGCTGCTCTCCTAAAGTTGCAAATGGATCGGGCAGGTTAGCTTTCTCTTCCTTCAGCTGGAAACATTGTGGAAACAACTGGTAGAGTCGTTAGTGTTTGGGAATGATGAACGCATGGTGTCACGGTGGAGAGGCCTTCAGAAATGCGTTAGTCACCTTGTAGTATCTTCCTCAAGGCAAGTGGATGGAGAAACCATGGTGTGGTAATCTAAAGCGTTTCCTCGCACTTCCTCATGTTCAGGAGGTACGTGGCTGTACTTGCGAGCCTGGTGGTGGTGTAGCAGTGGCAGGAAGTATGAGCCTTTCTATTTGTGCAGGACTTGCACAGCAGCCTTTGGGTTGCCTCTGCTCGTGGGACGCTTTGGATGATGTATGAATTGTTTGTTAACTGATGGACGGTTGCATGTGTGATTCATGAGTAGCATGCAGGTACAGACCAATGAGTATGTGGAATCTCGGCAAGGGCTTGTGTGCCATAAGTGTTTCCTAAAATATTGTAGCATGTTCAAGATGATCTTAAAGCAAATTCTGGTAATCCAGGCTTTTTTCCTTATTTTTTTAACACAGGCCTCCTCGACCACAGAAAATCCTTGGAACTGCTTTCAGGTGATGTTTCTACTGCTATTGGTAGTCACTTTAGGCTAGAGGATGGTGGGTACCTGAACACAGTGCTTGGGCCTCCACAAAGAAGCACTTTTCTACAGACACCTGTTCTTGTTTTGTCAGGGGAGTGTAGAAACCAAAGTGCTCTATCTGGTACCTGTTTGTGATAGTGGGGCTATACAGATTGCCTGAAGGTGCCTTCATATTTGGATGGCTGACTATTTAAGAACAGAAAAGTGTAGCACAGTCTTCATCGTTTTGAGACTTAGAGAGAAGAAAGAAAATATGTGAGGACTTCTTCTTGCACTGCTGTATTCTGTATCTTAGAGTAATTGGGGACAAAGAAGGAATGGGATTTGGGGTTTTATTTCAGTTGCACTGAATGTACCAGGAGAGCACACTTTATGTATAGAAATAAATTTCCATATTCATAAGACTATCAGAACACGGTGTTTTGGTGCTCAGGTTTTATAAACTGTTTTCACGGCTTTATGTTGGTTACGAGTGCTTTATTTTAAGTTCTGATCATCTTTCTTTCTTCTTCTAGAAGTCAAACTGAGCCAGCGAGTAGAACATCAAAAGAGGTATGTAAAAACACAAGCTGAAACTTTTTTCTGCATGCTGCACCTAAGCCTAAGAAATGTAGCCTTGTACTAATTCTTTTATATATATAAAATATAAATGTTTTATATATAATATTTGTAATATATATATAAAAACATACTTTCCAGTGAAACACAGTGTATGCTGTAAATCCAATGTATTTGATTCAGCATAGTGAAAACTGAGCAATGCCAACTTTTGCACGGTGCTAATGTGAGCAGTGGTATTTGTGCCTAGTAACGCATTGCATTTCGTACTGAATAGGCTAGAATATTTCTTGTATGACTGTGTGTTGTACAGATAATGTGGGCTCATTTTTAGAGCTTGCAGGTTCAAGGTTTGCACCACTGAACTTGGTGCCACCCTTCAGTACACCACCACTTTGAATTTACATTTGGAAAAGGGGCAGCATTTTTTTCAGTTCAGAAAACACTGTCGTTCTGCTGCTAAGACATGAATAAGTAACGCGAGGAGATACTTGACTAGTGATGGCCTAGATCTCCATTTGGCCCTTGGGTGGAATGCTACGTGCAACAATGCATTTCAAAATAGCCCTCATAGTACAAACATTACTTTGTGGTGGTGTTTGGTTTTCATCTGTAAGTATAACTGCTTTTTCTTCACTCGAATGGTGTGAGGCATTACACGAGCTCTAGGTCACGGGATCTGATCACTTTGTAAGCTCTTAGGATAACTTAACCTAGAAATTCATGAACTTGGGGTCTAATGAAAGTAAATGAAAGACAGCGCAAAAACTATGCTGCGCTCATGAACCGTGCCTGTGTGCATTTAGAAAATGTTGAGCTATTAACTGATTAATTTATAAACTGCACTGGCAATGTTTCCTGTAGAGACACTTCCTTCTCAAATAAACGGAAATATTTTTTTTAGATCCTTTTGAGCTGAAAATGGACAGCTTCCTTAACCCTCCGTCTTTTAAGCAGTTGTGAGCATTTGGCAAGGGTCCCCCTCTGAGGTATCCTGAGCGATAGATTGATCTCAAGAGGGGTTGGTTACTTTAGTTTCTTCCCATTAACAACGTAGGCATACGTAAAGCTGTTTAAGGTTTGGACTTTGTTTTGAACAAATACAAATTCCACTGGCTTGGAGGTGGCTCTTTCAGTGATGCTCAGAGGCTATAGCGCAGGCTTTCATACAGCAGTAGGGGTGAACTCTTGCTATGTTCTGATTGTATGCAGAACTTGAACATGTGTTTAATTTTTCTGAATAGATTGGCGACTCTTCCGCATCTCTTTCTCTGGCCCAGCTTATTAAGGTATGTTTAGATGTACTTTCTTGTGAAATAGTGGTTGTAAACCTTACACTGTGCTCTCTAGCTGGATAACTGCTGTAATATGAGCAAAACATTAATTGTTAATAATTCAGAGTGTTTATCCTAACTTTAAAATGTGCGTATACTTTGATACTATCCTGTAGAGAGTAGTTCCCAGCTTGGGAAGATGGAAGGGGAGCACCTTATTGGCCTCAGTGTGATGCTGCAGTATTACTCATCTGCAAGACACAAAGAAGCAGCACTTCAGAAGCTGTTTACCGTTTTTCATACGACCCGTTAATTCTTCATTGGAACCTAACACAATTTTTACAGAAGAATTTAATTGGCTGTAAGTTATGGACATTGCTGGGGCCTTTGCAACAGCCAGAACAGACGTGTTTCTGGAACATGGGCAATAGCATGGCTGTTTTTGAATTTCTAGTCATTACCTAACCCTATGTTAGGTATGACCTAACCCTAAGTCTGAATTTTAAGACATAACCTTAAGACTTAACCCTATGACGTAAGCCTATGCCTTAAGCCTAAGACCTATCTCTAAGACTTAAGACTCAACCTTAAGGTTTAACCCTGAGAGTTAACCCTAACATTAACCCTAAGACTTAACCTTAAGATTTAAACTTGGGACTTAACCTTAAGGCTTAAATTTAAAAGTTAATGTTAAGACTTACACCCTAAGGCTTAACATTAAGACTTAAATTTAACACTTAAACTTAAGACTTAAATCCTAAGACTTAACCCTGAGACTTAAACCTCAGACTTAACCTTAATACTTAACCCTAAGACTTAAAATTCAGATTTAACCCTAAGACTCAGTCTATAAGATGTAAACTTAAGACTTAAGCTTAAGACTTAACCTTAAGACTTAAATTTAAGACTTAACCCTAAGACTTCACCTTAGAACATTAAGACTTAACTCTAGACTTAACCCTAAGACATAATCCTGAGACTTCACCTTAAAACTTAACCCTAAGACTTAACCTATAGTTTAACTTTAAAACTTAACCCTAAGACTGAACCCTAAGAAACAACCTGACGACTTAACCCTGAGACTTAACCTTGAGACTTTACCTTGCGATTTAACCCTGAGGTTTAACCCTGTCTTAATGCTAAGACTTAACTTTAAGATGTACCATTAAGACTTAACCTCAAGACTTAACCCTAAGACTTAACCTTAAAACGTAACCTTAAGATTTACACTAAAAACTTAACCCTATGACTTAAACTTAAGGCTCAACCTTAAGACTTAACTTTAGGACTTAACCCTCAGAATTAACGCTAAGACTTAACCTTAAGACTTAACCCTAAGTCATAACCCTAAGACTTAAATTTTAAGATTAATTCACCACTCATCCCTCTGACTTAACACTGAGACTTAACCCTAAGACTTAATCTTAAAACTTAATCCTAAGACTTATGCCCAAGACTTAACTCTAAGACTTAACTCTAGGAGTTAACTCAAAGACTTAAACTTAAGAATTAAGATGTAGACTTAACTCTAAGGCTCAATACATAAGACTTGAACTTAAGACAACCATAAGGCTTAGCCCTAAGACTTAAAATTAAGACTTAAATTTAAGACATAACATTAAGACGTAACCCTAAAACTTAACCCTAAGACTTAAGCTTAAGACTTAAATTTTAAGACTTAACCCTAAGGCTTAACATAAAGACTTCACCTTAAAACTTAACCCTAAGACTGAACCCTAACGTTTAACCCTAAGATAAAGCCTTAAGACTTAACACTAAGATTGAACCTTAAGAGACAACGTTACGACTTAACCCTGATACTTAACGTTGACACTTTACCTTGAGACTTAACCCTGAGATTTAACCCTAAGACTATTAAGCATTCGCTAAGACTTAACTTTAAGATGTACCATTAAGACTTAACCCCAAGACTTAACCTTAAAGATTTAACCTTAAAACTTAACCTTAAGATTTACACTCATGATTTAACCCTAAGACTTCACCCTAAGACTTAACCTTATGACTTAAACTTAAGGCTCAACCTTAAGACTTAACCCTGAGAATTAAGCCTAAGACATAACCTTAAAACTTGACCCTAAAGTCATAACCCTAAGACTTAAATTTTAAGACTTAACCCAAAGAGTTATCCCTAAGACTTATCCCCAAGACTTAACTCTTAAGGGTTAACCCTAAGACTTAAACTTAAGCATTAAACTTTATAGTTAACCCCAAGACTCAATCCATAAGTCTTAAACTTAAGAGTTAACTTTAAGACTTAACCTTAAGACTTGACCTAAAGACTTAACCTTAACACTTAAATATTAAGACTTAACCCAAAGACTTATCCCTAAGATAAATTTTAAGACTTAACCTGAAGACTTAACCTTAAAACCTAACCCTAAGAATGAAGCCTAAGACTTAACCCTAAGATATAACCTTAAGCCCTAACACTAAGACTGAACCTTAAGACAGGCCCTGGGCCTGAGCCATCTCTGCAGGGATGAGGCCTTCCTCGGCGTCCGTCCCTCAAACCCTCCCTCCGGCCCCCACGATCCGTCCCTAAAACACTTCCCCTCTGGCCCCCAGTCCCTGCTGGCCCTGAAGGCCGGCCACAGCACTTGGTTTCAAGCCTGAGCTGGTCATGTCATGGCTGTTCTGGAATGTGGTACAGTGAAAGAAGAGATTGAAATGGCAAATGTTCCCCCCCAGAGTGGTCCCATGCTGGCAAAGGTTGTCCGAGGAGGTTGTGGGCTCTCTGTCCTTGCAGATCTTCAAAGGCCAAGGGCACACAGTTCTCTGCAACCTGCTCTAGATGAGCGTGCTGGAGCAGAGGGCTTGGCCCAGAGGACCTCCACGGGTCCCTTCCAACCCCACCCTCCTGTGTGGCTCTGTGCTTTGCTTTTCCTCCTAAAGCTCCTCAACTCAGCCCCGATGCCCGCTGGAAAGGGTGCTGGGGCAAGGGATGATCCCAAACTCCTCCCCGAGGGTCCTTCCCAGCACAAGAGCTCCCCACTCCGGAAGACACGATGGCAGACACAGTCAGGAGAGGGAAAAGATTCTTTTATTGTCAACACCAGCTGCGAGGGCCCAGGAGTCACAGCGGTTCAGCCGGTGAAAGTCAGTCAGCACCTGCAACGACAGAGTCAGAAAGCTCTGCTAAGCCCCCAGAGGCAGGAAGAGGCAGGATTTGGTTCCCCCTTCTTTGGAGGACACTGTTTCTGAGGAATTCCTCATGGCCCAGAAGGGAGAGCTCTTGCTGGCCTCCACTAGGGGCCTTCTCCCCAGGGGTGACCTCCCTAGGGAGCTGTGCGTGCGCAGGGATGCTGACAGTGCCCCTGTGCCACGCAGCAGGGCTCGATGGGGAGCCCCTGGGGAGCTGCCGTGGGGCTCATCCCAAACCCTGCTCAGCACCAGCCCTCGCCGGCCCTTGCCAGCCAGCTGGGCTGACTTAGGGCCGTGTTCAGACTCGGGAAAGATGGGCAGCAGCGCCTGGTACGCACCTGGCCTTCCTGACGTGCTGCACCTTCCTGAATTTTCTCAGGTTTGGGCCCGCAAAGTCATTTCCTCTCTTCTCCGTTTTATTTTTGCTGTGCTGTCCCTCTCCTCTGCCCAGATTTCTTTTCTCTTTCTTTGTCTCGAGTTTTCCTTCTCCTGGTGGGATCCTGAAAAACTTTCCACCCCACAGCGTGATGAGAGGGGGAAAGCCCCAAGCCCCTGCAGTGAGCTCTCAGGTCAGGCAAGGGGAGCTCTTCCTACCTGGTTTCCTGGGGCAGGCTGGTCAGTTGTTGCAGGCATGCCGGGGACTCTGCCGTGCCCTCGGGGGTGGCTGGAGGCAAATCTGGAGGTGCCTAAACCAGAAACGTGGGAGGTAACGGGTGGCAAGTAAGGGCCTGGGGTAGTGAGGGCCTGACTGCCAAATTGCCATCTTAGCTCTACAGAGGAGATGCTGGTTTGCATCATGCACATTTTGGACAGTCCAGCCACTGCAGCCTAGACTTGATGAAGCTGCGATGGAATAGGATCTGAGCAAAAGCCCTCTCAAGGTGACAGCTACTCCCTTCTGTCCTTTTGTGGGTGTTTTGTAGGTATGTTTTGTTTGATGAAGCAGATCATACTTCATGAAATGCATTCCAGAAACAGCCTTTCCAGTTTTCCTTAACACGTACCACGCTGGGGGGAGAGGAGGAGCCCCAAAGGCACAAGAGAGCGGCTGCCAGGAGGAGGCCCAGCGGCTGCTTGGCCTCCTGGGAAATTACTGTCCCACTTGAGACATGTTGTCCCAGTGTCTGTGGAGCTGCCGTACCTCTGCCGCTTTGGGCCCTGCCCCTGTGTCTCCCCCAGCTCCTCTGTCGATGTCCAGCAGAGAGGCGTCTGCATCCAGAAAGGCTTCTGCCGGACGCTGGGTGTCTGCTGTGCCTGCAGGGCCACTTTGCTCTTCGCACTGCAGCTCTGGAAAGCAAAAGCACGTGCAGCAGCGCGACTTCTTGGAAGTCAAGAACATCTCAAGCAAAGCCCAGCCAAGCCCTACACCGCTTGTCTCCTCAACGTTGAGGTTTCTGGCATCCCGAGCCCCAGTGTCTGTGACAAGCCTCAGCCCCTCCTCCTACCTGTGCGCCTGTCCATGGGTGCTGGCACCTCCTCGGCTGATGGAGGGGAGAGGCCGGCCACCTCCCCCCCAAAGATGTCCCCGCAGTTTTCAATGAGGAACTCCACCAGCACGTTCACCTGCAGACATGAAAGCCTTGGTCTCAAGCCAGGTGCCTGCAGACATGTCAAGCAGCCTTTCCCACTGCTGACCCTTTGTCTGCGCAGGTGGCTGCGGCTGGGGGTTGCTCTTCCAGGCACCCAGCCCACCAGCCCTGGCTCAAGGGGGGAGGCAGCCAGGGACCTCTCAACAGCCAAGCTCCGATGGGCCGGGAAGGCAGCAGCCGGCTGCTGGGTAGGGCGTACCTTCTCGGTCACTGCCAGCATGGCCTGCAGCGGGAGCAGGTCCTCGTTGGGTGGGCTCAGCAGGTTGGGCCCGATGCAGATGGCCAGGTTGCTGCAGCTCATTCTGCTGGTGGCTGCGTTGTGGCCGATGTGCTGCAGCAGGGCCATCAGCCGCTTCAGGAGGAGGAGATTGGCCACAGGCAACTTGTCAGCCACCCTGAGGGAAGAGGAAGACAAGGCTGATGAAGCAGAGGGTGCCCACAGCCGTCCCTGCAGCTGGCCCCAGGCGGGTGGGAGCCAGCAGCCGTGTTGCACAGCTTTGCAGCTGCCCGAAAAGACAGCTTTCTGAGGAACCCATGCCTTTGCAGGCAGGTCCCAGAACTCTCCCGGTCCCTGCTCAACAGGCCGGCGGCTGCCCACGCTTACGCTTTCAGCTCCTCCACCTTGGCCTGCTTGCTGGCCCTCTCCATGGCTGCCATCCAGTCCTCGTAGAGGTCGATGACGAGGAGCTTGGTGGGGATGCTTCGCAGGAATTCCTGCAATGCCAAGGGCTGCAGGTGAGCCTTTGAACGCTGCAGGCCAGCCAGGAGCTCCTCCAGCTGCAGCTCAGAAGCGCTCACCTTCAAGATGACGGCCAGCAGCAGTGCAGGCTGGCTTCCCACATCGACTTCCGTGCCGCGGTCCAGGGCCTCGCGTAGCTGCCGAAGTTCTGTGCCGCCGGCAGCTCTGCGGAATATCCCCTCCGTCGTCGGTCCTTCCTGGTGCAGGACAGCCAGCAGCTCCTGCAAGAGATGCAGGACAGTGGCTTGGCTGAGGAGCTGCCCTGCAGCAGCGGTGGCCATGGCCAGCGCTCTTCCCCAGGCTGGGCTCTGTCCTCCTGCAAAGGGGCTGGGAGCAGAGAAGCGTGAGCCATGGGCAGAGAGCCCAATTCCCCAGTACCTGGAGCCAGGGGACGCTGCCTGTGGACTGAGTGGGGGGCTGGGGACCCCGTGTCCAGGCTGGCTTACCTGGATGGGCCGGGGCAGCGTGTTGTCCTCCCCACAGAGGGCTGCCAGGGGCTGCCCAAAGAGCGCCCTGCTGCAGCCGGAGCCCGCCTGCCCTGGTGCCTGGGCAGCGGCCGGGGTGCGCCGTAGAGCAAAGGGCCAGGGCAGCCCCATCCTCCTCCTGCTGCTGCTGCTGCTCCCTCCTGCTGCAAAGGAAAACAGAGTAAGACGCCATCAACGGAGAACCCCAGGCCAGCGGTCCCAGAGCCTGCCCTGCCCTGCTCTGTCCTGCCCGCAGCGCGATGCTGTGTAGTGCGGCAGGACAGGCAGGGAGCCAGCAGCTGGAACCGTGGCTTTGGCCCAGCAGCTGTGGCTTGGAGGCTGCCGAGAGCTGGTGTGCCACCAGGACAGCCTGTCCCAGCCCTTGCCCTGCCCTCCTGCAAGCTGTGGGCAGCCGCAGAGGCTCTGTGTCCTGCAGAAGCTCATGCAGCGGCCGCTCTCCAGCAGGTGTCCTTGCTAGTCCAGGTGCTGTCCTCCCGTGCGGTGCCCAACCTGCATGGCGACACTCAGGGGACAAGTGAGCACAGTTCAATCCACTGCAGGAGGCTGCCTTTCTTTCCCAAACTCACCTGGCTCGTGGCAAAGTCCCCCTGCGTTTGCAGATGGGGCCGTCGCAGGCCCTTGCTTGGGATGAGCCTGCAAGAACCAAGAATCGGGCTGCGCTTGGAGAGCAGCCCCGCAGCAGAAAGGGCCAGCGGCGAGCTGCCCCCCGGCACCAGCAGCCTGAGCATGGCAGAGCTGGGACCCTCTGGCCTCCCAGGCTCTCTGCCCCGTGCGGCAGGTTTCGTCCCAGCTCCGCCAGCCAGCCAGTACGTACCAGCGTTCCTGGTGTCTCCCCAACCCCCTCTGCTGCGGAGTGGTACTGTGGGAACCCCCGCCCTCCTGCACATGGTCACCCCACTGGCTGCACATCCCAGCACAGCCAGAGATGGGTGCAAGGCAGCCATTCTCACCTCTGCCTGTGCCTCCATCAGCCTCTCCAGGCTCCTGGCGCGCACTGTCCTCCACTGGGCGGGAGAGAAGGAGGGGAAGAAGGTGAGCAGCCATGGGTCTGCTGCTCGGCTGCAGGAGCAGTGCTTGGGGACAGGGCCCAGAGCAGAGAGACACTCACGGTGTGGCGGCGGCTCAGCTCCTTCTCCAGGAGCTTGATGGATGTTAGGCGGGTGACGCGGGCTCCCGTGCGTCCTTCTGGTGTCCTGTGCACCGGGAAGGGAGAGGGAGAGAGCTGGGTGAGCCCCAAGCCGTCTCTTGTCTCTTGTCAGGCAGCTGTGCGCGAGAGCTGCCTGCAGCCCCAGGGGCACCTTCCCCAGCTGGGGGCTGTGTTCCCCCGTGGGCCCAGCTTCTCCTGGAGCACCCCCCCCCCCGGCTTACCCCAGCAGCGTGGCCACCCACAGCTCCTTCAGTGCCTGGGAGCTGCAGAAAGAGAGGAGAGACAGCGTCAGGCCCTGCTGCCCCCAGCCCTGGGCAAAGGTGGGGGCCTGCACAGCCCTGCCCCGTGGGGCAGGACAGAGGCGCTGTCAAAGCCCTGGGTCGCTCTGTCCTGCCTGAGCAGCTGTATTTGCCCTTCCCTTCTGGGGGCCAAAAGGTGACGAGGGGATGCAGGATGGGGAAGCATCCCCCATCCCTCCCTCCCTGCCACCGAGCTGCCTGCTCCCTGCCCAGGCTCTGCACGCAAGGCAGAGGCCAGTCTTCACGGGATGGCGTGGGCACGGCTGGGAAGCTCTCCTGCCCGACCACGACTCACCCAAAAGTGGCAATGCAGGAGCCGGTGGGCCAGGCGAGGATGACAGAGGTGCTGTCCTCATCGGTGCCTTGCTCCTCCTCCTCCTGTCCCTCCTGCCCCGCAGCCTCCTTCCCGCTGCTGAGCACCCACAGCTGGTCCAGGGCCAGGCAGAGCTGTGGGCGCAGGCTGGTGCCATGTCTGCAGAGAGCAGAAGCCGGCCCTGAGCTGGAGCGGGGCTCCTTGGGCTGGGTCCCCACGCGCAGAGCCCTGTCCCCCACCTGCCCTTGGGACGGACGTTGGTGCCTCCAGCACCGAGGGGCCGGGGCCTGGGGCTGGTGCCAGGGTGTCCCTGGGCCGGGGCTGGGGGGAAGGATCTGGGCTCTGAGGGTCTTACCGCAACTTGGCGACCACCAGTTTCTTGTGGAGGAGGAGCAGGCGCCTCTGGCTCCTCTTGCGGCCCCGGGTCAGCCGCACGTCTGCGCTCAGCACCGGCTCGGCGTCGCTGAGAGCCTCCCTGCAGAGCAGAGAGCGGCGGGCATGAGCAACGTCAGTGCTGCGTGGCCCAGCTGTGCCCGCGTGTCCCCGAGCCCTGGGGGAGCCCACCTGGAGCTGCAGCAGCAGCTGGCCTGGCCCATCCTGCCCGGGAGAGGAGGGCCCTGGCCGTGCAGCGAGGAGGGGGCCCAGCCGGCGACGGGGAGGCTGGGAAGCGGGGTGCTGGTGCTGTGGCAGCGCTGCTGGGCCAGAGGCTGCCTCCTGCCAGCGCCGCTGCGTGCCAGCACAGCTCTGCCCTGCTGCCTGTGGTGGCCGTGGGCTCCCCGTGACCAACGGTCTGAGCCCAACGGAAAGTGGGTGGGGCCTGCGGGGGCGGGGCTGGGGCCCTCTCCAGTATGGCCGGCCCTGCCTTGCCCGGGGGAGCCCCGAGCAGGACAGGGCAGGGGGCAAGGGCCACCTCCCTGCGCCTGCGGCCAGCGCTTTCACCTGGCTTTTTGACAGGGTCCCGCTCAATAAAAGAAGCTGTTTTTCCTAGAGATGACCATTGTGGCTAGAGGCAGACTCCTCTTGGTGGAGGCCGGCCTAGCCGTTGGAAGGCCTCTGGCACACAGGCCGTGCTAGGCCTCAGGCCCCAAGGCGCTGGAATTGGAGCAGGCCCACCGGGAGGAAAAACTTCCATCTTTACCAAAAGACGGGGGGACTAGCAGCAGTAAAGAGCCGCTCGGGTCCTGCCAGGCGCCACAGGGAAATGAAAGGTGTGGTGAGCTTCGGCAGGAATTGTGGTGCCCCTGGAGCACCACCCTTGCTTGGGAAGGCTTTATCCCACCTGGGTGTTAAGGCTTCACCCTTGGCGATCAGGGCTGGATGAGCACCACCCGGGAGCCCCTGCCCTGTTAGCCATGACCTTCACCCAGCCGGTGGCCAACACGGCCAGGGGCGAGTTTGTGGGGTAGGCCATGACCATGGCAAAGAAGGGACCCGTAGCCAGCTTTTGATGGCCCGTGTCTGGTTTCACTGTTGACCCTAAGCAATGCCTTGCTTCAAATAGAAGCGATGCAGAGAGTTACACACCCGCCCTTTTCAGGAAAAATGCAGGACATCAGAGACATGTAGCAAGTTCTCTGCTGGCTGTTGTACACTGCAGCAAGAAGCAGCGTGGGTCCAGTGGCTAATGCTGGAAGGGGAATTCAGCACTTCTGGGAAAGGGATATAAAGGCACTCTTGTGGGCCAGGCTGGGATTGGGGAGGCTGGGTGGGTGTCTGGGGTCCCAGCTTTCCTGCAGTGCTGACTGTGTGCCTGCTGCTTGCTCTTCCCTGCAACGCCGGTTGCATCCACCTGCTGGGGCTGTGCTTGGGAAGGGCACCGGGGGTGAGCAAGCCCATGGGAGAGGGCTGGGGGGAAGCTCTTCTCCAGAGATCTACCAGAAACTGTCCAGAGCATCCGAGAGGATGCTCTGTGTGACAAGGGAAGGTGCCCGTTGGTCCAATGTATGGAGCCTGCAGGGCTCCCATCAGGGTCCTTTGACCTACCCATCCTCCAGCCAGCAATCCAGGTGCCCCTGGGGGGTCCCATGTTGGTCTCCTGAGGTACCCTTTAGCCCCGGTGAAGGTGTCATGCCTCAGTGTGTGCTTGCAGGGCATGTTTCCTTCCTGCTGACAAGGGCGGAATTGCAGTTAAATGCCCCTGGGCGATCCCGAGCCAAAAGCAGATTTTTTTCTATGGGCCACACTGCTTTGCAGTCCATGTGTGTGGTTCAGCTCCTGCATGGGAGCTGAGGACACGAGGTGACCTAGCTCTGAAGCTGGCCACTCTTGCTCCAGGCAACTCCAGTTGCTTGCGTTTTCCTTCAGCTTCCCCAGCCTGATGATCTCCACTGTCACCTCCTCCCTGTCCTACAAGAAGTATCCCTCTCCAGGCCATTAGGACAGTGGCACAGCACTCAGAATCCAGATCACTGGTAGAGAAGTAGGACAGAGGAAAAGAGAAGTTCTCCTTTGAAAGAAATCCTTGTTTGTCCTCCTTTAGCTACCAGTGGATGAAAAATACGGGGACAGAATTTCAGGCCAGCCACAGCACTGGCTTTCAAGCCTGAGCTTGTAATGTCATGGCTGTTCTGGAATGTGGTACAGTGAAATGAGAGATAGAAATGGCAAATTTTCCCCCCCAGAGCGGTCAAATGCTGGCAGAGGTTGTCCAAGGAGGGTGTGCAGCCTCTGTCCTTGGAGATCTTCAAAGGCCAAGGGCACACATTTCTCTGCGACC
Source organism: Falco cherrug (assembly GCF_023634085.1). NCBI lineage: Eukaryota > Metazoa > Chordata > Aves > Falconiformes > Falconidae > Falco > Falco cherrug. The sequence goes on along the minus strand of NW_026599317.1, from coordinate 27,615 downwards.
TGCTCTAGGTGAGCGTGCTGGAGCAGAGGGCTTGGCCCAGAGGACCTCCACGGGTCCCTTCCAACCCCACCCTCCCGTGTGGCTCTGTGCTTTGCTTTTGCCCTGGCGGAGATCTTCAGGGACTTTGCGTTCCATTTTGTGTTGCCTTAGGGCTACAGTGTGCTGTGGTTTGGGGGCAACAAGGTTATGGTGTGCCAGAGGTCAGGCGAGTTAGTGTCAAAGTGTGTTATTGTTATGGACAGAACCTGTGTTTGTTGGCCCTGTGTTCCTGGGGTTATGGCATTTTTATCATGTGTTCTGTGTGGTGATTTTTTTTTTTTGTGGAGAGTGCCTTTTTTCAGCTATTTTGCCTTTGTAGGGTTTGCATGGGGGCCTCTGGTTTGTGTACCAAGTTTCTTCTGGTTGTTTTTCTGCTGTGCTGGTGGACGGTGGTGTTTTTTTCTGTCTTGAAACCATCGTTACAGGCCTAGTATATCTCCTGCAGGTCAGGCAGTGTCACTTCTGGTGTGGTCTGACTCATTTCTGGTGAGTTGGTAGGTAGGTATGGAGGACTTGTGGTCCCTCCATGGAGGATGACTGCTAGAGGACTAAGAGGCAGATCTGTGGAGGGGTGAGAGGACTGCTGGCCCATAAGTAGTGACTGTCAGAGGACTAAGTGTACTTGAATTTACGTGGGCTTCCAAATTCATGGTTGTTTCTCCTGCCTTGCGGAAGAGCCATGGGAAGTCACCAGCCACACGGAAGGATAAAGGGTTTCCCACGGCTACGTGGCTTTTTGGGTTTTGCTTTTGAATAAGAAAGTCCTGTCTCTACATGAGTAGAACTATAAACGGTCAATTTTGCCAACTTCAGAAAGCAGGGAGCAGCACTTTTCTGCTGTGCCTCACATGGCGGCCAGGGCACGGTGAGAAACAGCAAGTGAGTTTCTTCCTGGAACCTTCTCCAGGGGAGCAGTGCTGCACTTGTCAAGGTGAGGGGTTTTTTGGCTCTATACGATTGCAAATGTGAGGGGTTCATTTTCAGAACACAGCTATTAGGGAGCAGAACATTTGTGCTGTGCCTCACATGGCTGCAAGGACAGAGTGAGAAACAGCAAGAAAATTCCTTCCTGGCACCTGCTCCAGGGGAACAGTGCTGCCCTTTCCCAAGATGTATTTTTTTTTGGCTCTTAAGGTCTGCAGCTCTGAAGGGTCAGTTTTGCTCACCACAGAAAGCAGGGAGCAGAACTTTTGTGCTGTGCTGTTCCTCACATGGGTGCCAGGGCAGGGTGAGAAACAGCAAGAGGATTCCTTCCTGGCCCCTTCTCCAGGGGAGCAGTGCTGCCCTTTCACAAAGTGAGCACTGGTTCTGCATGAGTGCAAAATGTTTGGGTCAAATTTCTCACCACAGGAAGTAGGGAGGTGAACTTTTGTGCTGTGCCTCACATGGCTGCCAGGGCAGGGTGAGAACAGCAAGAGAATTCCTTCCTGGAACCTTCTTTATGGGAGGAGTGCTGTACTTTGCCAAAGGGACTTTTTTTGGATCTTAACGACTGCACCGCTGAGGGATTAATTTTTGCTCACCACGGAAAGCAGGGAGCAGCACTTTTGTGCTGTGCCTGACATGGCTGCCAGGGCAGGGTGAGAAGCAGCAAGAGAATTCCTTCCTGCCACCTTCTCCAGGGGAGCAGTGCTGCAGTTTGCCAAGGTGAGGTTTTTGGGCTCTGCGCAATTTCAAAGGTGAGGGGTCCATTTTCTGACCACAGAAGGCAGGGAGCAGAACATTTGTGCTGTGCCTGACATGGCTGCCAGGGCAGGGTGAGAAGCAGCAAGAGAATTCCTTCCTGCCACCTTCTCCAGGGGAGCAGGGCTGCACTTTGTCAAGGTGAGTTTTTTGGGCTGTGCATTATTGCCAGTGTAAAGGTGTCCAGTTTCTCCCCACAGAGAGCAGGGTGCACAACTTCTCTGCTGTGCCTGACGTGGCTGCAAGGACATGGTGAGAAGTAGCAATAAAATTCCTTCTGGAACCCTCTCCAGGGGAGCAGCCCTGCACTTCCCCAGGCCATGTTTTTTGGTTCATGGTTTCCCAGGCCATGAGTTCAAAAGTGCTGTGTCAATTTTCTCACCAGAGAAAGCAGGGAGCAGAACTCTTGTGCTGTGCCTCACATGGCTGCCAGGGCAGGGTGAGAAGCAGCAAGAGAATTCCTTCCTGGTACCTTCTCCAGGGGAATTTCCCAGCTCCCGAGAGACTCCTGGCACTGGCTGCAAGGGGGCTCCCAGCCGAAGGGTGGGCCTGGGTGTTGTTGGGGTGTTAATTGGTGATGTCTCCTTTCCTTAGTCACGTTAACACTTTGGGATAACAAATGGATGCTTCGCTCCTGTTGCTCTTTTATCATATCGCTCACAGTAACTGCCACTGGTTCCTTTTATCATATTGCATGCTATTTTCTTTTATTGCAATATAAGAAACTGCATTTGATATATTCCATTATGTGATATACTTGATAGATTTGATTATATTTGATGTGGAGTTCAGCTTTGCTGTCTATCCAGTCAGCCAGCAAAACAGAATTTGATGTAGTCGGCAGCATACGAAGTAAAACTCTCTCTATTTAGGAAAAAAAAAAAAAATGTTCCTCGACTTGCTGTTGTCAGGTGGGAACCATTGCCTTATGGTGTTTGGGCCAGAGTGGTCTGGTGGTGCTGGGCAGTTGGGCCATGCCAGGGACAGAGGTTGTGGTGTCTGGCGGGACGTTTGATGCCACTGTATAGATTCCACTGTGTATACGTTTATGTCCAGGGATTCTGTTAAGGGAAGGCTGCTGGCTCGGCAAAGGGACAAGATGTCTGAGCTCCCCGGTTACCACGCTCTGATTTGCTGTGTAGCTCTACGTTAAACACACCTGCGCACAAAGGTTAGGCCAAGCTGACTCTCTAAAGCTGTTAGAAGTGACGAATTAAGGGACCTCTCATGCAGGGAGTCAGCCTTGGGAAGGATGGGGAACAAAGAATGGATGGGGAAAAGATCTGCGTTCTCTTCAGTGATGCAGAAAGAGCCTCTGGGTGAGGACGTTGTGGTCGCAGGAGGAGACAAGCCGATAAGAGTGCTGCGATCCGCAGAATGTTGGTTGGAATTCGGACAAAGGTAATTGTTGTGGGGGGAGATCGTGACCTCTGACTCAGATAGCCCCCCGAGAGAGGGCAAGGCCCCGCTTGGGGAGCACGGGGAGCTAGTAAAAAACCTCAGCAGTGCTGTCTGAGGGTGTGTGCTCGTTTGCATTAAAGCAAGCAACTTGTAACCCATCCCGTGCCTGACTGAAAATGCATGTGTAATGTGCTATGAGTGTGCAAGTGCTCTGCTGTCCATAGTGCGTACCCTCGAGGAACTGGGTGAGCACGCTCAGAGGAAACATTCCCCCGTGCTCCCAGCACTGCCATAAAGAATGCCGGCCTTCTGAAACTTGCAAGCAAGTCTTAGAGGGTTTTTCTCCCTGACCGACTTTATGGTATCATTCCCACCATACTGGAGAAAGCAAATCTTTTTCTGTTTGGTGGTGAAAGCAGCTTGGGGAGCGTCACTGAAGTGCAGCACTTTTTTAACCTCAGGTCTAAAGTGCCACCGGTCCTACCGTGGAATACATCCTTCCTCAGGCTTTCAGCAAACGGAAAGGATGCAACAAACCCACCCCACTAAGACGTCCTGCGCTTTTTTTATCTTCCCTGGAAGGTGGGCACATGACCCTGTTGGGCCATCTGTGCCACCTGCCTGGGAGCCAAGATGGTGCCTTTGCATTTCAGGCTAAGCACTTACCTTCTTTTTTTTCCTTTTCAGCGACTTTAGAGCCACCCTTAGGGAGGCTGGTTAAGCTGGTTTATGTACAGCTGGTCACCAGTGGAGGGAAACGGTAAGCTCCGCTATTGCCTCTGGTGTTTACTTGTTACCTTGTCGCTCGTTTGAGTGATCTTACCGTGCCCCGGCAAGCAGAAGCTATCACGCCACTTTAGGCCTTGGTCTAATAGTCATGCAAAGCAATACTGAAAGTCATTCTGAGATCTGGAACAGGCCCCAATGTGCATTTTATAAAAGTGCATCTTGGCTGCTCTTTATCTTTGCATGGGTTTTTTTCCCGTTCCTCCAGACTGTTGAAGCTCTGAAAGGCGCCAGTGAGCTGCTCTCCCTCAGTTTGCTCCTTTGCCTTTGGGGAGTGCGGTTCATGTTTTCTTCATGGCTTTGCAGAGGAGAAAATCCATGAATACACCACCTTGCTTTTTTCACCTAAGCTAATTTCAGAAACTGCCTCCTTTAACTTAGACATGAAACTCTTCTTAACCTCTTTGTGCACTTGTAGAAAAGCAGGGTGGGGTGGGGGTTGGGGGGTGGGGGTGTCTTCAGGAAGTGCCCGCAAAAGAGCCTGTGGGAGACCCTGTCCCTTGACTCACATGTGGGGTAGTGAAGAGCCTGAGAAAGTCATGGGTGTTTTGGTGTTCACCAAAGCAGGTTTTCGGTTTGGTTTTTTTTTTTCTTATTGTCTTGTTATCTTATGTAGCTTATGCCACCAGGTAGTGACAGCCCGGGGGTGACAGGAGGGGACAGCAGGCAATGGCAGCCTGGAGGGTGACAGGAGGGGACAGTAGGTGGGGACAGGCCTGGGGGGGGGGTACAGGAGAGGACAGCTGTTGGGGACAGCCTGGGGGGTGACAGGAGGGGAGAGCAGGTATTGAAAGCCTGGCGGTGACAGGACCTCAGGCGCCAGATCAGGCCGCGAGAGGCTGAAGGCGACTCACTGCGACCTGCAGGTCACCAACGCCTAGACCATGGAAGGCGCCTGGGGGCGGCAGGCGCGGGATGCGGGGACCGGCCGGCTGGCGGTGGCGCAGGTGGCCAGTGAGGCGATTGGGCAGTGGCCGGCAGCGGTGACTTGTGCTGGGGCCTCAGAGCTGCTCTTCCGTGGTTGTGCGCTGGCAGCTGGCGTGAGGGCTGTGTGCGCAGCCAGGCACAGCAGCGTACGGGGTCGATGTGCGGCACCGCGCGTGGAAGAGGTTTGGTTTCTGGGAACCCTTCTAGGTAAAACGATAAGGAAATGTGGGACAATGCCTTGTAATCACAAACCTGCCAGATTTCTTTGAAACCCGGCAGAGAAGGCTGAACGTGATAGAAAAGGAGTGGATGGCTAATTGGAAGGGGAAAAAAGTGGGTTTGGTGACTGAAATTTGTCTTCAACTACTTTTACTCCACCGCATTGCCAAAGTGGCGCTTGGCTGCTGCAGAAACTGCTCAGTAGCAACGTTTTGGATCAAGAGTGTATCTGTGAGTGAGAATCTATGCAGACCCTGGAAAGCCATCTTGTAGACGGGTGTTCTGTCTCAAGTATACTTGGCATTTCTTGCTAATACAGCTTCTTTGCTACACCAAAGACATTTTCATTCAGATGTTATTGAGCATCATTTCTTCGTTTCTTTCAAACGGTGCATTTTTTTCCTGGTACTGCGTGTTAAACGGTGTCAGGGCAATACTGAAGTTTTATGGCAGATCACTTATGGTGAATATACCTAGAAATGTTCTTCGAGAAGCCCTAAGTTCTTTTGAATCTCAGAAATGGTGCTTGATTCTCAGAGACGGTAATGGTTTCGTATTACTTAGCGTGCTGTTTCAGTTTGGTAATCTACCATCTGGCAAAGCTTGCATGTGATTAAAGACTTTGGGATATGACAGAAATAAAAAGACTTGGAAACCGTTGCCATTCCTTAAACATTCAAATTTTATCGGGTGTTTTGTTTTGGTTTTTTTCTTTTTTTTTTCCTGTGGTTCTGTGACATTCTCACAACAGTCTTTTCTTTACAGTGTGTACTCATAGGTTTTTTCCCTCTTCCTGTTTGATGTATTAAAACTTAAACAGAATAACATGTCTGCTGCGGTAACTGTAACTTTGGCCCTAGCCTTTCAAGTGGTTGGACCTAAGCACGCTGTTTACCTGCAGATAGGTAAAGTATGTTCAGGAGAGTATCTGTGAGGAGACTTAACAGCACGGTGTTAGGGGTCTTGGGGGTGTTACGGGATCGCGTGTCATACGGCGGTAGAGATAGACATGCAGGTAGAGGCAGATGTACAGGTTGTGACACAGATACTTAGTGGAACTTCTGTAAGGGTGTCTTCCCTGTGAAAAGGCAAAAATCCCCCAGTGGTTGTCAGAGCAAAGCTAAGGAATACATTTCAGTGTCATACACATGTATGCGAGATTTTGGGGTTTTACACACAACCGTGAATTTCCGTTTTTATTGAACAGCCTCTACGTGCTTAAAGTCACCTTCAGAAGATGAAGGAAAGAACTCGGCCAGGATGTTCTGCCTAAAGGGGGTTCTCGGAGATCTTCCCTGTGGAGATACGGTCGTGGGTTTTATAACTTGGTGCAGGAGTCCTGACTAAATGGTGACGTGATCTTGGAAAGACCCTTCAGTGAACCTTGAGTGAAGATGGCCAACTTGTTCAGATTTTTCGGGGCCGCGTGATCACGGAAATCTCGTAATAGCAGCAATGCTAATAGAAGCTAAAAGTAAACAGGATTTTAAACATCACTGGGGGAAAAAAAGAAAGAGATGGTGGACTCTCTTTGAAGATGGTGGGAAGGCAAAATGGATGGTTGGGATGTGTTTGAAAAGGTGGGAGGCAGGGTGGGGGTGTCCTCTTCCGTGCTCGCTGTTATAGAGACATGTTCTAGGGTTTTGTAAGCTAACAGGAGCAAAAGCAATGTAAGTGAGATCAGGAAAGAACCTCATGCTTTAGCAGACTCTGCTTTAGTGACTTTAGAGACCATTTTGCTGTTGGCATTGAAACGATTCCAAAAAAATGGAAAAGATTTTGCTGCTTGTGTTTGACTATCAGACCTGAAGATTTCTGGAAAGGTAACCTGAGACGATAAAAGCATGACGCTGTGTGTAAAATGTTGGGTTTGTATCTGTAAAGGGATTCCCTGAAGTGCTACGTCACGACATGTCAATATCACTCTTACAAACTGACTGATGCTTTCTCTGTATTGATGTTGTTTCCAGAATACACCGATGATAATGCCCTGATTCCGGGGAACTCATCGGTAACTGTTAGGGGAGTCCCCGTCAGAGGAGTTAAAGCTACCGGCAAAACAGACCTTGGGTAAGTAGCCATAACACGTTGTGTTCTTTGGGAGGGGTTTCAGTGCGTTCACCTTCTTTGTGGCGGTTAGTTTACGGAGGCATTCAGGTTGTATCTTTCTTGTTAAAGCTGCTGTTAAATTGTGTTGTGACAGGGCAGATTTGAAGGTGTCTGTCCCAAAGCAGACTTAGATTTTTCAGCCTGCTGGGACGTGGCATTCAAGCTCCAACAGTGGTAACTGTTCAGACGTTTGAATTGGGTTTGTTCTTGGGCTTGGTTTTTCTGAGAGTCAAGTTCTCCATCCTGTTTCCTCTATGCAGAGAGATTCCTTATTGTATGCTTTTGCTTTTAGTGCTTTTAGAGTAAACGGAGAGACACATTGCAGTGTGAACCGGTGATTTGTTCCCATCTGCCAGCAGTCCGAGTCTCCGTGTTTGACTGCTTCCTTTGTCTGGGGGAGGGGGGCAGGGTATTCTTACACCCCAAAGGGGGGGGTGTGTGTGTGGGCTGCATGCTGTCTCCAGAGGAAGGACTGAGAGTGGCCAGCTGGCAAACCATGCAAACAAGAAGTTTCATTCTTAAGTGCTTCCTATTAGATTCCTAAAGACAATGTCTATGTCGGGCAAGAGAAAAAGAACAACATCCTAAAGCGTATTGCCTTTTGTGCCAGGACGGTGAAGGAACAGTTGATCTTTTCCAAACCTGAAGCTCAGAAAGCAGTTGAGCACATTCCCAAATGTTAGTAGTTACCTTTCTAAGTTTGTTTTCAGCCTAAGCTGCTCTCTGTGCTCCAGGTATTACTGCTGTATTCCTCAGATTTATGGAGGACAGAGAATCTGATTACAATTGCAGATACTCAAATGTAAGCCTGACTACAGCATTATCGCTGTCATCGATGTATTCGTCCAGTCCAGTTCTGTATCAGCTGCATCAGCATGGTTTGAATGGTCATGTTTTCAAGGCTTCTTCAAGACAGACCTCTCCTCCACCATTAGTAGATATTATTGACTTGTGGTTTTGCCATGTCTTTCTAATGTTCGCTCTCAATACATAAAGTGTACTGGCGAGTTACAGCGTGTCTCAAACAAACAGTACCGCAGCATCCTAGTACCCATGAAGCATCTGCAAGCAAAACCCCCTGAATTTATGTGGCTCTCCTGTAAGCTTTGGGCATATTACTGCAGTAGGTGTTGCAGTGCTTTCAGGCGCTGCCAAGGCTTTCTGGATGCCACAGCACTGTGCTTCTAAACATGGCCTGGTTTGGGGGGTTAATTTAGATGGGGATGCTTAGTGCTGTCTTGTCAATATCGCCTCGGTTTCTGGTTGGATGGCACCCTCTCCTGGTGTTGGAATGCTGCCCTAAAATGAGAGGCTGGGTGCCCCTAGCATCAAAGATCCAAGAAATACCTGCCCGTGGGGATCAGGGATGTATGCCGCTGCTCTCCTAAAGTTGCAAATGGATCGGGCAGGTTAGCTTTCTCTTCCTTCAGCTGGAAACATTGTGGAAACAACTGGTAGAGTCGTTAGTGTTTGGGAATGATGAACGCATGGTGTCACGGTGGAGAGGCCTTCAGAAATGCGTTAGTCACCTTGTAGTATCTTCCTCAAGGCAAGTGGATGGAGAAACCATGGTGTGGTAATCTAAAGCGTTTCCTCGCACTTCCTCATGTTCAGGAGGTACGTGGCTGTACTTGCGAGCCTGGTGGTGGTGTAGCAGTGGCAGGAAGTATGAGCCTTTCTATTTGTGCAGGACTTGCACAGCAGCCTTTGGGTTGCCTCTGCTCGTGGGACGCTTTGGATGATGTATGAATTGTTTGTTAACTGATGGACGGTTGCATGTGTGATTCATGAGTAGCATGCAGGTACAGACCAATGAGTATGTGGAATCTCAGCAAGGGCTTGTGTGCCATAAGTGTTTCCTAAAATATTGTAGCATGTTCAAGATGATCTTAAAGCAAATACTGGTAATCCAGGCTTTTTTCCTTATTTTTTTAACACAGGCCTCCTCGACCACAGAAAATCCTTGGAACTGCTTTCAGGTGATGTTTCTACTGCTATTGGTAGTCACTTTAGGCTAGAGGATGGTGGGTACCTGAACACAGTGCTTGGGCCTCCACAAAGAAGCACTTTTCTACAGACACCTGTTCTTGTTTTGTCAGGGGAGTGTAGAAACCAAAGTGCTCTATCTGGTACCTGTTTGTGATAGTGGGGCTATACAGATTGCCTGAAGGTGCCTTCATATTTGGATGGCTGACTATTTAAGAACAGAAAAGTGTAGCACAGTCTTCATCGTTTTGAGACTTAGAGAGAAGAAAGAAAATATGTGAGGACTTCTTCTTGCACTGCTGTATTCTGTATCTTAGAGTAATTGGGGACAAAGAAGGAATGGGATTTGGGGTTTTATTTCAGTTGCACTGAATGTACCAGGAGAGCACACTTTATGTATAGAAATAAATTTCCATATTCATAAGACTATCAGAACACGGTGTTTTGGTGCTCAGGTTTTATAAACTGTTTTCACGGCTTTATGTTGGTTACGAGTGCTTTATTTTAAGTTCTGATCATCTTTCTTTCTTCTTCTAGAAGTCAAACTGAGCCAGCGAGTAGAACATCAAAAGAGGTATGTAAAAACACAAGCTGAAACTTTTTTCTGCATGCTGCACCTAAGCCTAAGAAATGTAGCCTTGTACTAATTCTTTTATATATATAAAATATAAATGTTTTATATATAATATTTGTAATATATATATAAAAACATACTTTCCAGTGAAACACAGTGTATGCTGTAAATCCAATGTATTTGATTCAGCATAGTGAAAACTGAGCAATGCCAACTTTTGCACGGTGCTAATGTGAGCAGTGGTATTTGTGCCTAGTAACGCATTGCATTTCGTACTGAATAGGCTAGAATATTTCTTGTATGACTGTGTGTTGTACAGATAATGTGGGCTCATTTTTAGAGCTTGCAGGTTCAAGGTTTGCACCACTGAACTTGGTGCCACCCTTCAGTACACCACCACTTTGAATTTACATTTGGAAAAGGGGCAGCATTTTTTTCAGTTCAGAAAACACTGTCGTTCTGCTGCTAAGACATGAATAAGTAACGCGAGGAGATACTTGACTAGTGATGGCCTAGATCTCCATTTGGCCCTTGGGTGGAATGCTACGTGCAACAATGCATTTCAAAATAGCCCTCATAGTACAAACATTACTTTGTGGTGGTGTTTGGTTTTCATCTGTAAGTATAACTGCTTTTTCTTCACTCGAATGGTGTGAGGCATTACACGAGCTCTAGGTCACGGGATCTGATCACTTTGTAAGCTCTTAGGATAACTTAACCTAGAAATTCATGAACTTGGGGTCTAATGAAAGTAAATGAAAGACAGCGCAAAAACTATGCTGCGCTCATGAACCGTGCCTGTGTGCATTTAGAAAATGTTGAGCTATTAACTGATTAATTTATAAACTGCACTGGCAATGTTTCCTGTAGAGACACTTCCTTCTCAAATAAACGGAAATATTTTTTTTAGATCCTTTTGAGCTGAAAATGGACAGCTTCCTTAACCCTCCGTCTTTTAAGCAGTTGTGAGCATTTGGCAAGGGTCCCCCTCTGAGGTATCCTGAGCGATAGATTGATCTCAAGAGGGGTTGGTTACTTTAGTTTCTTCCCATTAACAACGTAGGCATACGTAAAGCTGTTTAAGGTTTGGACTTTGTTTTGAACAAATACAAATTCCACTGGCTTGGAGGTGGCTCTTTCAGTGATGCTCAGAGGCTATAGCGCAGGCTTTCATACAGCAGTAGGGGTGAACTCTTGCTATGTTCTGATTGTATGCAGAACTTGAACATGTGTTTAATTTTTCTGAATAGATTGGCGACTCTTCCGCATCTCTTTCTCTGGCCCAGCTTATTAAGGTATGTTTAGATGTACTTTCTTGTGAAATAGTGGTTGTAAACCTTACACTGTGCTCTCTAGCTGGATAACTGCTGTAATATGAGCAAAACATTAATTGTTAATAATTCAGAGTGTTTATCCTAACTTTAAAATGTGCGTATACTTTGATACTATCCTGTAGAGAGTAGTTCCCAGCTTGGGAAGATGGAAGGGGAGCACCTTATTGGCCTCAGTGTGATGCTGCAGTATTACTCATCTGCAAGACACAAAGAAGCAGCACTTCAGAAGCTGTTTACCGTTTTTCATACGACCCGTTAATTCTTCATTGGAACCTAACACAATTTTTACAGAAGAATTTAATTGGCTGTAAGTTATGGACATTGCTGGGGCCTTTGCAACAGCCAGAACAGACGTGTTTCTGGAACATGGGCAATAGCATGGCTGTTTTTGAATTTCTAGTCATTACCTAAACCTTTGTTAGGTATGTCCTAACCCTAAGTCTGATACTTAACGTTGACACTTTACCTTGAGACTTAACCCTGAGATTTAACCCTAAGACTATTAAGCATTCGCTAAGACTTAACTTTAAGATGTACCATTAAGACTTAACCCCAAGACTTAACCTTAAAGATTTAACCTTAAAACTTAACCTTAAGATTTACACTCATGATTTAACCCTAAGACTTCACCCTAAGACTTAACCTTATGACTTAAACTTAAGGCTCAACCTTAAGACTTAACCCTGAGAATTAAGCCTAAGACATAACCTTAAAACTTGACCCTAAAGTCATAACCCTAAGACTTAAATTTTAAGACTTAACCCAAAGAGTTATCCCTAAGACTTATCCCCAAGACTTAACTCTTAAGGGTTAACCCTAAGACTTAAACTTAAGCATTAAACTTTATAGTTAACCCCAAGACTCAATCCATAAGTCTTAAACTTAAGAGTTAACTTTAAGACTTAACCTTAAGACTTGACCTAAAGACTTAACCTTAACACTTAAATATTAAGACTTAACCCAAAGACTTATCCCTAAGATAAATTTTAAGACTTAACCTGAAGACTTAACCTTAAAACCTAACCCTAAGAACGAAGCCTAAGACTTAACCCTAAGATATAACCTTAAGCCCTAACACTAAGACTGAACCTTAAGACAGGCCCTGGGCCTGAGCCATCTCTGCAGGGATGAGGCCTTCCTCGGCGTCCGTCCCTCAAACCCTCCCTCCGGCCCCCACGATCCATCCCTAAAACACTTCCCCTCTGGCCCCCAGTCCCTGCTGGCCCTGAAGGCCGGCCACAGCACTTGGTTTCAAGCCTGAGCTGGTCATGTCATGGCTGTTCTGGAATGTGGTACAGTGAAAGAAGAGATTGAAATGGCAAATGTTCCCCCCCAGAGTGGTCCCATGCTGGCAAAGGTTGTCCGAGGAGGTTGTGGGCTCTCTGTCCTTGCAGATCTTCAAAGGCCAAGGGCACACAGTTCTCTGCAACCTGCTCTAGATGAGCGTGCTGGAGCAGAGGGCTTGGCCCAGAGGACCTCCACGGGTCCCTTCCAACCCCACCCTCCTGTGTGGCTCTGTGCTTTGCTTTTCCTCCTAAAGCTCCTCAACTCAGCCCCGATGCCCGCTGGAAAGGGTGCTGGGGCAAGGGATGATCCCAAACTCCTCCCCGAGGGTCCTTCCCAGCACAAGAGCTCCCCACTCCGGAAGACACGATGGCAGACACGGTCAGGAGAGGGAAAAGATTCTTTTATTGTCAACACCAGCTGCGAGGGCCCAGGAGTCACAGCGGTTCAGCCGGTGAAAGTCAGTCAGCACCTGCAACGACAGAGTCAGAAAGCTCTGCTAAGCCCCCAGAGGCAGGAAGAGGCAGGATTTGGTTCCCCCTTCTTTGGAGGACACTGTTTCTGAGGAATTCCTCATGGCCCAGAAGGGAGAGCTCTTGCTGGCCTCCACTAGGGGCCTTCTCCCCAGGGGTGACCTCCCTAGGGAGCTGTGCGTGCGCAGGGATGCTGACAGTGCCCCTGTGCCACGCAGCAGGGCTCGATGGGGAGCCCCTGGGGAGCTGCCGTGGGGCTCATCCCAAACCCTGCTCAGCACCAGCCCTCGCCGGCCCTTGCCAGCCAGCTGGGCTGACTTAGGGCCGTGTTCAGACTCGGGAAAGATGGGCAGCAGCGCCTGGTACGCACCTGGCCTTCCTGACGTGCTGCACCGTCCTGAATTTTCTCAGGTTTGGGCCCGCAAAGTCATTTCCTCTCTTCTCCGTTTTATTTTTGCTGTGCTGTCCCTCTCCTCTGCCCAGATTTCTTTTCTCTTTCTTTGTCTCGAGTTTTCCTTCTCCTGGTGGGATCCTGAAAAACTTTCCACCCCACAGCGTGATGAGAGGGGGAAAGCCCCAAGCCCCTGCAGTGAGCTCTCAGGTCAGGCAAGGGGAGCTCTTCCTACCTGGTTTCCTGGGGCAGGCTGGTCAGTTGTTGCAGGCATGCCGGGGACTCTGCCGTGCCCTCGGGGGTGGCTGGAGGCAAATCTGGAGGTGCCTAAACCAGAAACGTGGGAGGTAACGGGTGGCAAGTAAGGGCCTGGGGTAGTGAGGGCCTGACTGCCAAATTGCCATCTTAGCTCTACAGAGGAGATGCTGGTTTGCATCATGCACATTTTGCACAGTCCAGCCACTGCAGCCTAGACTTGATGAAGCTGCGATGGAATAGGATCTGAGCAAAAGCCCTCTCAAGGTGACAGCTACTCCCTTCTGTCCTTTTGTGGGTGTTTTGTAGGTATGTTTTGTTTGATGAAGCAGATCATACTTCATGAAATGCATTCCAGAAACAGCCTTTCCAGTTTTCCTTAACACGTACCACGCTGGGGGGAGAGGAGGAGCCCCAAAGGCACAAGAGAGCGGCTGCCAGGAGGAGGCCCAGCGGCTGCTTGGCCTCCTGGGAAATTACTGTCCCACTTGAGACATGTTGTCCCAGTGTCTGTGGAGCTGCCGTACCTCTGCCGCTTTGGGCCCTGCCCCTGTGTCTCCCCCAGCTCCTCTGTCGATGTCCAGCAGAGAGGCGTCTGCATCCAGAAAGGCTTCTGCCGGACGCTGGGTGTCTGCTGTGCCTGCAGGGCCACTTTGCTCTTCGCACTGCAGCTCTGGAAAGCAAAAGCACGTGCAGCAGCGCGACTTCTTGGAAGTCAAGAACATCTCAAGCAACGCCCAGCCAAGCCCTACACCGCTTGTCTCCTCAACGTTGAGGTTTCTGGCATCCCGAGCCCCAGTGTCTGTGACAAGCCTCAGCCCCTCCTCCTACCTGTGCGCCTGTCCATGGGTGCTGGCACCTCCTCGGCTGATGGAGGGGAGAGGCCGGCCACCTCCCCCCCAAAGATGTCCCCGCAGTTTTCAATGAGGAACTCCACCAGCACGTTCACCTGCAGACATGAAAGCCTTGGTCTCAAGCCAGGTGCCTGCAGACATGTCAAGCAGCCTTTCCCACTGCTGACCCTTCGTCTGCGCAGGTGGCTGCGGCTGGGGGTTGCTCTTCCAGGCATCCAGCCCACCAGCCCTGGCTCAAGGGAGGAGGCAGCCAGGGACCTCTCAACAGCCAAGCTCCGATGGGCCGGGAAGGCAGCAGCCGGCTGCTGGGTAGGGCGTACCTTCTCGGTCACTGCCAGCATGGCCTGCAGCGGGAGCAGGTCCTCGTTGGGTGGGCTCAGCAGGTTGGGCCCGATGCAGATGGCCAGGTTGCTGCAGCTCATTCTGCTGGTGGCTGCGTTGTGGCCGATGTGCTGCAGCAGGGCCATCAGCCGCTTCAGGAGGAGGAGATTGGCCACAGGCAACTTGTCAGCCACCCTGAGGGAAGAGGAAGACAAGGCTGATGAAGCAGAGGGTGCCCACAGCCGTCCCTGCAGCTGGCCCCAGGCGGGTGGGAGCCAGCAGCCGTGTTGCACAGCTTTGCAGCTGCCCGAAAAGACAGCTTTCTGAGGAACCCATGCCTTTGCAGGCAGGTCCCAGAACTCTCCCGGTCCCTGCTCAACAGGCCGGCGGCTGCCCACACTTACGCTTTCAGCTCCTCCACCTTGGCCTGCTTGCTGGCCCTCTCCATGGCTGCCATCCAGTCCTCGTAGAGGTCGATGACGAGGAGCTTGGTGGGGATGCTTCGCAGGAATTCCTGCAATGCCAAGGGCTGCAGGTGAGCCTTTGAACGCTGCAGGCCAGCCAGGAGCTCCTCCAGCTGCAGCTCAGAAGCGCTCACCTTCAAGATGACGGCCAGCAGCAGTGCAGGCTGGCTTCCCACATCGACTTCCGTGCCGCGGTCCAGGGCCTCGCGTAGCTGCCGAAGTTCTGTGCCGCCGGCAGCTCTGCGGAATATCCCCTCCGTCGTCGGTCCTTCCTGGTGCAGGACAGCCAGCAGCTCCTGCAAGAGATGCAGGACAGTGGCTTGGCTGAGGAGCTGCCCTGCAGCAGCGGTGGCCATGGCCAGCGCTCTTCCCCAGGCTGGGCTCTGTCCTCCTGCAAAGGGGCTGGGAGCAGAGAAGCGTGAGCCATGGGCAGAGAGCCCAATTCCCCAGTACCTGGAGCCAGGGGACGCTGCCTGTGGACTGAGTGGGGGGCTGGGGACCCCGTGTCCAGGCTGGCTTACCTGGATGGGCCGGGGCAGCGTGTTGTCCTCCCCACAGAGGGCTGCCAGGGGCTGCCCAAAGAGCGCCCTGCTGCAGCCGGAGCCCGCCTGCCCTGGTGCCTGGGCAGCGGCCGGGGTGCGCCGTAGAGCAAAGGGCCAGGGCAGCCCCATCCTCCTCCTGCTGCTGCTGCTGCTCCCTCCTGCTGCAAAGGAAAACAGAGTAAGACGCCATCAACGGAGAGCCCCAGGCCAGCGGTCCCAGAGCCTGCCCTGCCCTGCTCTGTCCTGCCCGCAGCGCGATGCTGTGTAGTGCGGCAGGACAGGCAGGGAGCCAGCAGCTGGAACCGTGGCTTTGGCCCAGCAGCTGTGGCTTGGAGGCTGCCGAGAGCTGGTGTGCCACCAGGACAGCCTGTCCCAGCCCTTGCCCTGCCCTCCTGCAAGCTGTGGGCAGCCGCAGAGGCTCTGTGTCCTGCAGAAGCTCATGCAGCGGCCGCTCTCCAGCAGGTGTCCTTGCTAGTCCAGGTGCTGTCCTCCCGTGCGGTGCCCAACCTGCATGGCGACACTCAGGGGACAAGTGAGCACAGTTCAATCCACTGCAGGAGGCTGCCTTTCTTTCCCAAACTCACCTGGCTCGTGGCAAAGTCCCCCTGCGTTTGCAGATGGGGCCGTCGCAGGCCCTTGCTTGGGATGAGCCTGCAAGAACCAAGAATCGGGCTGCGCTTGGAGAGCAGCCCCGCAGCAGAAAGGGCCAGCGGCGAGCTGCCCCCCGGCACCAGCAGCCTGAGCATGGCAGAGCTGGGACCCTCTGGCCTCCCAGGCTCTCTGCCCCGTGCGGCAGGTTTCGTCCCAGCTCCGCCAGCCAGCCAGTACGTACCAGCGTTCCTGGTGTCTCCCCAACCCCCTCTGCTGCGGAGTGGTACTGTGGGAACCCCCGCCCTCCTGCACATGGTCACCCCACTGGCTGCACATCCCAGCACAGCCAGAGATGGGTGCAAGGCAGCCATTCTCACCTCTGCCTGTGCCTCCATCAGCCTCTCCAGGCTCCTGGCGCGCACTGTCCTCCACTGGGCGGGAGAGAAGGAGGGGAAGAAGGTGAGCAGCCATGGGTCTGCTGCTCGGCTGCAGGAGCAGTGCTTGGGGACAGGGCCCAGAGCAGAGAGACACTCACGGCGTGGCAGCGGCTCAGCTCCTTCTCCAGGAGCTTGATGGATGTTAGGCGGGTGACGCGGGCTCCCGTGCGTCCTTCTGGTGTCCTGTGCACCGGGAAGGGAGAGGGAGAGAGCTGGGTGAGCCCCAAGCCGTCTCTTGTCTCTTGTCAGGCAGCTGTGCGCGAGAGCTGCCTGCAGCCCCAGGGGCACCTTCCCCAGCTGGGGGCTGTGTTCCCCCGTGGGCCCAGCTTCTCCTGGAGCACCCCCCCCCCCCCGCTTACCCCAGCAGCGTGGCCACCCACAGCTCCTTCAGTGCCTGGGAGCTGCAGAAAGAGAGGAGAGACAGCGTCAGGCCCTGCTGCCCCCAGCCCTGGGCAAAGGTGGGGGCCTGCACAGCCCTGCCCCGTGGGGCAGGACAGAGGCGCTGTCAAAGCCCTGGGTTGCTCTGTCCTGCCTGAGCAGCTGTATTTGCCCTTCCCTTCTGGGGGCCAAAAGGTGACGAGGGGATGCAGGATGGGGAAGCATCCCCCATCCCTCCCTCCCTGCCACCGAGCTGCCTGCTCCCTGCCCAGGCTCTGCACGCAAGGCAGAGGCCAGTCTTCACGGGATGGCGTGGGCACGGCTGGGAAGCTCTCCTGCCCGACCACGACTCACCCAAAAGTGGCAATGCAGGAGCCGGTGGGCCAGGCGAGGATGACAGAGGTGCTGTCCTCATCGGTGCCTTGCTCCTCCTCCTCCTGTCCCTCCTGCCCCGCAGCCTCCTTCCCGCTGCTGAGCACCCACAGCTGGTCCAGGGCCAGGCGGAGCTGTGGGCGCAGGCTGGTGCCATGTCTGCAGAGAGCAGAAGCCGGCCCTGAGCTGGAGCGGGGCTCCTTGGGCTGGGTCCCCACGCGCAGAGCCCTGTCCCCCACCTGCCCTTGGGACGGACGTTGGTGCCTCCAGCACCGAGGGGCCGGGGCCTGGGGCTGGTGCCAGGGTGTCCCTGGGCCGGGGCTGGGGGGAAGGATCTGGGCTCTGAGGGTCTTACCGCAACTTGGCGACCACCAGTTCCTTGTGGAGGAGGAGCAGGCGCCTCTCGCTCCTCTTGCGGCCCCGGGTCAGCCGCACGTCTGCGCTCAGCACCGGCTCGGCGTCGCTGAGAGCCTCCCTGCAGAGCAGAGAGCGGCGGGCATGAGCAACGTCAGTGCTGCGTGGCCCAGCTGTGCCCGCGTGTCCCCGAGCCCTGGGGGAGCCCACCTGGAGCTGCAGCAGCAGCTGGCCTGGCCCATCCTGCCCGGGAGAGGAGGGCCCTGGCCGTGCAGCGAGGAGGGGGCCCAGCCGGCGACGGGGAGGCTGGGAAGCGGGGTGCTGGTGCTGTGGCAGCGCTGCTGGGCCAGAGGCTGCCTCCTGCCAGCGCCGCTGCGTGCCAGCACAGCTCTGCCCTGCTGCCTGTGGTGGCCGTGGGCTCCCCGTGACCAACGGTCTGAGCCCAACGGAAAGTGGGCGGGGCCTGCGGGGGCGGGGCTGGGGCCCTCTCCAGTATGGCCGGCCCTGCCTTGCCCGGGGGAGCCCCGAGCAGGACAGGGCAGGGGGCAAGGGCCACCTCCCTGCGCCTGCGGCCAGCGCTTTCACCTGGCTTTTTGACAGGGTCCCGCTCAATAAAAGAAGCTGTTTTTCCTAGAGATGACCATTGTGGCTAGAGGCAGACTCCTCTTGGTGGAGGCCGGCCTAGCCGTTGGAAGGCCTCTGGCACACAGGCCGTGCTAGGCCTCAGGCCCCAAGGCGCTGGAATTGGAGCAGGCCCACCGGGAGGAAAAACTTCCATTTTTACCAAAAGACGGGGGGACTAGCAGCAGTAAAGAGCCGCTCGGGTCCTGCCAGGCGCCACAGGGAAATGAAAGGTGTGGTGAGCTTCGGCAGGAATTGTGGTGCCCCTGGAGCACCACCCTTGCTTGGGAAGGCTTTATCCCACCTGGGTGTTAAGGCTTCACCCTTGGCGATCAGGGCTGGATGAGCACCACCCGGGAGCCCCTGCCCTGTTAGCCATGACCTTCACCCAGCCGGTGGCCAACACGGCCAGGGGCGAGTTTGTGGGGTAGGCCATGACCATGGCAAAGAAGGGACCCGTAGCCAGCTTTTGATGGCCCGTGTCTGGTTTCACTGTTGACCCTAAGCAATGCCTTGCTTCAAATAGAAGCGATGCAGAGAGTTACGCACCCGCCCTTTTCAGGAAAAATGCAGGACATCAGAGACATGTAGCAAGTTCTCTGCTGGCTGTTGTACACTGCAGCAAGAAGCAGCGTGGGTCCAGTGGCTAATGCTGGAAGGGGAATTCAGCACTTCTGGGAAAGGGATATAAAGGCACTCTTGTGGGCCAGGCTGGGATTGGGGAGGCTGGGTGGGTGTCTGGGGTCCCAGCTTTCCTGCAGTGCTGACTGTGTGCCTGCTGCTTGCTCTTCCCTGCAACGCCGGTTGCATCCACCTGCTGGGGCTGTGCTTGGGAAGGGCACCGGGGGTGAGCAAGCCCATGGGAGAGGGCTGGGGGGAAGCTCTTCTCCAGAGATCTACCAGAAACTGTCCAGAGCATCCGAGAGGATGCTCTGTGTGACAAGGGAAGGTGCCCGTTGGTCCAATGTATGGAGCCTGCAGGGCTCCCATCAGGGTCCTTTGACCTACCCATCCTCCAGCCAGCAATCCAGGTGCCCCTGGGGGGTCCCATGTTGGTCTCCTGAGGTACCCTTTAGCCCCGGTGAAGGTGTCATGCCTCAGTGTGTGCTTGCAGGGCATGTTTCCTTCCTGCTGACAAGGGCGGAATTGCAGTTAAATGCCCCTGGGCGATCCCGAGCCAAAAGCAGATTTTTTTCTATGGGCCACACTGCTTTGCAGTCCATGTGTGTGGTTCAGCTCCTGCATGGGAGCTGAGGACACGAGGTGACCTAGCTCTGAAGCTGGCCACTCTTGCTCCAGGCAACTCCAGTTGCTTGCGTTTTCCTTCAGCTTCCCCAGCCTGATGATCTCCACTGTCACCTCCTCCCTGTCCTACAAGAAGTATCCCTCTCCAGGCCATTAGGACAGTGGCACAGCACTCAGAATCCAGATCACTGGTAGAGAAGTAGGACAGAGGAAAAGAGAAGTTCTCCTTTGAAAGAAATCCTTGTTTGTCCTCCTTTAGCTACCAGTGGATGAAAAATACGGGGACAGAATTTCAGGCCAGCCACAGCACTGGCTTTCAAGCCTGAGCTTGTAATGTCATGGCTGTTCTGGAATGTGGTACAGTGAAATGAGAGATAGAAATGGCAAATTTTCCCCCCCAGAGCGGTCAAATGCTGGCAGAGGTTGTCCAAGGAGGGTGTGCAGCCTCTGTCCTTGGAGATCTTCAAAGGCCAAGGGCACACATTTCTCTGCGACCTGCTCTAGGTGAGCGTGATGGAGCAGAGGGCTTGGCCCAGAGGACCTCCACGGGTCCCTTCCAACCCCACCCTCCCGTGTGGCTCTGTGCTTTGCTTTTGCCCTGGCGGAGATCTTCAGGGACTTTGCGTTCCATTTTGTGTTGCCTTAGGGCTACAGTGTGCTGTGGTTTGGGGGCAACAAGGTTATGGTGTGCCAGAGGTCAGGCGAGTTAGTGTCAAAGTGTGTTATTGTTATGGACAGAACCTGTGTTTGTTGGCCCTGTGTTCCTGGGGTTATGGCATTTTTATCATGTGTTCTGTGTGGTGATTTTTTTTTTTTGTGGAGAGTGCCTTTTTTCAGCTATTTTGCCTTTGTAGGGTTTGCATGGGGGCCTCTGGTTTGTGTACCAAGTTTCTTCTGGTTGTTTTTCTGCTGTGCTGGTGGACGGTGGTGTTTTTTTCTGTCTTGAAACCATCGTTACAGGCCTAGTATATCTCCTGCAGGTCAGGCAGTGTCACTTCTGGTGTGGTCTGACTCATTTCTGGTGAGTTGGTAGGTAGGTATGGAGGACTTGTGGTCCCTCCATGGAGGATGACTGCTAGAGGACTAAGAGGCAGATCTGTGGAGGGGTGAGAGGACTGCTGGCCCATAAGTAGTGACTGTCAGAGGACCAAGTGTACTTTAATTTACGTGGGCTTCCAAATTCATGGTTGTTTCTCCTGCCTTGCGGAAGAGCCATGGGAAGTCACCAGCCACACGGAAGGATAAAGGGTTTCCCACGGCTACGTGGCTTTTTGGGTTTTGCTTTTGAATAAGAAAGTCCTGTCTCTACATGAGTAGAACTATAAACGGTCAATTTTGCCAACTTCAGAAAGCAGGGAGCAGCACTTTTCTGCTGTGCCTCACATGGCGGCCAGGGCACGGTGAGAAACAGCAAGTGAGTTTCTTCCTGGAACCTTCTCCAGGGGAGCAGTGCTGCACTTGTCAAGGTGAGGGGTTTTTTGGCTCTATACGATTGCAAATGTGAGGGGTTCATTTTCAGAACACAGCTATTAGGGAGCAGAACATTTGTGCTGTGCCTCACATGGCTGCAAGGACAGAGTGAGAAACAGCAAGAAAATTCCTTCCTGGCACCTGCTCCAGGGGAACAGTGCTGCCCTTTCCCAAGATGTATTTTTTTTTGGCTCTTAAGGTCTGCAGCTCTGAAGGGTCAGTTTTGCTCACCACAGAAAGCAGGGAGCAGAACTTTTGTGCTGTGCTGTTCCTCACATGGGTGCCAGGGCAGGGTGAGAAACAGCAAGAGGATTCCTTCCTGGCCCCTTCTCCAGGGGAGCAGTGCTGCCCTTTCACAAAGTGAGCACTGGTTCTGCATGAGTGCAAAATGTTTGGGTCAAATTTCTCACCACAGGAAGTAGGGAGGTGAACTTTTGTGCTGTGCCTCACATGGCTGCCAGGGCAGGGTGAGAACA
The DNA here is from genome assembly GCF_023634085.1 of Falco cherrug. Classification (NCBI taxonomy): domain Eukaryota; kingdom Metazoa; phylum Chordata; class Aves; order Falconiformes; family Falconidae; genus Falco; species Falco cherrug. Next base: position 6,029 of record NW_026599317.1, on the reverse strand, counting down.
GCAAGAGAATTCCTTCCTGGAACCTTCTTTATGGGAGTAGTGCTGTACTTTGCCAAAGGGACTTTTTTTGGATCTTAACGACTGCACCGCTGAGGGATTAATTTTTGCTCACCACGGAAAGCAGGGAGCAGCACTTTTGTGCTGTGCCTGACATGGCTGCCAGGGCAGGGTGAGAAGCAGCAAGAGAATTCCTTCCTGCCACCTTCTCCAGGGGAGCAGCCCTGCACTTTGTCAAGGTGAGTTTTTTGGGCTGTGCATTATTGCCAGTGTAAAGGTGTCCAGTTTCTCCCCACAGAGAGCAGGGTGCACAACTTCTCTGCTGTGCCTGACGTGGCTGCAAGGACAGGGTGAGAAGTAGCAATAAAATTCCTTCTGGAACCCTCTCCAGGGGAGCAGCCCTGCACTTCCCCAGGCCATGTTTTTTGGTTCATGGTTTCCCAGGCCATGAGTTCAAAAGTGCTGTGTCAATTTTCTCACCAGAGAAAGCAGGGAGCAGAACTCTTGTGCTGTGCCTCACATGGCTACCATGCACGGTGGGAAGCAGCAAGAGAATTCCTTCCTGGTACCTTCTCCAGGGGAATTTCCCAGCTCCCGAGGGACTCCTGGCACTGGCTGCAAGGGGGCTCCCAGCCGAAGGGTGGGCCTGGGTGTTGTTGGGGTGTTAATTGGTGATGTCTCCTTTCCTTAGTCACGTTAACACTTTGGGATAACAAATGGATGCTTCGCTCCTGTTGCTCTTTTATCATATCGCTCACAGTAACTGCCACTGGTTCCTTTTATCATATTGCATGCTATTTTCTTTTATTGCAATATAAGAAACTGCATTTGATATATTCCATTATGTGATATACTTGATAGATTTGATTATATTTGATGTGGAGTTCAGCTTTGCTGTCTATCCAGTCAGCCAGCAAAACACAATTTGATGTAGTCGGCAGCATACGAAGTAAAACTCTCTCTATTTAGGAAAAAAAAAAAAATGTTCCTCGACTTGCTGTTGTCAGGTGGGAACCATTGCCTTATGGTGTTTGGGCCAGAGTGGTCTGGTGGTGCTGGGCAGTTGGGCCATGCCAGGGACAGAGGTTGTGGTGTCTGGCGGGACGTTTGATGCCACTGTATAGATTCCACTGTGTATACGTTTATGTCCAGGGATTCTGTTAAGGGAAGGCTGCTGGCTCGGCAAAGGGACAAGATGTCTGAGCTCCCCGGTTACCACGCTCTGATTTGCTGTGTAGCTCTACGTTAAACACACCTGCGCACAAAGGTTAGGCCAAGCTGACTCTCTAAAGCTGTTAGAAGTGACGAATTAAGGGACCTCTCATGCAGGGAGTCAGCCTTGGGAAGGATGGGGAACAAAGAATGGATGGGGAAAAGATCGGCGTTCTCTTCAGTGATGCAGAAAGAGCCTCTGGGTGAGGACGTTGTGGTCGCAGGAGGAGACAAGCCGATAAGAGTGCTGCGATCCGCAGAATGTTGGTTGGAATTCGGACAAAGGTAATTGTTGTGGGGGGAGATCGTGACCTCTGACTCAGATAGCCCCCCGAGAGAGGGCAAGGCCCCGCTTGGGGAGCACGGGGAGCTAGTAAAAAACCTCAGCAGTGCTGTCTGAGGGTGTGTGCTCGTTTGCATTAAAGCAAGCAACTTGTAACCCATCCCGTGCCTGACTGAAAATGCATGTGTAATGTGCTATGAGTGTGCAAGTGCTCTGCTGTCCATAGTGCGTACCCTCGAGGAACTGGGTGAGCCCGCTCAGAGGAAACATTCCCCCGTGCTCCCAGCACTGCCATAAAGAATGCCGGCCTTCTGAAACTTGCAAGCAAGTCTTAGAGGGTTTTTCTCCCTGACCGACTTTATGGTATCATTCCCACCATACTGGAGAAAGCAAATCTTTTTCTGTTTGGTGGTGAAAGCAGCTTGGGGAGCGTCACTGAAGTGCAGCACTTTTTTAACCTCAGGTCTAAAGTGCCACCGGTCCTACCGTGGAATACATCCTTCCTCAGGCTTTCAGCAAACGGAAAGGATGCAACAAACCCACCCCACTAAGACGTCCTGCGCTTTTTTTATCTTCCCTGGAAGGTGGGGACATGACCCTGTTGGGCCATCTGTGCCACCTGCCTGGGAGCCAAGATGGTGCCTTTGCATTTCAGGCTAAGCACTTACCTTCTTTTTTTTCCTTTTCAGCGACTTTAGAGCCACCCTTAGGGAGGCTGGTTAAGCTGGTTTATGTACAGCTGGTCACCAGTGGAGGGAAACGGTAAGCTCCGCTATTGCCTCTGGTGTTTACTTGTTACCTTGTCGCTCGTTTGAGTGATCTTACCGTGCCCCGGCAAGCAGAAGCTAGCACGCCACTTTAGGCCTTGGTCTAATAGTCATGCAAAGCAATACTGAAAGTCATTCTGAGATCTGGAACAGGCCCCAATGTGCATTTTATAAAAGTGCATCTTGGCTGCTCTTTATCTTTGCATGGGTTTTTTTCCCGTTCCTCCAGACTGTTGAAGCTCTGAAAGGCGCCAGTGAGCTGCTCTCCCTCAGTTTGCTCCTTTGCCTTTGGGGAGTGCGGTTCATGTTTTCTTCATGGCTTTGCAGAGGAGAAAATCCATGAATACACCACCTTGCTTTTTTCACCTAAGCTAATTTCAGAAACTGCCTCCTTTAACTTAGACATGAAACTCTTCTTAACCTCTTTGTGCACTTGTAGAAAAGCAGGGTGGGGTGGGGGTTGGGGGATGGGGGTGTCTTCAGGAAGTGCCCGCAAAAGAGCCTGTGGGAGACCCTGTCCCTTGACTCACATGTGGGGTAGTGAAGAGCCTGAGAAAGTCATGGGTGTTTTGGTGTTCACCAAAGCAGGTTTTCGGTTTGGTTTTTTTTTTTTCTTATTGTCTTGTTATCTTATGTAGCTTATGCCACCAGGTAGTGACAGCCCGGGGGTGACAGGAGGGGACAGCAGGCAATGGCAGCCTGGAGGGTGACAGGAGGGGACAGTAGGTGGGGACAGGCCTGGGGGGGGGGTACAGGAGAGGACAGCTGCTGGGGACAGCCTGGGGGGTGACAGGAGGGGAGAGCAGGTATTGAAAGCCTGGCGGTGACAGGACCTCAGGCGCCAGATCAGGCCGCGAGAGGCTGAAGGCGACTCACTGCGACCTGCAGGTCACCAACGCCTAGACCATGGAAGGTGCGTGGGGGCGGCGGGCGCGGGATGCGGGGACCGGCGGGCTGGCGGTGGCGCAGGTGGCCAGTGAGGCGATTGGGCAGTGGCCGGCAGCGGTGACTTGTGCTGGGGCCTCAGAGCTGCTCTTCCGTGGTTGTGCGCTGGCAGCTGGCGTGAGGGCTGTGTGCGCAGCCAGGCACAGCAGCGTACGGGGTCGATGTGCGGCACCGCGCGTGGAAGAGGTTTGGTTTCTGGGAACCCTTCTAGGTAAAACGATAAGGAAATGTGGGACAATGCCTTGTAATCACAAACCTGCCAGATTTCTTTGAAACCCGGCAGAGAAGGCTGAACGTGATAGAAAAGGAGTGGATGGCTAATTTGAAGGGGAAAAAAGTGGGTTTGGTGACTGAAATTTGTCTTCAACTACTTTTACTCCACCGCATTGCCAAAGTGGCGCTCGGCTGTTGCAGAAACTGCTCAGTAGCAACGTTTTGGATCAAGAGTGTATCTGTGAGTGAGAATCTATGCAGACCCTGGAAAGCCATCTTGTAGACGGGTGTTCTGTCTCAAGTATACTTGGCATTTCTTGCTAATACAGCTTCTTTGCTACGCCAAAGACATTTTCATTCAGATGTTATTGAGCATCATTTCTTCGTTTCTTTCAAACGGTGCATTTTTTTCCTGGTACTGCGTGTTAAACGGTGTCAGGGCAATACTGAAGTTTTATGGCAGATCACTTATGGTGAATAAACCTAGAAATGTTCTTCGAGAAGCCCTAAGTTCTTTTGAATCTCAGAAATGGTGCTTGATTCTCAGAGACGGTAATGGTTTCGTATTACTTAGCGTGCTGTTTCAGTTTGGTAATCTACCATCTGGCAAAGCTTGCATGTGATTAAAGACTTTGGGATATGACAGAAATAAAAAGACTTGGAAACCGTTGCCATTCCTTAAACATTCAAATTTTATCGGGTGTTTTGTTTTGGTTTTTTTCTTTTTTTTCTCGTGTGGTTCTGTGACATTCTCACAACAGTCTTTTCTTTACAATGTGTACTCATAGGTTTTTTCCCTCTTCCTGTTTGATGTATTAAAACTTAAACAGAATAACATGTCTGCTGCGGTAACTGTAACTTTGGCCCTAGCCTTTCAAGTGGTTGGACCTAAGCACGCTGTTTACCTGCAGATAGGTAAAGTATGTTCAGGAGAGTATCTGTGAGGAGACTTAACAGCACGGTGTTAGGGGTCTTGGGGGTGTTACGGGATCGCGTGTCATACGGCGGTAGAGATAGACATGCAGGTAGAGGCAGATGTACAGGTTGTGACACAGATACTTAGTGGAACTTCTGTAAGGGTGTCTTCCCTGTGAAAAGGCAAAAATCCCCCAGTGGTTGTCAGAGCAAAGCTAAGGAATACATTTCAGTGTCATACACATGTATGCGAGATTTTGGGGTTTTACACACAACCGTGAATTTCCGTTTTTATTGAACAGCCTCTACGTGCTTAAAGTCACCTTCAGAAGATGAAGGAAAGAACTCGGCCAGGATGTTCTGCCTAAAGGGGGTTCTCGGAGATCTTCCCTGTGGAGATACGGTCGTGGGTTTTATAACTTGGTGCAGGAGTCCTGACTAAATGGTGACGTGATCTTGGAAAGACCCTTCAGTGAACCTTGAGTGAAGATGGCCAACTTGTTCAGATTTTTCGGGGCCGCGTGATCACGGAAATCTCGTAATAGCAGCAATGCTAATAGAAGCTTAAAGTAAACAGGATTTTAAACATCACTGGGGGAAAAAAAAAGAAAGAGATGGTGGACTCTCTTTGAAGATGGTGGGAAGGCAAAATGGATGGTTGGGATGTGTTTGAAAAGGTGGGAGGCAGGGTGGGGGTGTCCTCTTCCGTGCTCGCTGTTATAGAGACATGTTCTAGGGTTTTGTAAGCTAACAGGAGCAAAAGCAATGTAAGTGAGATCAGGAAAGAACCTCATGCTTTAGCAGACTCTGCTTTAGTGACTTTAGAGACCATTTTGCTGTTGGCATTGAAACGATTCCAAAAAAATGGAAAAGATTTTGCTGCTTGTGTTTGACTATCAGACCTGAAGATTTCTGGAAAGGTACCGTGAGACGATAAAAGCATGACGCTGTGTGTAAAATGTTGGGTTTGTATCTGTAAAGGGATTCCCTGAAGTGCTACGTCACGACATGTCAATATCACTCTTACAAACTGACTGATGCTTTCTCTGTATTGATGTTGTTTCCAGAATACACCGATGATAATGCCCTGATTCCGGGGAACTCATCGGTAACTGTTAGGGGAGTCCCCGTCAGAGGAGTTAAAGCTACCGGCAAAACAGACCTTGGGTAAGTAGCCATAACACGTTGTGTTCTTTGGGAGGGGTTTCAGTGCGTTCACCTTCTTTGTGGCGGTTAGTTTACGGAGGCATTCAGGTTGTATCTTTCTTGTTAAAGCTGCTGTTAAATTGTGTTGTGACAGGGCAGATTTGAAGGTGTCTGTCCCAAAGCAGACTTAGATTTTTCAGCCTGCTGGGACGTGGCATTCAAGCTCCAACAGTGGTAACTGTTCAGACGTTTGAATTGGGTTTGTTCTTGGGCTTGGTTTTTCTGAGAGTCAAGTTCTCCATCCTGTTTCCTCTATGCAGAGAGATTCCTTATTGTATGCTTTTGCTTTTAGTGCTTTTAGAGTAAACGGAGAGACACATTGCAGTGTGAACCGGTGATTTGTTCCCATCTGCCAGCAGTCCGAGTCTCCGTGTTTGACTGCTTCCTTTGTCTGGGGGAGGGGGGCAGGGTATTCTTACACCCCAAAGGGGGGTGTGTGTGTGTGGGCTGCATGCTGTCTCCAGAGGAAGGACTGAGAGTGGCCAGCTGGC